>NC_136514.1:49939922-50034922 GCF_053919585.1 Euprymna scolopes | reverse complement strand
AAAAACTTAAAAATCTGTATTGGTATTGGTTAAAAACTTAAAAATTCGTTTAATTATATCGAATTACGTTTAAAAATTTCCAAAAATATGTTTAAAGTTAAAAAAAAATATTTTTAATTATATCGAATCACGTTTAAAAATTTCGAAATACGTTTAAAAATTATTTTTTAAAAATCCAAATCTTTCAAGGTTTTCGAAAAAAAACAAAAAAACTAATCATATATGCATACATATATATATATATATATATATATATATATATATATATATATATATATATATATATACTAACCTCTGTGTGTGATTGAATGCGAATCAACGAATGTTCCTCACTTCTACCACATTTATTGTCATCAAAATCACTGAAATCCCCCATTTCTTTCAATCAAATCAATTAATTGCCTGCTCTAATCGGGAACCCATCCTACAGAACCTTATGTTTATTTTATAAAATTATTTTATATAATTGCTTGAATTAAAGTTCAAACTGCTCAAGTATCTTGGCTCAATTGTGCTCTAAAAAAACATTCATTTCGAACGCAACGAACTCACTGTTGATTTTATATGCTGGACCATTCCACTTGTGTGTTGATAAAACGTGTTATGTGTCAAATTCCTTCAATATCTGACTGTGTCTTATTTAGTCGGATATATATATATATATATATATATATATATATATATATATATATATATATATATATATATCTTAGCAGGACTTGTTTCTCGGCGTTGCCTGGGAATATCTAAAATATTATTTTAAAATATGTGAATTGCTAAATGTGAATTGCTAAGTACCTGTGAACTAGAATATATCACAAAGCCTGAACAGATTTCGTAAGAGAATACCGCCTAAAAATAGACTATGGTTATCATCGTATGTGATTCGCATAAAATATTGACTGTGAATAAACTGCTAAACATTTTACACGGATATTATTTATAAAATAACTGTAAACAAAAACATTTTACACAGATATTATTTATAAAATAATTGTAAACAAAATTTTTTTACACATATATTATTTATAAAATAATTGTAAACAAAAATTTTTTACACAGATATTATTTATAAAATAATTGTAAACAAAAAATGTTACACAGATATTATTTATAAAATAATTGTGAAAAAAATTTTTACACAGATATTATTTATAAAATATTTTAAACAAAAAATTTTTACACAGATATTATTTATAAAATAATTTTACACAAAAAAATTTTACACAGATATTATTTATAAAATATTTTAAACAAATTTTTTTACACAGATATTATTTATAAAATAATTGTAAACAAACATTTTTTTACACAGATATTATTTATAAAATAATTTTTAACGGTAAATAAGTGGTTTACTAGGAAAAGTAATGAAAGTTATCGACGGAATTGTTTTCGCAAATCAAATGAAAATATGATTATCTGGCCCGACAAAACATCCGTATTTTTGACAGACACTATTCTTGCCATTAAAATTCTTTTTATAGTTTAGGTGACTAATATAGGATATTTTAAATTTGGATTTCATGAAGTGATAAAAAAAATGTAATATGTACATAAGCAAAAATTTAGCTGACCGAAACGGGAATTTATAAACTGGTTAAACTGCCTGACAATTATCATTAATGAATAGTATTAGATAATTATTCATCTGATAATCTGATTTTATTAGAATTAGTAGAAGTTGTTTATTGAGAATGTATCCTGGAACAGTGAATGTGATTATTGTTTAAAAAAAGTGGATCAGTAAAGAGGTTGACTATTTATGCCTGGCTGTTCCTATTTACAATGCTTTCCCACGGGACAGAGTTAGACACCAGGGTCGTTTTTAACGTGGAGAAAAGGAACAAAAATTAAAAATTGTTTACGTCGTGAAGGACTTCTCCTCCACTAACAGAGAACGAGAAATTGAAGTGCAGCATCTGAAGAACAGATACTACACTGCGATCAGTGACAATTGGTATGAAGGGTTGCCCCAACATTGGCCAATGTCTTATATGTGGGGTTGCCCCACATGTGGTCTTTGATTGCAGTATCTGCCGGAATAGATACTACACTTTGAGGTATTTATTTGCTCTCCCACTGACCAAATTAGGCACATGACCGATTTTAAAGTGAGGAGTGAAGGGGAAATGGGGACCAACTCCCCGGGGAGTAGGGGAGCTGGATAGTGACAATTGGTATGAAGGGTTGCCCCTACATTGACCAAGGTCTTATATGTGGGGGAAACCCCACATATGGTCTTTGCCTACAATATCTGCCGGAACAGATGGTATTTATTTGCTCCCCCACTGAGCAAATTAGGCACAAGGCCGTTTTTAATGTGAGGTAAAAACCAGCTCCCCTAAAAGTAGGCAAAAAGGGGGCACTCTGGTTACCAAAAATAATAATTGTCCCAGTATAGAGGGTTTCCCCTCCATTGACTGGTACAAATTATCTTAAGTGCAGCATCTGCCGGAACAGATACTACACTTTGATCTTTAATAACAGACATTTGATCTTAACCAAAAAGGACAAGCAAAAAAGTGTTACCGACCGACCAACCAACCGACCGAGTGACTTATAGAGTCGCCCGCACGCGACTAAAAACCTCCAGGCTAGATTTTATCAAAGGCTTTGGGCACATCGAGCGTATCGCCTAAGCTTCACTCAATTATCCAGTGATAACATATGACCATTAAGATATCCTTAGTAGAATGAGCTTACCCAAATCAATGCTGTTGGTCAGAATAAAGGTAGGTATTTATGACGCGGTGGGGAACTATCGACGGATTGATTGATGATTCGAAAAGCGAGAAGAAACTGATGGAAGGATAATTTTGCGAAGGTTCAGTTCTTTTCAACTCTGGTATCACTGAGGTAATGTTCTATTTAGGGGAGAAATAAGATTCGGCAATGGATTTGTTGTAGAGTTTAGAGAGGACAAGGGCCAGCTCAGCAGAACATTTTTCTTACTGTAGCAAGGATAAGGTTAGAACATAATAGGTGTGATAATCAGATCAGCAAATGTGGCTACTGTCCTTAAAAGGAATTATTGGGAGGGGGCTTCGTTTGTGAAATTCAATATGGAATTTAAGGCGAAATATTAGGTAAGCAATTAAACTGTATCCGTTGCTGTGCAGGCGACAAAATTGTCTTTAGTCTTTTATTTCTTTTTTTTATGGAAATCGCCCCAGACAAGACATGAAGCCACTTGATGTAAGAAGTTAAAAAATTAGTATTTTTCAGCGATAATTTTTAGATCGAATAGATTTTGGCCCAGAAAACAACAATGTTTCTATCTTTATCAGAAACAATGCTCTTGGGGTGTGAGGACTAAAGGATAAAATAAAGGAAGCGAGAGTTACACAATTGCCGAAAATAAACCCCAAATCCACTTTCTGCTTTTCCTTTTTACCGAGTTTATTTGTAATCAAATTAATAAAAAACATTAGATGAAACATATAGGTACTTGTCGAGAATAGGATCACAAGAAAAGAACAAAGCTGCACAGCTTTATCATCAGTTTTTTTTTAAATTACATTTTCACCCCAAACAAGGCACATTGCCACTTTGGTGTAGAGGGCTACTATCAGGGGCAGCAACTACTGGGGCACTATGTTGGGATTTGGGCAGCAAAATGTCGGTTCACGTTACACTTGAACTTCTGCATGTCAGTACAGTTAGGGAAGCAGGGACAGGAATGGAATTCCAGAGTCTAGCGGTTCTGGGGAAGAAACTACTGGAGTAGAAAGATATTTTACATCTATGGATCTCTACTGTGTGGGGGTGGGATTTAGCTGCCTGTCGGGTTTGTCGAGGGTGTCTACATCGTGGGGGCACAAGTGTCTGCAGTTCGTCAGAGTATTCACCATTTTTTGCTATATCTGAAAACCGGCGATAGCGTATATTTAAAAGTGTTCTTTAATAAATAAATATATATACGGAAACAATGCAATACAATTTGGGCACTATGCTCTCTTTTAGTGGACAAGTATGTTTGCTGGGATCAAATTGTTTATAGTTATCTACGGGGTTGGAAACCTAAAAAAAATCCACATAAAAAAAAGGACTCGGACAAGATTAGAACCTGCATCTAAGAATAGGTAAAGTCAGAATAAACGCGCGTCCATCAAATCTACGCTGATTCGAAGTGTACAATGGCGTTCGGTTATATCTACAAACTGACCGACTGACCGATGGATATAGACACTTACTGGGACGAGTGGGCGTATCGACAAATCTTTTGGCAGAGAACTGAAATTATTTTGGATCTAAAATGAAATGCGTGTGGATTAGACACCCCCCTTTTAAAAAAGAAGGAAAAAAAGAGAATATGATATATCCGGTATGAGATATCCAAGATATTAAACAGTCTTATATATATATATATATATATATATATATATATATATATATATATATATATATATATATATATATATATATATATATATATATATATATATATATTAGAGGTTGATGCAAAAACAATGCCGTTTTTTTTACGTTTAACTTCAAAAGATCATAACTCCTTTCACAATAAACTTTATTAATCGAAATAAGAATCATTAGAATCGACAAATTTTTGCCAACGAGAAATAATATTTATTCCGTTAGCATAGAAATCCGGAGTTCTGGAAGAGATGAAGTCATTGAAGGCCGATTCGGTATCATCTCGGCCTTTGAAGAATTTTTCGCGCAGGAAGTTGTCGAGATGCTTGAAAAGGTGATAATCGGTGGGCGAGAAATCCTGTGAATATGTCTTTATTCGTTCAGCTTCTGCAGGGTCAGTTGAGCAACATTCGGGTGAACATTGTCATTGAGTGAATTGGTCCCTTCATATTAACCAATCTCGGGCACATACGTTGGAGCTTCTGGTGCATTTCGTCAATTTGTCGGCAAGTACTTCGCCGTAATCGATTCACCCGGATTCAAGAAGCTGTGATGGATGAGACCGGCCGCAGACCACCAAAAAGTCACCATAACCTTTTTTTAGTGCAATTTCTGCTTCGGGAAGTGTTGTGGTGTTTCTCCGGCATTCAACCACTGTGCCGAATATCGCCGTTTGTCGTAGAGGATCCACTTCTCATCACACGTCACAATCCGCTCGAGAAATGTGTTTATATATCTTTAACCCCATAGTGTTACAAAAAAAAACAAACTGTAGCAACGTCATAATTTGGAAAATTTTGAGGGAAATGTGCAATTATCCGACAGTTACAACTACTCCCAGGCCCACTCTGAGCCGGAGTCATAGTAAGTACGTGTGCTCCATCTGTGAAGTAATAGAAACTTTTATAGACTATTTCTTTAGTCTTTTTTTAGTGTTTGTTTACAAAATGTAACCCTACACAACCAGTCGAGAATAAGTTCTTGGTCTTTGTTGCTGCCAGGATGAGATATGGTGTTATTTAGTCATTGCACCCTTGAACATGGGCCAGCTCAGCGGAGCATTTTTCTTGCTATAACAAGGATAAGGTTAGAACATAATACAGACAAACGCAGTGGTATAATTAACAAAAATGTATTTACAAAAATATGTCACAGAGAGTATGCGTCCGATTCCGATTAGTCGTAATTGTATTTATTGTGTCTGCGTAAGTTCATTTATTCCTAAAATAGGCAGAGTAACTTACATCATAAACAATCGCAGTTGCTTTTCAAACGTAAACCTATCCACACTCATTGCCTGCACCGTTTTACGAGGCTTTTATCCATCTATGAGAATGAGTTAGAGCATTTCTCTGTCAAAACCGAATTTGAAATCGTGTCTTACCATCTGCAGAGCATACAAATAAATACATCGTTACTAAACAAATGGATGTCCGAATTAAATGCAAACCATATATTAACAGCATAACGACTTTTTTTTGTTGTCGTTCAATTCGTGAGGCACCCATTTATCATTCTTCTACGCAACAAGAACGACCCGTTTTTCGATCGGGTTGTGACTTGCGATGAAAAGTGGGTTCTTTACAACAACCGGCGACGCTCAGAACAGTTGTCAAACGCCGAGGAAGCGTCACAACACTTCCTGAAGCCAGAGTTGTACAAAAAGAAGGTCATGCAGACTGCTTGGTGGTCTGCAATCGGTCTCATCTATTACAGTTTTTGGAATGCAGGCGAAGAAGTTCTATCAACAAATGGATGAAATGCATCAGAAATCTTGGCAACAATATTCAGCATTAGTCAATAGAAAAGGCTCAATTGTCCACCACGACAATCCCCGACCGCACGTTGCTAAATCGACTCTGCAGAGGTTGAACGAATTGGGCTACGAAACTCTGTCTCATCCACCATACTCTCCAGACGTCTCACCTACTGACAACCACTTTTTCAAGCATCTCGACAACTTTCTGCATGATAAATGTTTCAGAAACTTAAGCGGCACACAACAACAACAAAAAATAAAATCTTCAGCGACTTCATTGGCACAAGAACGCAAGATTTTTACGTTATTGGCATAAATACACTTTTTTGCATTGGCAAAAGTGTTGATTCTATTATTCGATGAATAAATTTAGTTTGAGCCGAGATATGTTTATCTGAAAATTTTAATATTAAAAACAGCAAGTACTTTTTTGTCAACCTTATATATATATATATATATATATATATATATATATATATATATATATATAAGGTTGACATACAGTACTGTTTCCTTGTATCACAACTCATCAGTGCAGCTAGACATACACTTTTCCCCAGCTGTGGATCGAACCTAGTCGGCTGTTCACAGTTTTAGTTTTCCCAACGAACACAGCCGTTCGAAATTTAAAAAGCAAATATAGCCAAGTTTTATTTTAAATTTTATTATTAATAAATTCGGGTCCATTCCGTTTTTTTATATATGATGAATGCATATTTTTGAGATGAGGATTGAAAATTATTTTTTGTATTATTTGGACTATTATTCTCATCTTGTTTTTTTTTCACAACGTTTCAAAAAAAAAAACCCAAAAAAAAACCCAACCAAGATCAGAATAATAGTCCATATAATACAAAAAAAAAATCGATTACTTTTAGTTTAGAACCTTCTGGAAGCTAACAAAAAAAGAATACTTTTCTGTTCTGTTTTTATAGTCTCTAGAAAGGCTTTAAAACATTTTTATATTCTAATTGTAAAGTCATATTTTAGTTTTATATTATATAATATTTCATTATTATTATAAATTTATTCATTATTTATATTTTATATTTTATTATATAATATCTTAACTATTATTATATTAATATATTTAACTATATTAATAAATATTTGTATTATATTTTATATTTTGTATTATTATATAATATCTCAAGTATTATTAATATATATAACTATATTAATAAATATTTTTGTTATATTTTATATTTTATATTATTATATAATATTTTAAGTATTATTATTTTAATATAGTTAACTATAACAATAAATATTTGTATTATATTTTATATTATTATATAATATCTTAAGTATTACTATATTAATATATTTAACTATATTAATAAACTAGCGGTTGGTACCCGGCGTTGTCCAGGTTTTTAGATGCGTGTGTGGTTGGGGGTGGTAAAATGAAAACAAAGCGAAGTAAAAACCCTGCTTAAATATTATAAAAACAAACAATGTTAAAACTATAAAAAAAAAATCTTGAAAAAAAAACAATGAAAAAAATTAACGTGATGCAATACGAACGGTCTAGCATTGCCCGGGTGTTTGAAAAATCCAAAAAACTTTGATGGGGGGGTCAAACTCGAATTATTGAGGTGAAAGCGCAAAAAAAAAACACGAAAAAAACGTGATGAATTAACTAAAAAGTGAATTAAGTCAAATATCAATTACGCAGTGAACGAATTCTAAATGATTTTTTTTTGTTTTTTCGAATTCTAAATGGATTTATTTGTTTTAATTTTAATTTAAGTGTAATGCAAGTGAATTCACGATGTCGTTGCGTTGTAATAATAAACAGTAAAGAATGAATTCTTTGTGTAAAAATAAATGTTTATTTGAAAAAAATAATAAATAAAGGTACAGTTATATTTCAAGGTTTGAGTCGTTAAAACCGGAAGTAAAAACCGGTTAGTCCCGCAGGTTGCGTCTTACACTAACAAAAAGAAAAGCCAAAAGAAAACAATAATAATAATAATAATAATCGCGTTTTCTTTTTATATTTTTATTTTATTTAGGGTAAAATCAGAACGCATAAATCAGGGAAAGAAGATAAAAAACAAAAAAAAAAAAAACGGCATAAATAACCTTGTGCGATTCCAAACCGGTGTTACCTCGTACTGTTGCTTGTGAACGCATCCGATGCGGTGTAAATGGGGAGCGGGAAAAGGAGGAATTTAATAGAGAGAAAAGATGTTGCAACTTCCATTGAATCTAACCGGTTTTGGCAGTGAATTCTCACCGGGTAAAATATAGGAATGCACGGTTATCGAGGACGTGTAAGCTTAATAGGCCTATAACACACCCCAGATCCTGTGCTGAAGTTTGTGCACATTACATTTGCATGTAATGTCTTCATTTTTAAACTCACGCGGGGGAAAATGAGTTCATTTTATTTATATAGAATAGAAAGAAGAAGAAGCGAAGATAGATAGGTAGAATAGAAAGAAGATAGAATATATAGAAAGAAGATAGAATAGAAGAATAGATAGATAGAAGAAGAGAAGAAGATAGATGGAAGAATAGATAGATAGAAGAGAAGAAGATATTTGTATCATATTTATTATTATTTATTATATTTCGATAACTATATTATTATTTATGTAATGAATCGTATTTTTTTCATATTTTAAGAGAAAAATATGTCCTCTTATGACACGTTCTAAAAATAGTTATTTAAAACCTTTATTGAAAAGAAAATTAATATGCCTTTTTTAACAAAATATTAAAATATTTTTTCATATAATTAAACTTTCAGTAAGTCTAAGTTTTCAGCGTTTTGTAATTTATCGTCTGGCAGCGTCATGTCGGCTTTTTCCGCTAGCCGCCGAAAGATGCCGACGCGACCTTGGGTCAGGTTTTGGATCAGTGTCCATTTTGTTATTATTAAGAGCAATAATTTATATGCGTTTATGTTCTTCATCAAACTATGTTTTAGTTTTAGTTTTCAGACCTGCAGAAATCCACAATTTTTAGCCTTACCTATCGCAGATGAAGCTAAAATTTCACACCATGTCACTAATTGTTAAGGAGTACATAAATTACGAGAGGTCGGGTCAGAGAAGTGGGTATCGTGGAGCGGAGAGGAATGCCTATATGGGTATCGATTATTTGGGTGGAAATAAAAAAAATTCTACCATTTTTATCCTACCCAGACCGGATTTGAAATCATCATAATATCCTGTGAATCCGAAGATTCTATTGATGGCATTGGTTTCCCCGATATTTTTTTGGTTAGAATTCTTTCATGAAATACATCGGGTACTTACTAGAGTCACCACGTATAGGTTACCAATATTTTAAGTGAAAGTGATTTTTGTGGAAAGGAAAAGATTCGAACGTTGAACACTCAGGTTGTCAGTCTGTGTCGTTAACCAATGAATTAATGTCAGCTCTCAAGAATTCCGATACAAAGGATTAATTAAAAAGATGTTAAGTGTTTAGAAATTAAGCGATATTAAAACAATATTAGCATATATTATTATAAATAAGTGCCATAAGAAAGAGAAAGAGAAAGAGGGAGAGGGAAAGAGAGAAAGAGAGAAAGAGAGAGTTAAGACCTAGTGTGGATAAGGGAGAGAAAGTCAAATAAGGTTAGGAAGGGGTTAATATCTTAACATTAGTTTGAAAGATGGATGAAAATAAATATAGAAAATTAATATAGAAAATTAATATAGAAAATTAATATAGAAAACTAATATAGAAAATTAATATAGAAAATTGATATAGAAAATTAATATAGAAAATTAATATAGAAAATTAATATAGAAAACTAATATAGAAAATTAATATAGAAAATTGATATAGAAAATTAATATAGAAAATTGATATAGAAAATTAATATAGAAAATTAATATAGAAAATTAATATAGAAAATTGATATAGAAAATTAATATAGAAAATTAATATAGAAAATTAATATAGAAAATTGATATAGAAAATTAATATAGAAAATTAATATAGAAAATTAATATAGAAAATTAATATAGAAAATTAATATAGAAAATTGATATAGAAAATTGATATAGAAAATTGATATAGAAAATGTATATAAATTAATATAGAAAATTAATATAGAAAATTAATATAGAAAATTGATATAGAAAACTAATGTAGAAAATTAATGTAGAAAATTAATGTAGAAAATTGATATAGAAAATTAATATAGAAAATTGATATAGAAAATTAATATAGAAAATTGATATAGAAAATTAATATAGAAAATTGATATAGAAAATTAATATAAAAATTTATACAGAAAATTGATATAGGAAATTGATATAGAAAATCAATATAAAAAATTGATATAGAAAATTAATATAGAAAATTGATATAGAAAATTAATATAGAAAATTAATATACAAAATTAATATACAAAATTAATATACAAAATTGATATAGAAAACTAATGTAGAAAATTGATATAGAAAATTAATATAGAAAATTAATATAAAAAATTGATATAGAAAATTAATATAGAAAATTAATATAGAAAATTGATATAGAAAACTAATGTAGAAAATTAATATAGAAAATTAATATAGAAAATTAATATAAAAAATTGATATAGAAAATTAATATAGAAAATTAATATAGAAAATTGATATAGAAAATTAATATAGAAAATTAATATAGAAAATTAATATAAAAAATTGATATAGAAAACTAATATAGAAAATTGATATAGAAAATTAATATAGAAAATTAATATAGAAAATTAATATAGAAAATTAATATAGAAAACTAATATAGAAAATTGATATAGAAAATTGATATAGAAAATTAATATAGAAAATTGATATAGAAAATTAATATAGAAAATTGATATAGAAAATTAATATAGAAAATTAATATAGAAAACTAATGTAGAAAATTGATATAGAAAATTAATATAGAAAATTAATATAGAAAATTGATATAGAAAATTGATATAGAAAATTAATATAGAAAATTAATATAGAAATTAATATAGAAAACTAATATAGAAAATTAATATAGAAAATTGATATAGAAAACTAATATAGAAAATTAATATACAAAATTAATACAGAAAATTGATATAGGAAATTGATATAGAAAATTAATATAAAAAATTGATATAGAAAATTAATGTAGAAAATTGATATAGAAAATTAATGTAGAAAATAAATATAGAAAATTGATATAGAAAATTGATATAGAAAACTAATATAGAAAATTAATATAGAAAATTGATATAGAAAATTAATATAGAAAATTAATATAGAAAATTAATATAGAAAATTGATATAGAAAATTAATATAGAAAATTAATATAGAAAATTAATATAGAAAATTAATATAGAAAATTAATATAGAAAATTAATATAGAAAATTAATATAGAAAATTAATATAGAAAACTAATATAGAAAATTAATATAGAAAATTGATATAGAAAATTAATATAGAAAATTAATATAGAAAATTAATATAGAAAATTAATATAGAAAATTAATATAGAAAACTAATATAGAAAATTAATATAGAAAATTGATATAGAAAATTAATATAGAAAATTGATATAGAAAATTAATATAGAAAATTAATATAGAAAATTAATATAGAAAATTGATATAGAAAATTAATATAGAAAATTAATATAGAAAATTAATATAGAAAATTGATATAGAAAATTGATATAGAAAATTAATATAGAAAATTAATATAGAAGATTAATATAGAAAATTAATATAGAAAATTGATATAGAAAATTATTGCAGAAAACTAATATAGAAAATTGATACAGAAATTAATATAGAAAATTCGTATAGAAAATTCATACAGAAAATTAATATAGAAAATTGATATAGAAGATTAATATAGAAAATTAATATAGAAAATTGATATAGAAAATTAATGCAGAAAACTAATATAGAAAATTGATATAGAAATTAACACAGAAAATTCATATAAAAAATTCATACAGAAAATTAATATAGAAAACTAATATAGAAAAGTTATATAGAAGTATAAAAATGTAAAAAGTAAAAAATAAATATAAATGAAGTTTTAAAAAATGAAAATACAGAAGAGACAGACTTTAAACACGAAGTAGCTATCAAATAAATAAATCCAACTTCAGCTATCCCAAACTAAAAACGATTGTGGATAAAATGCTTTATTGGTTTTGCTATTCATATACGACAAATTAAGGCACGGCAAATGACTTTTGCTGATTTTTTATTCGTGTAATATTTAGGCACGACGTGTGAATGCACGACTAATTAAGGCAAGAGAAATTAAGGTAAGACAAATGGTTCCTATTGAGCTAAAATCTTTGTAAAAAATAAATGATTATACGAATCAAACATAAAAGTTAAAAGAAAAAAATATGTGTTTATTTTTTGTAAATTGTAGATGTTTGTATGGTAATTATTATATTAATAGTAAATGCTTACGAAAAATGACAATGAAAGGTAAATATAGCAACAAATTATTTCATTCCCCAAATCTCGGTTTGTCAGTCAATTTTTTTACAACGAACATGCCAATTCGTATAAGTTAAAATTTGTTGCTTTATGTTGTTTTTGATATAAGAATCCTAGGTTGCTCAAATGACGTGCTTAAACATCACATGAATAGAGAATCAGCAGGAGTCATTTGTCGTACCTTGTCGTGCCTTTGTTTGCCATACATGAATACTAAAACCCCTTACTTTAGTCATTGTCAGCGAAATAAAAGATGCTTCGTTGTAAGTAGGCGAAAGAATGGTTTTATGGAAGTATTTGAACACAGGGAAGTGATTATTGGCTGATTGTCAGTTGGTGGCATAAGCCCTCTCATCAGAATCTTAAATGCTAATCCTTCCTCACAATTGCAGTGGAGATGGTAACATCTTAGCGTCATAGCCATGCCACCTGGAACTCCGGTTCCTGACAAGGCCATCCACGATGGAGATGTTTATCATCAAGCGGCATTAGTGTAACAAAGCACGGACGCCCGTATGCAAATGCATATGAAATGCGAAATGATGTCATTGGTAAGGAAAAAGGAAAGACTATAAAAAAAAAGAGCTGACGTTCGAGAGAGCAGTCATCAGAGAAAGCGAGCACGTTCGAGAGCACGCCCGAGAGCACAGAGACACGTGGATGACATCCGATAAGACGATCACGTAAGAGACGTGGGTGACGTCACAACCGTAACGAGAAGTCACGCGTGGCGGGAGAATGAGGAAATAAATATCGTCGTTACAAGTGAGTTCGAATTATTCTTTGTCTTGGTTTCCTTTGCGACGTAGACTGCATACAATGTGCGGGTCCCGTTTGTAAACGTATGGGTAAGGTTACATTAGCACAACAGCCTGGCGAACATGACTCTAAGGAAAATCAAGGAATCGAAATATGTTTCTGTCGTCTTCTTGTCGTCTTCGCTTCTGCGTCTGTGAAGCAAGGACTTGTCGAGTTCGGAACCGTAAATCAATAAAATGGAGTTCGCAACGTTACTTCTTGTGTGTTTTGTGCCAAATCTTTCCCGACTTCGCATGTCACTACTGAGTCTTAATGTTCTCAGTGCCATGGATGAAAACTTGCATCTCTGTAGATTAATTAATGTCTCCATAATTGTTGCTTTAATACCTTATTGTAATGCACCTTCCTATTCCAGTAGCTTCTTTCCAAGGGCTGCAAGGTTGATGAATTCTCTTCCTGCTCACTGTTTGCTTCCTACCTACAGCTCTCGTCTTTTCAAAACTAAAATTAATTGCCATCTCCTGTCTTTTCAATAATCAGCTTTCGTTCTTGTTAGCTACTTACATCAAGTGACTTTATGCCTTGTCTCGAGTGATTTCCATAAAAAAGCATGCATCTAATGATACTAGATTAAACACGTGTCTTTTAAAATCCTAAAAGACTCTTTAAAATAGAATGTCTCGTATCAGATGGGAAGCCTTATTATCAGTGAAAACAAAAAGGTAAGTATACAAAACTAAATGTCAACAGGCATCTCTTGTCTTTGCAATAATTAGCTATCGTTCTTGTTAACTACTTACATCAAGTGGCTTCATGCCTCGTCTCGAACGATTTCCATCAAAACTAGGACCAGCATGGACTCTAAGAAGAATCTGACTTACTTATCAAATTATAAACACAATTACAAGCCCCACATTTCAAACTGTTCAATTCAATGGGCAAAACCGACACATTGTCTTTCTGATGGTTTAATCGAGTCTTTCCCTCGCAAAAAATCATGTCCTCCTCTTACAAGCCTCCTCCATTCAGGCCGGCATTTTGCCAGGATCTCCCAGTTCGGAATAGGAATCTTGAAAGCTTTAAGATCGCCTTTTATGCAATCCTTGAAGCGCTTCTTTGATCGATGTTGAGGACATTTCCCAGTCTTGAGCTTGCCGTAAAACAACTGTTTAGGTAATCTTACATCTTGTATCCGAACAACCGGTTTCTCATCAACATTACTTGCTCAAACACTCAGCCTTCTCGAAAATATCCGTGTCAGGTGTCAGTGACTGCCTTTTTACATTGAGAATTCACCTGAGTCATTTCTGATAGAATCTCTCGAGTTGTTTCAAGTGCCGACGTTGTGTTGTCCAACATTCAGATGAAAAAAGTAAAACAGAAAGTACACAGGTCGAGTAAACACTGATCTTGGTTTTGACAGAGATGCAACGATCACACGACTGCCGTTTTTCTAGTGTTCCAAATACTGTGCTAGCTTTCTGGATGCGAAGACGTATCTCCGCATCAAGAGACCCATCTCTGGAGACTGCTACCTAAGTACATAAATGTGTCCACAACATCCAGCCTAGTTTCCCCCACATAGACATTTGGTTCAATATATAGAGCACCAGGTGGAGGGGTGAACATCACTTTCGTCTTCTTAATACTTCTAATTAAGCCAAAGGCGTCACATGCTGCTGAAAAACAATCTATTATATTTTGCATATCGCACTCTGAATGAGACACAAAATCAGCATCATCAGCATAGAGTAATTCCCTAACTAGCCCTCCAAAGGTTTGTGACTTGACATTAAATCTTCTTAGATTAAATACTTTGCAAGGAGTCCTAAAGCGAAGAAAGACATCTTTATCGCAATCCTTAAATACGCGTGCAAGAAGTACTACAAAGTAAATTAAGAATAGAGTAGGAGCCAGAGTATCCCTCTGTTTCACCCCGTTGTCAACGGCAAACTCCCCAGATAACTGCCAGCTGAATGCAACACAAGCCTTCATATTTCTGTGGATTTCTTGTAACATCCTGACAAAGCTAGGGGGACATCCAATCTTCCCAAGAATTACCCACAAATCCTGTCTGTTTAAGGTATCGAACGCCTTTATGAGGTCCACGAATACTTGATGAAGTGATATATGTTGTTCAATACATTCTTCCTGCAGCTGCATTGCAGTAAATATCATATTCACAGTGCCTTTACTTTCAGTGAAACCGCATTGCACCTCAGGAATGATTAACGGGCAGATGTTTTCGATGAGCCTATCCAACAAGTCTCTCGCCAGCATCTTCCGTGCCGATTTAAGAATCGTTATCCCATACATACATACATACATACATACATACATACATACATACATACATACATACATACATGTACACCCATACACACCCCCATATATACATATATAGCTTGCTGTGTAGCGAGTACATATTGAAAGAGATGACGGGTGCATAATGGGGACATGCATATCGGGGACATGTATGACGGGACATGTATAACGGGGATAATAACAGAAATAACGACGATGATGACAATACTGAGGAATAGACATTTATAACAGTTCTTTGTACATCATGACGGCTCTGATGATAAATACGGAGAGAGACATTTATAACAGACTGGGATGATTCTTGGTAACACATATAGAGGGGAGGAGATACATTATTGTTGCTGGAGGAGACACATTACTTGTAAAGGGGTTATACAAGAGTTCGTTTACAGATGAATATACAAAACACATTTACCTTTTCGGTTGTGAGGAATGACAACACGAGACAAACAGTTACAAATTATTAATTGTGATTCCTTTATTCCCCTGTCGGCCGATTTATGAAGTCAGGAATTCAAGCTTTTTCGACTACATTGTCTACTCTTCTCCCTTCGCCTTTAAGGGGCTCCCATTCTCCAACTGACTCTATCACCGTGTGTGATCTGCTCTGATTATCTGATCCTCATCAGCCTAACTTCGAACCATCGATTCATATATTGAGAAATCTCCTTTGTTTATGACGTCAGAAGTGTGGTTCCAAACGTTACTAACATTCACGTGGATTTACATATGTCTGTCCAAACATAAAAATTCCCAATTCTAATTATTTAATATCTAACCTATTTTTAAATAATATTTTAACTCGCATTGTCCATTCTTTTAACTGACATATTTAATATCCAGTTATTCTAACAGAATGGACAATTTTTTTTCCGACATAAATAATATTTAGCTATTTCTAAAAGAATTAACAATGGACTGTATTCCTAGGATTTCAAATAGCCACTTGCCTACAGGGTTCGATTCTGGCCTTTTTTAAATATAATTTTCACTTATCTGCCTTCTTAATTACATGAGAAAGGGGGACAGCCCTTTTATGTAGCAAGCTTACTATGTAAAATATCGAGATTCCCTTTAGAACTCTCCGATAACGGTAAATATCAATTTCCCAAACCCCAAGATTGGAGAACTAAACGTAGGACGCTGATTTAGACCGTCAAGTTTGTTCACTGTTTATTGCTTGTTATTTTTAGATCATTGTCGTACGTCTTCGATAATTTTTATACATTTTCCTGCATATGTTTACTCCAAAAATGATAAGAAAACAAATGTTTATAATTTAAATGTCTCCAACAATCGTCAAAAACAATATATTGTACCCTCTAAGAGAGGTAATAAAACACTTTATTTACAAAAAAAAATTCGTGCGTCCGATTCTGTGGCTATAAATACTATCAATAACTACCACAACGCTTAGTCGTGATTTTATTTATTGTTTCTTGGTAAATCCACATATTCTCGAAATAGGTAAATCAACTTACACCATAAGACGATCGTAGTTCAATTCCAAACGTACGTCCACTCAAAGCTATGGCCTACATCACATTACCATCTATCAGTTCTATTTAAGATTTTGCTGTTACCGATCATTGTATGGGGAAATATCGTGCCGTTCTTTTGTGGTAGGATCCACCTAATTAGCATACGTGGAGTGTCAACCATATAAATATGGTTGGTACCGTAAAGATGGGAGAGACCCAACGAGAGGCCTAACGAGAGACTCAGAGACACAACGAGATCGAGAGTAGACGACTACCCAGCCTACACCTTATCCAGGGACATTCTCCCCAAGAATTATACCAATAGAGTGTAATGTAAATATTTGTATATACTTTATTGCTTTCAATATATCTGTTCTATTTTACTTTTGTGTTGTAGTTATTTATTTCCATGTGTTCAATTGAGTTTAACACGTTCATATTCAGGATTTATTTCACTTAACTATTAGATGATACCATGAACATCTAACCCTTACCCTAACCAATTCAGATTAGAAAAGATCCACGAATAATAGAAATTACAGGGTTCTTGATTCTTGTCTTTGAATCATGTGGTAATATAACAGTTTCCCATCTCGTTCTCTTCCATTATCACACAATTTTTCATTGGTTGGGCGGTGGAGTCCAAGCTGCATCGTATATTTCTCTTATAAACATTCACAGACACTTGGATCGGTTTTGTAGTTTCATCTACTAATAGAAACTTTCCATCACTCCATTGCTGTTCCAAGATGGCCGAAAGCCTTTCAACTGAACTACGAAACATAATGGCATGAAGGGTTTTAGAAAAAATATCCCCATGGATAATGGATAGTGATCATTTTCTGGTTTTCTAGTCCATAGCTATAGTCCGATTTCTTCCTGAGATGTTGTTAGGAGCTGTGCATAGCTGAGGAAGTTTGTTCTCAGCTTCAGGGTGTGCATTGGCGATTATCAAAGGCCAAACATCGATGCTTTATCATTGAATATTGTTTTATGTAATACACGTGACATGTATTACGGCTCCAGATCAATGTAGTCCTGGGAATGATGTTAATTTTTATCTATGACTTTAGTCTTATTTCTTTCTGAGATGTTATTAGGAGCTTTACATAGATGAAAAGCTTATCCTCAACTTCTGGAGTAATTAGACACGTCTCAAAAACGTAAATTTAATCCTTATTATCAGACGTTTTTTCTTACACAGTGCAGGTGTTACGACTCAGACCAGTGTAGCTCTCGGGATAATTAAAGAGTGACTCTACATACCCAGACCCCCAAAAGATATAGTGTCAGTTCAAACACGGGACATATTATTATGAGGATACATATGCTTTTGAGTGTAGCATTGAACTTTAAAACTTTCCAAACTCCTAAAAAAACATAAAGCACAAAAATAACATAACAATAAATATACGAACTGCCTATTCTATTTATTTCCAAGAATTCTTTCTATTCCCGTGTCACTCTTCGTATTTCAAACGAATATCTTTAAAATCTGTTAGCGTCCTATTAGTTCTTTTTTCTTCTTATCTGGCATTTATGAATATAAAAAAAAAACGCATGTTAAAAAGAGGAAAATAAACAAATAATAAATTGTAGTAAAACAAGAACAAGTTCATTCTTTAGATGTGTCCATTTAATCTGCGCGTTTAGCGACTGGAATGCTATTTTAAACTGGAAGGTAACAGAGATACCGACTCACCGACTGACATGAACGAAGTCGCTTATAAAGGACATATATTCTTAAGAAACGTCCATTTTATCAATGCATGACGGAATAATGAAATTGCTATTTTCAAATAGAAACGTGACGGACCCATGGAAATGCTGGTATAGATTAAATCGTGACAAACCAACAAAATATTATTGTAAAATGATATTTCAAATGAAGATGTGGTAGACCACTAGAAATGTAAGTTTATAGGTAAACTAAGCGGTGCACCGATTATGCTATTTGAAATGTAAACTTCACAGAACAACGAACATTCTATTGGATTCTGAGGATTGGTTCTTCGTATTATTTTGATTCATCGGACTACTGTTCTCATTTTGAGTGTCATTTTCACAACGTTTTAAGACGATTAATAAGATTATTAAGTTAGATCCATGTCCAAAGAACCTATATCCAAAATTTCAAACCAAAATTTAGACCAAAAAGTGGCAGAGGAGTTTGATAGAGTTCTCAAAAGTCAAATCGTTGAACCTTTACCCCTTAACAGCCAAACTTCTGGCTGAAAACGAATTACAAATATTTTCCCAAATCTCCATAGCCTGTATATCAAATTTCGAGTCTGTAGACTGAAAATTGACAGAGTTATTGTGTAGGGAAATGTACACAGACAGACAAACACACACACACAGAAACTTTTACTTTTATAGATATACTAGACCACCCGTGACCCGTTGGGTCAGTACGTTATATTAGCTATGGAATTCATGTATGAGCGTGACACTTGTGGCATAAAGAAAATAGTTTTTTTTTACATAACAGAAGCATTTCTATGAAAGTATATTAAAATGAAAAAAGAATATAGATAGATTTCTATGAGTCGTTCTGTTTATTATAATTGTTAATTTTTTTTAAATTACAGTTACTGAATTATAAGTGGTTGGTCATACTTATAGGTAAATATGCACTGAACAGGTATCATAATCCTTATTATAGTTAAATTCAAATTTTGATATATCATCTTTTAAATGAAATTGTTAGTTGAAAGTACAGAATAATAAAAAAAAACACTCTCCACATGTTAATAATGGCTTTTTAAATAGAAAATGAAAATAAAATGTAACTTTTTTCATTTAATTTAAGCAAACATTCAGTACCCATTGTGTAAAGGAAAACACTATTTAATGTAATAGAAATGTGTGCATTTACCGATTCAGCTTTCCGTTTGGAAATGTAAGCAGAAATGTAAGCAGACGACTTTTAAAAACATGGGAAGAAGAAAAAGAAATTTTTTTGTAATAACGCCCTCTAGTAAAAAGGTCTGCATTAGTTAAGGGGGGAAACTCTATCCAGTTTTGCATCGCTCCCTTTTTCTCGCGTACGTAACGAAAACAGAGGGAGTAGGAGTGTTGAAATCTATTAGAGGGAAAGTGAGAGGTGTTTTCTTTCCATAAATTGTATAGGGTAATATTTCATATTATTAATAGATTCATAGATAAATAAATTTTATAATATATATTATAATTATCTATGAATCTATGTATTATTTGTATATATAAATAACTATTTGATCAAATTAAATGAAATTGTTTGTATTAAAAGCGATATAAAAATTCCGGAATTGGAATAACGGATTGAAGACGTTGCTATTTACGCATGCGCAACCGGATGTTGAAAACCGGAAATCTGATTGCAAACATACAAGATCCATAGACTTTTAGTATTATATAGATAGATATATGCCGCTCCCTATCATATATATATATATATATATATATATATATATATATATCCGAGTTTGCATCTTTTTCTTTCTTTATTTCCTACATTCTTTATTTCTCACTTTGTAACTTAGCGAGGAAATGAATCTTTTTCACATAAACGCACACTCGCGTTTCTGTATTCGTTGATTCTAAACCTGCCATGTCCTTTCTTCGTAGTCATCGTCATTGTTATAGTAGTAGTAATATTGGTATATAGCGCCCCCCTCTCTCTCTCTCTCTCTCTCTCCCTCTCTCTCTCTCTCTCTCCTTCTCTTGCTTCATAGAAGCCGTTTTACTTATTAGCGTAAACTCGTTCGCCCTTCTCTCCTTACTTTCTTCCGCGCATATTACCAACAGCATACATAGGTGTTAGTAATATCGTTGACGTAGATTTATTATACGGTATTTTGCTTTTTCTTACCTGCCTTTCACAAGGAGGAGTTAGAATGTGGCCTGATCCCTGGTTTTTGCAGAGGACAAGGCTATAGAAGTCATTTTCTAAAATCAAACTGTTGATAGTACAACACGTGTTTGAGTAAAGAAGTTGAGGGAATAGTAATCCTAGACCAATATATTCATAGAGTGAGTATATGCGTATTTGGCAGCGTGGCATTGTGTATGTGTATGAATTTACTTTTATTCTTGTTAGCGCGTATATAGTGTGGGGGTTTATTAAGCTAAATACGTGAGTCATTGAATTGTTTCGCCTCGCCACTCCCATTTCAATGGGCACGGAGTGATTGTAATGAATACGATGTTGGGGTTTTCTATGAAGGTTCGGCTTCATATGAGTTTCCAACTAGTTTTTGGCTTCATATGAATTTCTAACTAGATTATTACATTCGCAAGTATGTGTTATTTTCTGGAGCCTGGAAAGACCTCTGCCGGCCGAAAACTCCCTGAGTCATCACCACCATGTCAAAATTTCTTGCTTCGAGGAGTGAGGAGAAAAATTGTTCTAACAAAGCGAAGATGGAAAGGGTGTAATTATAATATTTGCTTTTTAGTGTTCATAGAAATCGCTTTAAGATTTTTAAGATTGGCTCGGCCCTCAGCGGCGTGGGCATCAAAGATCAAAGTGTAGTATCTGTTCCGGCTGATGCTGTAAGCAAAGACCATGTAAGCAAAGACCATTGCTTTTGTTGCAATCAGTTTCTGATCCATGTAGGGGCAACCCTATATACCAGGAGGTATCACTACCAGCTCCTACTTCGAGGGAGCTGGTCCCCCTTTCCCTCACCCTCCTTCCTCTCCCAACATTAAAAAAAACGGCCTTGTGCCTAATTTGCTTAGTGGGGAAGCAAATAAATACAAGATCGCCACAAGACTTTGAAACACGTCTGTTTCTTCGCAAAAAAAAAAAAAAAATCCCATATAGCTTTCTTATGTTGCTTTTGAAGAATGATTTCGCTATTTTCTCTGCAGTGTATCTCTGTTTACTTTCTTCCTGTTTTTCATTTAATTTATTTTTTTTTTTTTACTAATTTTTTGTTTGGTTATTTCTTTTTCTTTTCCTGTATTCCCGTAACAATTTATATTTTTATTATATTTAAATTCAGTTGTGACTTTATCTGAAATAAATTATTGATTCTATGGAAATCAAAAACATTAAAGATTCTCTTGGATAAATAACTCATTTGTTGTATATATCTATATAATATTTACATTCTTTAGCTAAAAAAAGAATATGTTAGTTTGATACAGCGAAGGAAAAAGACAAATTGTTTTAATGAAAGGAAGCGTAACCATAAGAAGTTGCACAGACGATATACCCGACAAGCAGTGACCACATTACAGCATTCAATAAATATTGTATTTTAAATATAATTTTGTTAAGTATTTGGTTTGCTTAATTTCTTTATGCATAAAGTATCAAGGTGCTTTTGCACTTATTTTTTATTTTTTTACATTTTCATCCCAAACAAGCCAAATTGCCACTTTGGTGTAGGGGGCTACTATCAGGGGCAACAACTACTGGGGTACTATGTAGGGATTTGGGCAGCAAGATGTCGGTTCACGTTACACTTCAACTTCTGAACGTCACTACTGTTGGGGAAGCAGTGACCTGGAATGGAATTCCAGAGTCTAGCAGTTCTGGGGAAGAAACTATTGGAGTAAAAAGATCTTTTACATCTAGGGATCTCTACAGTGTGGGGGTTGGATTTAGCAGCCTGTCGGGTTTGTCGAGGGTGCTCACATCGTGGGGGCACATGTGATTGCAGTTCGTCAGAGCATTCACCACTAAAATACTTGTAGAAAAGACAGAGGGATGCAAAATTTCGTCGATGGGACAGAATACTTTCGAGTGTACAGGATACTTTCGAGTGTTAGTAGTTGTCTAGCACGGTAGAGAGAGCCCACCTTTCTTGCAGCAGTCCTGGCAATGCCTTCAATGTAATTGTTCCAACTCATGTTTCCTGTGAACGTTAGGCCAAGGGGTTTGAAAGATGTACTCTCAGATAAAGAGTCGTTGGCCATTGCTATAGGTTGTAGAGAGGGTTTCTTGTAATTATTGAATGAAACTAGTTTAGTCTTGGCGGCATTGAACGCGACCAACCACTTTTGTCCCCATTCCACCACAGATTGGAGGTCTTCCTCTAGTGTTTCTGCTATTTCTTTAGAAATGTGTTCATTCGTCTTCCTGTCGTGCCTGCCATAGAGTGTAGTGTCATCAGCATATATACCCATCTAAGAGGCAATTTTGTCGGGGAGGTCATTTATGAATATCAAGAACAATAGAGGTCCAACGATAGAACCCTGGGGCACCCTCGCATTTATATCATATTGTTTAGATGTACGACCGTCGAGGACAACCTGGATTTTTTTTCTTATCTAAGAAGGATTTAATTATGTTAAGTATTCTACCAGTGATACCGTATGATCTAATTTTCCTGAGGAGACCCTCATGCCATACCCTGTCAAAAGCCTTAGATATATCTAGAGCTACCGCTCTGCCCTCCCCCGCTTTGTCCAGTGAATGGTATATACGTTCAGAGATTACAGTTAGGATGTCTACTGTGGAACGGGCATGTCTAAATCCATATTGTTTGTCAGTCAGAAGGTTAGCATCATTTATCTCTCTTTTACTGTGCTATTTTAAAATAGTATTTTCCAGTTGAATTCAATTTTTACGATCTTTTTGTTTTATTAAATTATCAGATCAAAGCACAGAATAGTTGCAGTACAACCTCCCCAAGTTAAGGATAGGTTTCTAAAAAATGACGTTGTTATTTCAGCAATGTAACATAAAAACCATTATCGATTTGATGCATTCAATAACATTATTAATTATTTATTGCTGTGGCACTTTCAAGAAAAGACGACCGACATTTTTGGTATAACATCTGTTCTTATGCTGCATTCACTTTTTTGACTTCTAGAGTGAGACAATTTTTATCCTTATATATATATATATATATATATATATATATATATATATATATATATATATATATAAGAGAGGGGGAGAGAGAAATGATGAGTCTATGTAGACTTAAAAGCTTATAGAATATTGGAAGTTCGTTCCTTCGCAAATACAAACATTTGATTGGTTTACAAAAAGAATAGTCAGGGTACACCTCATTTACACAACGGTTTATACGATTTTAAATTATTAAAACATTGAAAATCAGATATTTTTTATATAACTAAGTAAACTTTTTAGTAAATATTAATGTTGATAAAGACCATATAAAATGGCTCGCAAAAATCAACCCGTCCTTGTAGAAAACTGCTCAGTTAATGGTTAAGGAATTAATCTTTTGAGCCAATTTTTCATTATTTTTCGTCTGAGACGTCGAGCTTTAAAATGATACCAATCTCGTGAAAACCCGTCGACTCTGTTACAAGTTCTACACAGATATAGGTGATTCAGATGGGGTTTATATTATAGATAAAGAGAGAGGGAGAGAGATAAATGATGAGGCTATACGCTTAAAAGCTTAAGATTCTTCGCAAATGACACATTCGATTGGTTGACAAAAAAGAATAGTCAGAGTACACATCATTTACGCAACAGTTTATAAGATTTTAAATTTTCAAAATATTGAAAATCAAATATTTTTTTCTGTTTTTGTCTATAACCAATTTTTTCCATTAAAAAGGCGCTACATGCGTCGAGTTCTTTACGCATGCCGTACACGAGGTCAAATATCGCGTGGAACTGATGGGTTTTATATATGCAAAAATATTAACAAAACATACTACGACAATAAACACTGCATATATATTTCTAAAACCAGTAAAGTTTTTTTTATAAATATTAATGTTCGTAAAGACCAAATAAAATTAGTGCAAAAACTGTTCCGTTCGATGAATTCATTTTATTTTTATTCTTTTAATTATTTTTTATTTCCTTTATGTACGATAGGTTTGTGGCACAAAGGTTTAAGACATTTGTTCAATAGGATCTGAATAATAATTTCTTATCAATTCTTCAAATCGGTTTGGAGCCATCACCCGAAGCAGACCGATCGCCTTGTCTGAAATAGATCGGTCATGAAGGGCAATATATTAGCAAATGGAATACCCAGAAAAAATATTGATTACTTATTGGTATTTCCTATACATTTTCTGAATGTTACAAAAAGCATCACAATACGAAACCCACCACACATTGAAGGTTGTAAAAAATTCGATAAAAAATAATAACATTGTTTATCGAAGCCTAAATATGATCCTGTTGATACGTCTACAAACGTGTTCATACAAATATCAGAATAGTGCACGTTTTTTAATGATGGTACCACATTAAGAAGTATATTCCATTGTACCAGATGAATTCTATTCATGGAATCTGGCATTCCAGAGTTATCAAGTGAGGAAGTTAGACGCGTTTGATTCTAAATTTTTTAAAGATCCTATTTATTTAAGGAAGTAATCGACCTACGAACCAGGAAGTCAGAGACTGCACCAAATCATAACTAGTATTGTCGATAGTCTGCAAATTAGAGACTAGAAAAGGGGCATTTAGTTTAACTTTGGCAGTCTCGTAACTCTCGTTTCCCTTATTTTGTACTTTAGTCCAACATTGCAAATTCATGTTGGTATACCGAATTCTGCTAAATCACCTTAGTTAAGCATCGCTGAGCTTCATCAGTACAAAAGTGAATGACAATTGTAGAATACCAGGTGCTGTATGTAATTTCTTTCTATTTCGTGATTTTTTTTGCAGTCGTTCTTAACCTCTTCTCCCCAGTAGAGTAATGCAGTGTCGACCCAGCAGAAAAATGGTTAGAGATTGCGTAACCCTTACTACAAAATTCTGCGCGTGAATTCATTCACGCCCTATAATAATCAGATGGTTCCCCATTGTTCCGACAGACGTATATACATTAGTAATGATCTTGACAAGCGGGAAAAATTTCTTTTCTGAGTCGAAATCTATTTATATTACACTTATTGGTGGCTATTTTAAACTGTGAAATTATATATATATATGTATATATATATATATATATATGTGTGTGTGTGTGTGTGTGTGTGTGTGTGTGTGTGTGTGTGTATATACGTTTTGGTAGTAAAAGATATGTACTTTTAATGTACGTAATTGATAAAGTTTTTTTTTTGCAAACTCAATAAACATGGATTGCACTTTCAGAGCATATGTATTATTTGTAAACAATCCCAATACCAAAAATATATTTATGTTATTTTATTGGTTTTATGGTTCTGTAAATTTTAAACAAAATCGTTTCAGCCGTTTCGGAGTCTATAAGTAAGGAACTCACACACAGACAAAGTTGCATTTATATAATTGTAGAGATAAGTGTTTTTCATTTTTACTCATGACTTTAAAAGAAATCCATTTCCTTTTAAATTTTTGTTCTTAAAAAACGTATTTTTCTTATGGATTTATATGGGTTGTTTGCTGGTTTGTTTGATCAATCTATACCATTCAACGAAACACGTGTAAAACTATCAATCTATACCATTCAACGAAACACATGTAAAACTATCAATCTATACCATTCAACGAAACACGTGTAAAACTATCAATCTATACCATTCAACGAAACACGTGTAAAACTATCAATCTATACCATTCAACGAAACACGTGTAAAACTATCAATCTATACCATTCAACGAAACACGTGTAAAACTGAAGCTGGAGGTACGCTATGGATCAGTTGGAACATTTAACCGCGTCATTCGTCTCAGGGCTCGGTAGTTCCACGTCTAAGAAAGTAATTCGGCAAAGCGAACGCAACAAGAAAAAATATAACATAATTAATTAGTGCGCTGGGAATTAAAAAAATATTACTTAATGTTTTAGAAGTTACTTATATGACGACTCGAATATAATTCTTACGGAAGTCAACTGTTAAATCAGATGAAATCGAATTAAATTTATTTATTCACCTTGACAAATATCAAAGTGCAACAAGTAAATAGATTGGTAGAAGTTGTTTACATCTGCATATATGTGACTGGCAATTTAAATCTGGATATGTTAGTCATCGTCACGCCCTCTATATATTAGGTTGGTCCACCTAGCAAGAAACACGGGGGATAACTCTACATTTCTACTATCAAGCCGTGAACAACGGGGAAAATTTTTTTGCAAGTTCTCGAGGAGACCACGACTTGGCTCTGGATTAAAAAATTATCTAAATTCCCGTTGTCGTCCTCTCGTTTGATGCCTCGGTCGTAAAATTCCGGGACACGCTTTTGTCGTGTGTCTATATAGAGACAATAAGTGTAAAGTTTGATGTCAGTGTGGGAACTGTAAACACAATTATTCGCGAGAAGAACTGAAGATGCGGAAGATTTATGCAAAGTTTGTCCTTAAGATGCTCAGAAAAATCAGAATTAAAGACGTTGTCATGACAGTAAGAAGATGACCGAGCTGGCCAAGTAAAATAAAAAAAAATTAATAAATAATACTCATCTCAATAAGGAATTCCAATTAAATAATATATAAACTTGAACTCAGTTTTCACTGTGTTCGCAAACTGTTTTCAGTAATAACCCATTTACTCCCTCGTTTTTCGTGATTTTTGGATATTTTAATTACTACGACATGATAATTAAGAATATGCCATTCATCTTATTTGAAATCCAATATTTCGATTTTTATTAATGAAAATAGTTTTCGAATAAACGAAAATTGAGTTTTTAGTTATCGCCCCTAGATGACACCCGTAGTTTAAACTAGCGCTCAATGAAATTTACAATCCGCTTTTATTCATTTGGGAGGAAAAAATAGGAGGCATTACTTTTGGAACATATCTCGTAGATGAATTAATTCATCAGTTTTGTTGCCAACCGTCGAACACGATCTAGATGTACGATGTCTCTTTGGTACTTGGATGTCAAATGCAAGAATGTTAGCCATAATTTGGTGAAGATTGTTGAAAGGTAACATTTTGGAATCTGTTTTGGAAAAATTTGAAACCATTTCCTTCAGTTAATTTTATTGAAATAAATGTAGGCTATGCCCCGCTGTGACGTCACAAATGGACAAAAAAAAACAGAACAGAAATAAATAAATAAAAATCCGTGTCGGCATTTTCTTTCTTTTTTAACGTATCATTTATTACCGTTACTCTCACGTCTTGACACCGCTTGAAAAGTCTCTCGCTACCACATGTCCATTTTACCTGATCGAGTTCCTCTTTCTTACGACCGCAAACTGGTCACAGCTAGCCCATTCTTGTCTTCACTTTACACGTCTATCTCCTTCGGCGCTGACTTTGTTTCTCCATGACCACGTGGTGTCCTATTTTTCCTTTTTTTTCTTCCCGCCCCAGCTCCCGCACGCTTCCTAATTTGCATACGCGTTCAAACGCTGGTTCTTGCTGCCAATGCATTCGCTTGTCATCCATCGTTCGCTGCTGCTGATATTTTCATACGCGCTCACATGAGCGCTATTACACTACCAGGTGTATATGTTCTATTATACCAATAGACAATCCACACACATTAAACAATAACGTTGAAACTTTGTCTTAAACAACACGAAATCGGCTGAACTGTCGCAAAACAGGAAGGCACAAGTGTTTCTTTTTCTTTTCTTTTTTCATCGATCTTTTCTATCTTTGTATCTGCAAATCTGCAAAAACGTATTTCCGTTTTACGGACCTGCAGGCAAATCGTACACACACACACACACACACACACACACACACACACACACACACACACACACATCCAAAGCAATGACCGAACTCTTAGTAAAGAAATTCCAGTCTCTAGTAGAAATGCGTTAAAAGTAGATGGACACATTGAATGCTTCCAAGAAAAAGCTTGTTTTCCTTAACAAAATATAAGAAAACTTTGCAACCAAAGATTACCATGGCTTATGACATTCTTTCCGAGAGTCCCAAAATCACCGTGTTTAAACTCGTCAGCCTAACATACACCGGTAACATTAATTACAATAAATAAAAAGAAGATACTACCAACAAACACTTGAAGGCCCTTTGGAAGTCTTCTTGTGTATCAATTATCTCATCAATGTCATGATAGCAACCTCTAAGGTTTTCCTTAAGTTTATGGAATAACCAAAACTTACAGGTCTGGACAATAGGGATCTAAATTGATCCAAGGGCATTGCAGCCAGAGGAGATTACTTCGAAGTGGACTAGAGTTTCATGTGTGTACTATCAATAAAAGTGGCCATACGAAAAAAAAAGTCTGGAAACTTATTTAAGGCACCTCATATATATCACTTTAGATATCCTTTAATACAGAAAAATTATATATTCTAATCGTATTGTTAGTCAGACCACTTGCCGGAAGAAGAAGAAGAAGAAGAAGAAGAAGAAGAAGAAGAAGAAGAAGAAGAAATGTTAAAAAGAAAAAAGAAGTAAAAGAAGAATACAAAAAGGAAAGAAACAATGAAAAGAGAAAAAGGAAAACGAAGAAGATTAATTAAGGAAAGACGATTAAAGGGGAAAATGAAACTAAAAAAGAAGAAATGGAAAGAGGAAAAAGAAGAACGAAGGAAAGAAGAATAAAGAGAAAAGAAGAGATAAAAGAAGAAGAAGAAGAATAACAAAAGAAGAAGAAAAAGGCCAAGAAAAGAACTGACACTCATTCTATTTCATTATTCCACATTCTCGAGTGACATTTGGCCTTGATAAGTGGGGACCTTCTTGATAAAAAAAAAACAATCTAAGCGTTCAGCAATACAAGAATATATTTCAAATGTAAGCGCGATAGATCGACAAACTGGCAGACGGACAAAACAACTCCACCAGATACGAGGATGCATTTCGAAAGAATAAAAGTTATGAAATGTGTAAAACATATCAGCCATAAATGTGCTGCGGGTTGCGTCTCGTCGCGTAAGCGAAAAGTGTGATACTTATTAGTGCAAAAAGAGAGGCTATACAGAACGGTCCACATCGCCGCTGGATGATCCGCTCTAAGCGAATATCGACCGAGGATGCCGGCGCACTGCGTGTGGGCTTATCTTTATTGTGCTTTATTGTATTTTCCCCAATAAAGATATGTGTTGATTGAAGCTGACATGGCCAATTACGATTCATTCTATCAATAAGGCGGGCGACGAAAGTTGGGTTTCATATCAGCTTTCTTTCGGATTCGATATCCACTGCCTTCTCTGAATTTGCCGCCAACATCGATTTGTTCTCTATGCTTCTTGATTGGTACTTCTTCTTCTTCTTGTTCTTGTTCTTCTTCTTCTTCTTCTTCTTCTTCTTCTTCACCATCATCATCATCATAATAATCTTCATAATCATTATCAGCAGCAGTATCATCATCAGCATCATCATCATTTTTGTGCTTCTTTCTTCTATTTCTTTTTGCCTGTCTCAATCTTACCCTTCTCGTTTTATTATTCCTCATCCCCCTCTTCCTCTTGACTTCCTTTGACTTTGATTCACCCTAAAAAAGCCGCTTTGCCACCGAGAAGTAAGGGGCCAAAGGGTATCATGGACCATAACTATAGGGACATCCTAACTAACTTGAATAGCAATATGTCTGTTAACATTACATTGAAATTTCTGCATGTTACTACAGTGTGTCCAAAAAGTCACTGAAGGATTTTGAACTTAAATAGATTCTTTATTTTTGATGATATCTTTCTGTAATTTTCACACATTCTGACTAACATATTGGAAAATTTTGTGTTTAAAAATGCAAAATTCAAACCATCTTTATTTATGAAAACTAATGCGTTTTTAATGTTGCCCATTTTCAGCTTCGCATATTTGTGCTCTTTCCAAAACATTATTCATGACCGATTGCAGAATCTCTAGATTGCGAGTTAAGTCCCTTATTTTATTCCTGATGTTTTCTTTCAATTTTTTACAAGGTTTGGGGTCTGACGTTTCGAGGATGCCAGCTCGCGGAACGATATAAGGAAGTTAAATAGCAATCCAGAGATTCTGCAATCTGTCATGAATAATGTTTTAGAAAGAGCACAAATATGCGAAGCCGAAAAGGGCAATATTTAAAAGACAATATTTTTAATAAATAAAGATAGTTTGATTTTTTTCAAAATCCCCAATGTCTTAGTCAGATTGTATTCAAATTACAGAAAGATATTATAAAAAATAAAGAATCTATTTAAGTTCAAACTCTTTCATTGGCTTTTTGGACAGCCTCTATAATGAGTAGGACTGTAACAACAGCATATTCTTTTCATTGTTTTGACTCTTGAGTATATATCCGACACAGTTAGACACAGTTAATCAACCGAGAAGTGTGTATCCGTTAATGTCTTATATGATTTTTATATAGACTGATGTGGTTTTCGGTTTATTGACTATCTCTTACTGTGTCGGATATATACTTGAGAGTCAAAAGAATGCAAAAAATATTCTGTTGTTACAGCTATAATAATGACCGAGACTGGGAACAGAGGATAACAGTTTCAGAGATAAAAAAAAAACTATTAGAGAAGAAAGCTTTATGTTATTTAGAATCTCTGCAGTGAAGACGTTGAGTGTTGCTCTCTATTGAATTGGTCAAGGGAGATTTATGTCGAGAGGGTGCCAATGCCACGTGTTCATCCGAACTAATATAATTGAAGTACTTATAAAACAATACTTATGAAACAATAAAGGACTTATAACGCAATAAAAGACTTATAACACAATAAAGGACGTAAAACAATAAAGGACTTGTGAAACAATACTTATAAAACAATAAAGGACTTATAAAACAATACTTATGAAAATAAAAGACTTATAACACAATAAAGGACTTATAAAACAATACTTATAAAACAATAAAGGACTTATAACACAATAAAGAACGTAAAGCAATAAAGGACTTATAAAACAATGTTAATAAAACAATAAAGGACTTATAAAATAATACAGGACTTATAAAACAATAAAGGACTTACAAAACAATATTTATAAAACATTAAAGGACTTATAGAACAATACGTATGAAAAATAAAGGACCTATAAAACACGAAAAGACTTATAAAACAATACTTATAAAACAATAAATAATTTATAATTGATGTAAAGCAATACAGGACTTATAAAACAATAACATCATTATAAAACAATACTTATAAAACAATAACAGCATTATAAAACAGTACTTATAAAACAATAAAGGACTTATAAAACAATAATGGACGTTAAGCAATAAAGGACTTATAAAACAATACTTATAAAACAATAACAGCATTATAAAACAGTACTTATAAAACAATAACAGCATTATAAAATAATACTTATAAAACAATAACAGCATTATAAAACAATAATTATAAAACAATAACAGCATTATAAAACAATACTTATAAAACAATAACAGCATTATAAAACAGTACTTATAAAACAATAACAGCATTATAAAACAGTACTTATAAAACAATAATTATAAAACAATAACAGCATTATAAAACAATACTTATAAAACAATAACACCATTATAAAACAATAATTATAAAACAATAACAGCATTATAAAACAATACTTATAAAACAATAACAGCATTATAAAACAGTACTTATAAAACAATAATTATAAAACAATAACAGCATTATAAAACAATACTTATAAAACAATAACAGCATTATAAAACAATAATTATAAAACAATAACATAATTATAAAACAATACTTATAAAACAATAACAGCATTATAAAACAGTACTTATAAAACAATAACAGCATTATAAAACAATACTTATAAAACAATAACAGCATTATAAAACAGTACTTATAAAACAATAATTATAAAACAATAACAGCATTATAAAACAATACTTATAAAACAATAACAGCATTATAAAACAATACTTATAAAACAATAACAGCATTATAAAACAATACTTATAAAACAATAACAGCATTATAAAACAGTACTTATAAAACAATAATTATAAAACAATAACAGCATTATAAAACAATACTTATAAAACAATAACAGCATTATAAAACAATAATTATAAAACAATAACAGCATTATAAAACAATACTTATAAAACAATAACAGCATTATAAAACAGTACTTATAAAACAATAATTATAAAACAATAATTATAAAACAATAACAGCATTATAAAACAATAAAGGACTTATAAAACAATAATTATAAAACAATAACAGCATTATAAAACAATACTTATAAAACAATAAAGGACTTATAGACAATAAGGGACTTATAACACAATAAAGAACGTAAAACAATAAGGACTTATAAAACAATACTTATAAAACAATAACAGCATTATAAAACAGTACTTATAAAACAATTACAGCATTATAAAACAGTACTTATAAAACAATAAAGGACTTATAAAGCACGGAGATGCAACATTGCAGACTTTCTTGGAGTTTGAATGATAAACTTTAAGGTAGGGTGCTATTAGCCATGACAATCGATGACTAGGAAGGTTTATTATTATTTAAGAAAGGAGCTTTTCTTAATATCATTAAATGTTACTGTCCATTTACGGCCCCATTCCACTATAAACAGGGGGTTCTTTCCCTAGCATTCAGACTTTGCGTTGGATATTTCTGCGCTGGTTTTATCAAGAATAAAGTGAGGTGCAAATATACTCATATCGGACACAATTCAATCAGTTGCGTTGATTATGAATATCAGTAATAATTAAGATCAAAGGATCAAACACCCCATTAATATTATGTTTATTTAGATTAATGACCATAGATTACAACCTGACTGAATCTTTGTTCTACCTTAAAAAGATCTTATTATACAAGGTGGAACGATAAAATTGTCTCCTTAGAAAATATGACATGCTTCCATTTCCGTTTGATGAAAACCACTTTTCTTTTTTTTATTGTTGCAGATCATCTACTAGTTAGCCAGTTGTGTACAAATCCCATCCCACCAAAAGCCTTCTATCATATGTGAAGGTGACAATGTTCTACGAGCGAGATCGGAGATGTGCCGCTGTACAACTCATGCTCTCTACCGATCCAAGTTATGACAATAGGAATATTGCAAGCACCCTCAAAATGCATCGCTTGATTGCCACGAATCACAGGGACGTGCCTATGGTAATGAAAACAGTTACTGGCCACGATTATAGTCTCTGGTGTGGTTTCAAGTTAGGGTCACATCATACCAGCTCACATCTTCAGAATCGACTTGAAAGTAAACACCTAAGTTTATCTGGATGTGCTGAAGAGTGTGGTGATCGCCTTATGTAATCAGGTGGCCGCTAGCAGACCCTGGCTGTGGCAGCAGAACTTGATGCTGTCCCAAAAGTCCAAAGAGGGCGAGGCTTGTCTTCAGAAGGAGTGCTACGACTTCGCACTCCATGTCACTGTCCTCCTCCTCCCCACTGAATCCGCTGGACTACTTCGTTTGATCATACGTCAAGAACATCACCAACATGACTCCCCAAAATACCAAAGCCAGCCTGATCGCCGCCATCCGCCGAGTATACGCCGAGCTCTGGTCGGTGCATCATCCCAGTTCTGGACCCATATTGAGGCGTGATTAAGGTTGAAGGCGGCTACATTGAATAGATGTCATTTCTACTACATAATCACGGTAAATGAATTGATTTTTTTCAATAAAAGTTTTAAAATAAATTATTTTGAAATAAATTATTTTAAAATAAAGCTGTACTGTTGTTTTCTTTATGGTGACACTTAATCCACCCTGTATTAAATATTTGCACAGTATTAACGTATGATTTGATTATAATGAGAAAGCATTAATGTCAGATTTTGTCAAAACTTTGGATATATATATATATATATATATAGATAGATAGATAGATAGATATATACATATATGTATATATACATACATACATATACATATATATACATATATATACATATATATGTACATATATACATACATATATATGCATACATATATATACATATATATACATATACATATATATACATAAATATATATATACACATACATATACATACATAAATATATATACACATATATACATATATATACATAAATATACAAATATATATGAATATATATATATATACATATATATACATATATATATGGCGTATATATATACATATACATATATATATATATATATATATATATACATATATATGTGACGTTTCGCTCGATTTATGCGGGCTTTTTCAAGAGTGATGGTCATACATATATATATACATATATATATATACATACATATATACATATATATACATACATATATATACATACATATATATACATATATATATAAACATATACATATATATACATATATATATATATATATATATATATATATATATATATATTGTATATATTTAGGCAGCATTTTCTCATTGAAACAAATATTATTGAATAGCACGGAATTATTCTGTTTTACAATTTTCCTTTTTATCTTCTCCAATCTCCAAATAGTCCTTTTTATGTTCTCCTCGAAATTGTATATGTTGGATCCATAATCGCGAGCGCTTTCGACAGAAGTACTTCTATCATCCTCAGGCATATTGTAGAAATAAATGTAGAAATTGTTTTTTAATTTTCTTATGACCCAGACTGGTAGTACTTGTGAGGGTTCCAAAAACCGACTTAAAAAAAAAAAAAAACAAAAACAAATATAGTATATTAAAATATTGTTCTTCAAAATCATTGGATTCGGCATTAAATAACCTGAAAAGGGTTGATATGTCGTAAAACAAAAACAACCATCCAACGATATATATATATATATATATATATATATATATATATATATATATGTGTGTGTGTGTGTGTGTGTGTGTGTGTGTGTGTGTGTGGCTAGCATCCTAAATTAACCTGCCTTGTTCAGTAATGGTATATAGGTTCAAAGATGTTCGTTATGATATCTGCATTAGAACTGGCTTTTCTAAATAGATACTGTCGGTCAGACAAAAATTAAAGATAATGACTATCGATAAAATGATTAATGATTCAAATATTTTAGCGGAGAGATGGATGAGGCGATAATTAAGCGTGTTAATTTTTGCACCAGAATTCTTCAATGGTTGTATCACAGAGAAAAGTTTCCAGCTAATTGGAAAAGAAGATTCGACAAGGCAATTGTTGTAAAGTTGAGAGAGAACATGGGCTAGCTCAGCGGAACATTTCTTTATTAATATAACAGGGGGTGTCTACGTGTTGTGTAATATCCACTTCACGGAAAAAGGTGCTGGTCAGATTACCGAGTGTGGCTTCTGTCCACCGTGGAAAATTTATGATAGAGCGGTTTGTAAGGTTTAATGCGGTGTTCAAGGCGAACCGCTGGACAAACAGTTAAGCCTTCTGTATTAGACTTCTGAGAATTATTAATTGTACATTATTCACTGTACTATTATAAATATCCGTGAATCGCGAGTTCCTAATTCTGTAATTGAATGCGTTTTCTGCTTATTTCCATCTGCTTTCTATTGGCAGCGGCTATTTCACTCTTATAACGAGTTTAGATGCCACAAAATTTTGCCTATTTGTATCTGACTCCGCAAAACGCTTGCTTCCTATGCGCAGTAGTTAGGTAGTAGTTGCACAGGTTGAGATGCACCATTAGGCAGAATGGATCTTGTGATAGAATTTTCCCGTTGAAAGATATATTTCAATTTCTGCCTTGAACCATTTAGTTGCCTCATTTGCGCACTGTTGAGCAGAAAAAGGAAGATTTTACCCTTAGGGCGTCTCTGGTGTGATCTCTGATAGATTCTCAATTAGCATTTTTTAAGTATCTTGTCATTTTGAGCAACAGCTTTTCAGCTTAGGATCGAACTTTATCATTATTTCTTTGATTGATCCCCCGACAAAAGGAGAGTGGATCTGTAAATTCACCCTTGTCCGTTCGTCCGTTTATCCGTTCGTTCGTTTGTCCGTACCTTTTTCAATAACTACGGATTGGAATTTTTTTTTTAAATTTTGCACAAACATTAAACATGATATGAGTAAAAAAGTAATAGAACGGATTTTCCGGGAAAATTGCGCTTGCCCCCTAGGGGTACCTTTCGGATTAAAGTGGCTAAAATTGACACTTTTGTGCTTATAAGAAAATATTGATGCCTTGAATTTTTATAAAACTTTCTGAAAAGTTGTAACTAACTGATTTCTATATAATTTTGTTTGTCTATACTTCGAGGTAACTTTTAGGTGTGCCCCCGGGGCTCTTTTAGGGCTAATAAAAACACTCTATTTTGGGATTATTTTACCATATTTGTCCAAAATTTTCCTTGTATGTCTGTTTAGCAGTTTTGCATGATGCTGAACTCAAATTTAAATATGTTAAGGCCTTGGGGATTTTGGGGCTAAATGGGGGGGGGGAAATACTGAACTTAATCATTTTTTTATGCTTCGTTCACTGTGCACTCATGAGGGACCAAGCATACTTTACTTGTTTTTTGGGCTTTCTCTATCTTCTTCTTCTTCTTCTTCTTCTTCTTCTTTTCATTCCTGTTCTTTTTCTAATCACCATTTACATCAGTTGTTTCAATTGCTACGTATACTTTTCTTTCTTCTTTTCTTTTCTTTATTCTTCATTTTTTTCTTCCATTCTTTCTTTTTTCATTCGTTCTTTCTCATTCTTCTGATTCTAGTTTTTTTCATTTCTTCTTCTTTATCCATTATTCATCCTCCTCTCCGTTCGTTTTTCTCTCCTCTTCTTCACATTCTTCGTTTTCTTCTTTATTCTCATTCTTCTACTTTGGTTTTTTTTCCTCCTTTCCACTCTTCCTATTCTAGCCTTCTCTTCTATTTCATTACTTTTCTTCTTCCTCGTCTTTTTCTAGTTTTTATTCTTCTTCTTTTCCACTCCCTTTGTTCTTTCCGTATCTTATTTTTTACATATAACTATTTTCGTTTTGCTTCCTTGTAACTCCTTTCATTTATTCCCATTATTTCATGTGAATAATGTTCCAAATGAGATCAATCGACCGAAAAATCCAAATAATTCAAATTATCAATTTTGATTTAAAAAATCTTTTTCATCTCCTTCTTCGTCATCTTTTTCTTCTTCATTTTTTCTTCTTTCTAGTTAAAAATTTTACATTTCTTTTTTTTATAGTTACTATTCTTATTAATGTAGTTTCTTTCTTTCTTTCTTACATTCTTTCTTTCTTTCATTCTCTGGATCCAGAGGAAGTCTCGAAATAAAAACAAAACGTTGATGAACACATAATACGGTTTGTTCCTTTTTATTTCTCTATTTTGTCGGAATACTATTTCCATTATTTTCATCACACACACACACACACACACACACACACACACACACACACACACACACACACATATATATATATATATATATATATATATATATATATATATATATATACTAGCTGGACGCAAGGCGTTGCCCGGTTGTACGATACACTTAAATATGATATTTTTAATTTATGCAGATTGCGTATGTATTATTACAGAATCAATCATCTATTGCTTATTATATATTTATATCACAAGGAATAATTTGGCTGGTGGATTAATTCGCAAAAAAATAAATAAATAAATAAATAAAATAAAATAAATAAACTAAAAAATAATAATGATAATGTTGTTCATCAAATTCCGATCTGTTTGTTTACAATATAACATCAGCTGATATGTGGCTTGACTATGAATGCCTTTGAAAATCACTTCTCATTGATATTTAGTTTTAAAATATGCAAACGAAAAAAATGATTTGCGGCGATTTTAAATTATACCCGTTCTCTTATCGTAAATTTAACTCATTAATGAGAAAAATTAAAATAAAATGGTGAGGTACACTCGGTCTTGAACAGCGGATCATTCGATGTGTAGTTGACTACTGTCCCACTGAGATATACTCCCACTCAAGATATATCTGTTTAAAAATTGATTTGCTGAGATTTATTATTTTTGTTGGCCAGTGTAACGTAAAATATTCCCATGTAAAGATTCTTCTTATTTATATAAGCGAGAAAGATTATTTTTTAAGATCAGTTTTTTCGATTTTCGAAAATAATTTGCTAAGATTTTATTATTTCCTTTGGTCGGTGTAACGTAAAATATCCCCGTGTAAAAAGTGTTCTTTTTTATTTATAAGTTAGTAGAGAGTATTTTTAAATAAGATTGTTTTTTTCGATTTTTGATATTTATCAGACTCATTTTTGTACAGAACATATATAAGAACACTGCAAGACATAAATTACCTTTGCAAAAGATAGGTTCAACCATTTCGACACCTATGATGGAGGAACCTCCAACACACACACACACACACAGTGACACTTTTATATAAGAGTGGATATATATATATATATATATATATATATATATATATATATATATATATATATATATATATATATATATACAGGGTGACCCCCTCCAAAAAAAATAAAAGCTAAATGGAGGCCATCTAGAACATATGCTGTAGAACGGAGAAAAAAAGGCCAAAACCCCTAGTGTTTTGATGTGATGTTTTGAATATGATAAACACTAGTTATGACCAAAGTTTTATTTCATTCGGACAAAACACTAAGAAACGGGGCCTAATTAGAGTTGGGGCCCTTTTTTGGGGGGGGGTCACCCTGTATATATACGAGGGGCGTGCAATAAGTAATGACCCTGGCCCACTTCTCATAGCAGTAGAGGAATGAAACTTGGCACAGTTATTAGTCTTTCTCCACCACCCAGAGTTATGTATTTCTCCCATCGTTTGATGCAGCTCTGGAGACCGTTTTTGTAGAACACCCCAGGTGGATCCTCCAACCACGACGTGACTTCAGAAATCAAGGCTGCATCATCTGGGAAACACTTTCCTTTCAAAAACAACTTCATGGCTGAGAAGTGGTGAAAGTCAGAGGGTGCAAGGTCAGAAGAGTAGGGAGGATGGGGTTCGATTTCATAACAACACGCTCATACTTCTGATCTGGCGATATGCGAGTTGTGGACCGGAGCGTTGTCCTGCAGGAGGAGAGTACCTTTGCTAATCTTGCCCCGTCTCTTGATTTTGATAGCTTTCCTTAATTTCCTCAAAAGTGAAGCATAATAGGCTCCTGTAAATGTGGTACCCTTTACCAGGAAATCTGTCATCACTACTCCGTTCTGGTCCCAGAAGACTGTGAGCATGACCTTGCCAGCGGAGGGTTGCACCCTTGCCTTCTTTGGAGGTGGTGAGTCCAAGTGCTTCTACTGCATTGACTGGGCTTTGGTGTCTGGATCATAGTGATGGACCCAGGTTTCATCCTGTGTAATGAGTCTTTTGAAAAACTTTGACTCATCTTCTTGGCACATCTCCAAATTCATCCTCGAGTACTCGACGCGTTCTCGCTTACTTACGGCTTGCACTTACATTATCTCCTTTCACGTCCTTTTATGTGTGTACGTACGTTATCACCTTTGACTCACATTTTATGTCGGACGTTGATTTTTGTTTGTACTTACTTTCTCAACTTTTCCCACACACTTATGATTGTGAAAACATTATCACTTTTCACATATATTTATGTTTTTACATTTTTTTTTACATAGGCATCACCACATTATCAAGGCCAAGAGGCCACTCAAGGATAAGGCTTAAAGAGTGTACAGTAGAAATTGGACAATATAGTAATCATTAGTAATGAAAATTTGGTAAAGTTGATAACTTATATGGAGCGGCTCATCAAGAACTTATTTACGTTAGACTTGAAGACAACCATATTGTAGTCAGCCGGAAAGCAGGAAAACGGAAGACAATTCCACAGGCGTGCAGTTCTAAGAAAGAAGCTTTGTTCATGGAATCTACGTTTAGGTTTAGGCACAGATAACGAGTGGGGGGAATTATTGATAGTATTTACAGTTAGACGAGTGTTTCTTGTGAAAGTTTGGCGAGGGGGGACCATAGATTGAAGCTCAGTCGAACACTTTCCATGAAAATAACGATACATCAGAGACAAACTCGCAACATCTCTTCTGTGAGATAGAGGTTGCAAGGAGGAGAAAAGGACATCTCCTACGAGGCTACGAAGTCTATTTTGAACTCTATCAAGGCAGGTCAAGCCCTTTCTAGCAGCTCCTGCCCAGATGTGGCAACAGTATTCCATCCTTGGACGTACCTGGCTCTTATATAGATAGAGAATAGCATCAGCAGTGAGATATCTACCGGATCGATAGAAAGATCCCACCATTTTTCCAGCGGCCTTGGCAACAGATTTGATGTACGTGTTCCATTTAAGATCAGGAGTAATGGTCAAGCCAAGAAGCTTGTCAAAACTGAAGACGAGAGCCATTCATTTCAATTGATGCCAGATGTGGATCAGAATGTTGATGATGTAAAGAGAGAAGCTTGGTTTTAGATGCATTAAAAGTAACCAGCCACTCCTTACCCCATTGTACTACGTGCTCAAGATCAGAGGAGAGAGAATTGGAGAGAACTTGCATGTCATCAGATTTCAAACATGTACATTCGTACGTACGTTATCACCGTTCACACACATTTGTGTTTGTACCTACTTCCTTTCACATATATTACATGTATGCTTGTATATACGTTATTACCTTTAACGTGTGCATGTTTGTACATACGTTATTACTAGGGTTGTGACAAGAGAAGAGTCTTTTCATCGTTTTGACTCTTGAGTAGATATCCGTTTATATCTTATATGAATTTATATAGACCGATGTGATTCTCGATTGATTTACTGTGTCTAACTGTATCAGATATATACTTGAGAGTCAGAAGAATGAAAAAAATATGCTGTTGTCACACCTCTAGTTATTACGCTTCACACATTTATGTTCGTACGTACGTTCTCCCCGTTCACACACGTTTGCCAGTACGTTACGACTTTCCACATACATTTATTTTTGAACGTACGTCATCACCTATAACATGCATGTCTGAGCTACGTACTTTACAACCTACTGTACACATTCCCGTTCGTACGTATGTTATCGTATTTCACGCACATTTATTTTTTGACGTACGTTCTCAGCTATCACATATATTTCTGACCGTACGTACGTTATCGCCTTTCACACGCATATTATATTTGTACGTACGTTATCAGCTTTCACACAGATTTATGCGTGTATTTATTTACATATTACTTTAAACAATAACTTTTAATAATTCAATGTTCGTTTTTTATTGTTTTCTTATTATATCATTAGTTTTATTTCATTACTAGCAGTTCAACCGGCTTTGCTTGTTTAGACCCAAAATTGGCGGAGGAGTTTGGTGGAGTCTGCAAAGGTTAACTCATTCAACTTTAACCTGTTGTCAGCCAAATTATCACCCTAAAACTGACTAAAAAGCTTGCTGCATGTCTGAATACCCTTTATGAAAAATTTCAAATGTTTAAACCCAAAATTGGCTGAATAGTTTGCTAGAGAACGCAAGGGTAAAATCTTTTGAACCTAGACCCTTTCACCGAGTAAAAAGCCTGTCGTATGTCTGAATACACGTTATGCAAAATTTCAAATGTTTAGACCAAATATTGGCTGAGTAATTTGGTAGAGACCGCAGAGGTACAAATCGTTGAACTTTGACACCTTGACAGCCAAATTTCCGGCAGAAAACCGGTTAAAAAGTTTTTCCCAAATCTCAGTACATCTTATGTCAAATTTCGAGTCTGTAGACTGAAAATTGACAGAGTAGTTTGGTAGGGAAATGTACAGACACAGACAGTTTCACCTTTATAGATATATAGCTAACGCACAGTTTCATTTGTTTACATTTTCTACATTATGCATAATTGCACAGCATTCGAAACAGCATTTAGAGTAAATCTCTAACTCTATCTCGGAACGGTCTCTACTAACTACTTAGTCTATTTTGGTCTACATACTTGAAACTTGATATGGTAGTATTCGGATTTAGGGAACAAAATCGATTCGATTTTCAGTGTGAAAAGTAGCTGCTGAGGAGTCAAAATCGAAAGAAAAGGGTGCTGGGGAGTCGTAGTCCGACATAATGTGTAAGCTTTTCACATAGACAAATATACATTTATGCGTTTAACAACTTTTTTTTAAAGTTTTAAGATGCATATGGACTTAGCTCAGATAACGCTTGAAAACTATGTTTTGTTTTCGATTCTAGTTAATCGCACCGAAATAATAGATTCTATAAGAAAATTTTTTGAAATCATTACTATATATTAGGGACAATATAATAATCAATAAAGAATTGGCTCTATAATAGTAAATATTAAATCTGTACGAATAAAAATATGTTTTAGTTTTCTTTCGGGCAGCATGCTTGAGTATATATATATGCTTATCTTGGCATTAGTTTTTAGTCGTCTTGTACACTTCACTTGCCACTGGTAGTTAACAATGTTGATTCAGAAGAAGTGTGGTTGGAGATTGCGCAACTCATGCCAATGAGACTTTCACACACTGCCACTCCTTCGTTGGTAACCATAATCTGTCAAAAACTGAGGGAGCCTTTATATATATATATATATATATATATATATATATATATATATATATATATATATATATATATATATATATATATAGTCATCCACATACAGTACTGTTTCGCTGTTTCACAAAATTTCAAATGTTTAGACCAAATATCGGCTGAGTAATTTGGTAGAGACCGCAGAGGTACAAATCGTTGAACTTTGACACCTTGACAGCCAACTTTCCGGCAGAAAACCGGTTAAAAAGTTTTAATAAATATTTTTCAATCTCTCCCCGCCCGGCTAAATCACTTTAAATCCCATTTCCAACCCGTTCTTTCCTCCTCCCACCACACCATGCCCACTAACATTAACTCTCCAACCTGTTGCCCTGGTGATCCTTTAAATTTACTGTTACTTATGCCGTTATAAATAAGAATAGCGTCTTTTAATTTTAAACCGTTATAAACTTAAAAAAACGTATATAAGAATTAACACATGATTAATATTTAATTATAAACCCCCCTCTTATTATATACACTCCTACTACTTTAAATTCCAATGTCCTCTCCTTTCCACTCCCCCTTCTTTTCTAACTCCCCTTCATCTACGATTTTTCCATTCTTATTTGATATTATAACTTAGTCCATCTATGAAATCTGACGATGGTAGTTGGATATTTCCTCTTTTTGAGGATCTTCCTCTAGCTGAAACAATATATAAATTCATTCTGGACTCACAGTAATAAATTTCCTATATATTGCTCTGGCTACACATTGAACACTCTAGTCCGGTTTTTTCACCACTGGTAGATATATATATATATATATATATATATATATATATATATATATATATATATATATATATATATATATATAGTAAATTATAAAATATATATGGCATTTAAGCTACACAGATTATTCCGCGTGTCATTCACGCTAGGATTCGTCAGGCTTATGTATTGAGCACTGTTGAAGTAAATACTTAAAATTAACGCATAAAATTATACTTTCGTATATTAATGTATGTGTGTATATATATATATATATATATATATATATATATATATATATATATATATATAATCCTTTATGATATTATGGCAAAATAGATTGTAAAACGATTACATTTCGTATTTTTAGTCCTGTGTGGGTTGGTTTTCAGTCTTTTCACTAAACAAAAGATATTGATGGAAGATAAGGCTAATGTATATTGTTCTTTGAAATAATATGTGTGTGTGTGTGTGTGTGAACGGGTGCATGTTTATGTTTGTGTGTATATGTATGTTGGTTTTGTCTAAGCATTCTATCCTTTCAGTATTATACAAACTCACATACCACATTTAGATTTTTTTTTTTACAACGGTGCCTTTTTCAAAAACAAAAACAACGTCACTTTTAATATCTGATTAAACGTAGTTGATTCATAAAAATTGAATTGGTGAATATTTCTTTGGTTTCCATTCAATAAAATGTTTCAGAAATCAATGTGACTCGTCTTTTTTTTAGGGGGAGGGGTGGTAAGACGTGATGTAATACATAGATATTCGGATGGTCTATTCAGTTATAAAAGATAACTGAATAGACCACCCGAATATTATTAGATAACGTTGCGTTAGTTAAATCTAAATGAAGACCATTAATAGCCAACATCGGTTGTCATTGCTAAGACCACTAATCGCTTTAAAACCATTATTAATCAAGACTTAAAAAAATGTTTTTTTTTTTTTAAATTTAAATTTCAATTACCAAATAAATATTATAAATAGAAATAAAATTGTTTTGTGACAATTTTATTTATTTCACAAAACAGTAATAATTCAAATTAACTACGAAAATTGTAAACACGCATAGTTTAAAAATGTAAAAAAAAAAATGAAAGTAAACATATTCCAACGTCTGATAGATACATATATCTATCTATCTATCTATCTATCTATCTATCTTTGTGTAAACAAATTGAGCTTAGGTACTTTGGACAATGTCATAACATTGTTAATTCACTGCCTGCATAGCAGCAGCTGTATAGTGCAATAGTTAGAAACTCTGACTGCCGTTTGGGCAGTCGGGTTTCGATCCTGGCTGTGAAACAGCGAAACAGTACTGTATGTGAATGACTATATATATATATATATATATATATATATATATGCAAGCACACATACACACATGTATATATATGTGTGTGTGTGTGTGTGTGTGTGTGTGTGTGTGTGTGTGTGTGTGTGTGTGTGTTAATGAGTGGATTATGTCTGGAACGATGCCAAAAACCAAAAAGAAAATAAACTAAAGTAAAATAAACAATATATATAGCTATACGGTGGGTCTCGGGGTAAAGTTAATGCCAAATAAACGTTTCAAGATCTATATAAAGCTAATAGCGTATTTACCTGAAACATATTCACAGGAAAACAATAATGGTACTTAATCTCTAAGTGTCCATGATAGTTAATTCATTCATAGAAAATTTCCTGGTGGAACATGCCCTTCGTGTATAATTGCCCCTTAACACAAATGTGCTGGCATAATAAACCTCAAAACTTCAGATATAACTTTTGCTTTCATGAAATTTATATCATCCGTATAAAATGACGATGGAATATACATGAGCCTCTCAATGTGTCGAATTTCTATGTGCCAAAATATAAAAGAGCTCAGGGTTAGAGAAATGACCTTAAAGGTTCAAATATGTATACCTGATCTAAGAAATGTTAAACAATATATTTAATTCGGTTGTTTTTAGTCCTTTCTGATTATATCAAGGGACGAAACAGAAGGTAGTAAAAGAAATGAATAATAGGGTGTTATGTTCATAATAAAAAATAAATTATGTAGTTTCATAGAAAAAAATTAAAATATAATGTTATTTGCATAAATAAGAAATATGGATATTAAAGTGTTATGTGTATATAAAAAATAGGGTGCTATGTGCATAATGAAACAAAATAAAAAATAATATAGTGTTATGTGCATAATAAAAATGAATAATAAGGTGTTATGTGATTTATTAAAAAAAATAATAGTGTGTTATCTGCATATTGGAAAGATGAATTTTAGCGTGTTATGTGAATTACAAAAAATGATACATATATAGTATTATGTGCATATTGGAAAAAATATGGTGTTAGGTGCATATTGGAAAAATAACAAATATATATAGGGTAAGGTGTATATTAGAAAAATGAATACTAAGGTTTTACGTGCATAATGAAAAAAAGAATACTATAGTGTTGTGTGCATGGTAAAAAAATGAATAATTGAGTGCTATGTACCTATTAGAAGAGTGAAAAATATGGTGTCAAGTGCATAACAAAGCAATTATAAAATAGTGTTATGTGCATATTAGAAAAATAAAAATATGGGGTTATGTGCATAATAAAAACTGAATAATATGAGGTTTTGTGCATAATGAAAAATTCAAAAATATGGTATTATGTGCATAATAACAAAATGAGTAATATAGTGTTGTGTATAATAAAAAAAATAATAGAGTGTTAGAAATATGAAAATATGGGGTTATGTGTGTAATGAAAAACTGAATAACAGGGCGTTATGTGCATAATAAAAAATGAATAATATAATGTTATGCGCATAATAAAAACTGAATAATAGGGTGTAGTTTGTGCACATTAGAAAAATGTGCATAATGGAAAAATTGATCATATAATGTTATGTGTATATTAAAAAATGAATAATATAATGTTATATGCATGATAAAAATTAAAAATATAATGTTATTGGCATAATAAAAAGTAAATAACATAATGTTATGCACAAAATAAAAAATGAATAATAAGTTTTAGTTGCTGCATACGGGAAAATGTACATAATGGCAAAATTGATAATATAATGTATTGTGCATGATAAAAAACGAATAATATAATGTTATGTGCATCATAAAAATTAATAATATAATGTTATGTGAATCAAAAAAAATAGGTAATAGGGTGTAGTTTGTGCATATAAGGAAAATGTGCATAATGAAAAAATTGATAATATAATGTCATGTGAATTATAAACAATGAATAATATAATGTCATGTGCATTTAAACGATGAATAATATAATTTTATGTGCATTTACAGAATGAAAAATATAATGTTATTTGCATTAGAAACAATGAATAATGTAATGTCATGTGCATTATAAACAATGAAAAATATAATGTCATGTGCATTATAAACAATGAATAATATAATGTCATGTGCATTATAAACAATTAAAAATATAATGTCATGTGTATTATAAACAATGAATAATATAATGTCATGTGCATTATAAACAATGAATAATATAATGTAATGTGCATTATAAACAATGAAAAATATAATTTCATGCGCATTATAAACAATGAATAATATAATGTCATGCGCATTATAAACAATGAATAATATAATGTCATGTGCATTATAAACAATGAATAATATAATGTCATGTGCATTATAAACAATGAAAAATATAATGTCATGTGCATTATAAACAATGAAATATATAATGTCATGTGCATTATAAACAATGAATAATATAATGTCATGTGCATTATAAACAATGAAAAATATAATGTCATGTGCATTATAAACAATGAAAAATATAATGTCATGTGCATTATAAACAATGAAAAATATAATGTTATGTGCATTATAAACAATGAAAAATATAATTTCATGTGCATTATAAACAATGAAAAATATAATGTCATGTTCATTATAAACAATGAAAAATATAATGTTATGTGCATTATAAACAATGAATAATATAATGTCATGTGCATCATTAAAAATGACAAATATAATATTATGTGCATTATACACAATGAAAAATTTAATGTCATGTGCATTATAAACAATGAAAATATAATGTAATGTGCATTATAAACAATAAAATATAATGTCATGTGCATCATTAAAAATGAAAAATATAATGTCATGTGCATTATAAACAATGAAAAATATAATGTCCTGTGCATTATAAACAATGAATAATATAATGTCATGTGCATTACAAACAATGAAAAATATAATGTCATGTGCATAATAAAAAATGAATAATATAATGTCATGTGCATAATAAACAATGAGAAATAAAATGTCATGTGCATTTTAAACAATGAAAAATATAATGTCATGTGCATTATAAACAATAAATAATATAATGTAATGTGCATTATACACAATGAATAATATAATGTCATGTGCATTATAAACAATGAAAAATATAATGTCATGTGCATTATAAACAATGAATAATATAATGTCATGTGCATTTTAAACAATGAATAATATAATGTCATGTGCATTATAAACAATGAAAAATATAATCTTATGTGCATTATAAACAATAAATAATATAATGTCATGTGCATTATAAACAATGAATAATATAACGTCATGTGCATTATACACAATGAATAATATAATGTCATGTGCATTATAAACAATGAAAAATATAATGTCATGTGCATCATAAACAATGAATAATATAATGTCATGTGCATTATAAACAATGAAAAATATAATCTTATGTGCATTATAAACAATGAATAATATAATGTAATGTGCATTATAAACAATGAAAAATATAATGTCATGTGCATTATAAACAATGAATAATATAATGTCATGTGCATTATAAACAATGAAAAATATAATGTTCTTTGCATTATAAACAATGGAAAATATAATGTCATGTGCATTATAAACAATGAAAAATATAATGTCATATGTATTATAAACAATGAAAATATAATGTCATGTGCATTATAAACAATGAATAATATAATTTCATTGCATTATAAACAATGAAAAATATAATGTCATGTGCATTATAAATAATGAATAATATAATGTCATGCGCATTATAAACAATGAATAATATAATGTCATGTGCATTATAACAAATGAATAATATAATGTCATGTGCATTATAAACAATGAAAAATATAATGTCCTGTGCATTATAAACAATGAATAATATAATGTCATGTGCATTATAAACAATGAATAATATAATGCCATGTGCATTATAAACAATGAAAAATATAATGTCCTGTGCATTATAAACAATGAATAATATAATGCCATGTGCATTATAAACAATAAAAAATATAATGTCATGTGAATTATAAACAATGAATAATATAATGTCATGTGCAGTATAAACAATGAAAATAGAATGTCATGTGCGTCATTAAAAATGAAAAATATAATGTCATGTGCATTATAAACAATTCAAAATATAATTTCATGTGCATTATAAACAATGAAACTATAATGTCATGTGCATTATAAACAATGAAAAATATAATGTTATGTGCATTATAAACAATGAATAATATAATGTCATGTGCATTATAAACAATGAAAAATATAATGTCATGTGCATTATAAACAATGAAAAATATAATCTTATGTGCATTATAAACAATGAATAATATAATGTAATGTGCATTTTAAACAATGAATAATATAATGTCATGTGCATTATAAACAATGAAAAATATAATCTTATGTGCATTATAAACAATAAATAATATAATGTCATGTGCATTATAAACAATGAATAATATAACGTCATGTGCATTATACACAATGAATAATATAATGTCATGTGCATTATAAACAATGAAAAATATAATGTCATGTGCATTATAAACAATGAATAATATAATGTCATGTGCATTATAAACAATGAAAAATATAATCTTATGTGCATTATAAACAATGAATAATATAATGTAATGTGCATTATAAACAATGAAAAATATAATGTCATGTGCATTATAAACAATGAATAATATAATGTCATGTGCATTATAAACAATGAAAAATATAATGTTCTATGCATTATAAACAATGGAAAATATAATGTCATGTGCATTATAAACAATGAAAAATATAATGTCATATGTATTATAAACAATGAAAATATAATGTCATGTGCATTATAAACAATGAATAATATAATTTCATTGCATTATAAACAATGAAAAATATAATGTCATGTGCATTATAAATAATGAATAATATAATGTCATGCGCATTATAAACAATGAATAATATAATGTCATGTGCATTATAACAAATGAATAATATAATGTCATGTGCATTATAAACAATGAAAAATATAATGTCCTGTGCATTATAAACAATGAATAATATAATGTCATGTGCATTATAAACAATGAATAATATAATGTCATGTGCATTATAAACAATGAATAATATAATGCCATGTGCATTATAAACAATGAAAAATATAATGTCCTGTGCATTATAAACAATGAATAATATAATGCCATGTGCATTATAAACAATAAAAAATATAATGTTATGTGAATTATAAACAATGAATAATATAATGTCATGTGCAGTATAAACAATGAAAATAGAATGTCATGTGCGTCATTAAAAATGAAAAATATAATGTCATGTGCATTATAAACAATTCAAAATATAATGTCATGTGCATTATAAACAATGAAACTATAATGTCATGTGCATTATAAACAATGAAAAATATAATGTTATGTGCATTATAAACAATGAATAATATAATGTCATGTGCATTATAAACAATGAAAAATATAATGTCATGTGCATTTTAAACAATGAAAATATAATGTCATGTTCATTATAAACAATTAAAAATATAATGTCATGTGCATTATAAACAATGAATAATATAATGTCATGTGCTTTATAAACAATGAATAATATAATGTCATGTGCATTTTAAACAATGAAAAATATAATGTCACGTGCATTATAAACAATGAAAAATATAATGTCATGTGCATTATACACAATGGAAAATATAATGTCATGTGCATTATAAACAATGAAAAATATAATGTCATGTGCATTATAAAGAATGAATAATATAATGTCATGTGCATTATAAACAATTAAAAATATAATGTAATGTGTATTAAAAACAAAGAATATATTATGTCATGTGCATTATAAACAATGAATAATATAATGTCATGTGCATTATAAACAATGAAAAATATAATGTCATGTGCATTATAAACAATCAATTGTATAATGTCATGTGCATTATAACCAATGAATAATATAATGTCATGTGCATTATAAACAATGAAAAATATAATGTCATGTGCATTATAAACAATGAATAATATAATGTCATGTGCATTATAAAAATGAATAATATAATGTCATGTGAAACAATGAATAATATAATGTAATGTGCATTATAAACAATGAATAATATCATATCATGCGCATTACAAACAATGAATAATATAATGTTATGTGCATTATAAACAATGAACAATATAATGTCATGTGCATTATAAACAATGAAAATATAATGTCATGTGCATTATAAACAATGAAAAATATTATGTTATGGGCATTATAAACAATCAATCATATAATGTCATGTGCATTATAAACAATAAAAATATAATGTCATGTGCATTACAAACAATGAAAAATATAATGTCATATGCATTATAAACAATGAAAAATATAATGTCATGTACATTATAAACAATGAAAATATAATGTCATGTGCATTATAAACAATGAAAAATATAATGTCATGTGCATTATAAACAATGAAAATATAATGTCATGTGCATCATTAAAAATGACAAATATAATATTATGTGCATTATAAACAATGAAAAATTTAATGTCATGTGCATTATAAACAATGAAAATATAATGTCATGTGCATTATAAACAATAAAATATAATGTCATGTGCATCATTAAAAATGAAAAATATAATGTCATGTGCATTATAAACAATTAAAAATATAATGTCCTGTGCATTATAAACAATGAATAATATAATGTCATGTGCATTATAAACAATGAATAATATAATGTCATGTGCATAATAAAAAATGAATAATATAATGTCATGTGCATTATAAACAATGAATAATATAATGTCATGCGCATTATAAACAATGAATAATATAATGTCATGTGCATTATAACAAATGAATAATATAATGTCATGTGCATTATAAACAATGAAAAATATAATGTCCTGTGCATTATAAACAATGAAAAATATTATGTCATGTGCATTATAAACAATGAATAATATAATGTCATGTGCATTATAAACAATAAAAAATATAATGTCCTGTGCATTATAAACAATGAATAATATAATGCCATGTGCATTATAAACAATAAAAAATATAATGTCATATGAATTATAAACAATGAATAATATAATGTCATGTGCAGTATAAACAATGAAAATAGAATGTCATGTGCGTCATTAAAAAGGAAAAATATAATGTCATGTGCATTATAAACAATTCAAAATATAATGTCATGTGCATTATAAACAATGAAACTATAATGTCATGTGCATTATAAACAATGAAAAATATAATGTTATGTGCATTATAAACAATGAATAATATAATGTCATGTGCATTATAAACAATGAAAAATATAATGTCATGTGCATTATAAACAATGAAAAATATAATGTCATGTGCATTATAAACAATGAATAATATAATGTCATGTGCTTTATAAACAATGAAAAATATAATGTTATGTGCATTATAAACAATGAATAATATAATGTCATGTGCATTATAAACAATGAATAATATAATGTCATGTGCTTTATAAACAATGAATAATATAATGTCATGTGCATTTTAAACAATGAAAAATATAATGTCACGTGCATTATAAACAATGAAAAATATAATGTCATGTGCATTATAAACAATGAATAATATAATGTCATGTGCTTTATAAAAAATGAAAAATATAATGTCATGTGCATTATACACAATGAATAATATAATGTCATGTGCATTATAAACAATGATAAATATAATGTCATGTGCATTATAAACAATGAATAATATAATGTCATGTGCATTATAAACAATGAAAAATATAATGTCATGTGCATAATAAAAAATGAATAATATAATGTCATGTGCATTATAAACAATGAATAATATAATGTCATGCGCATTATAAACAATGAATAATATAATGTCATGTGCATTATAACAAATGAATAATATAATGTCATGTGCATTATAAACAATGAAAAATATAATGTCCTGTGCATTATAAACAATGAAAAATATTATGTCATGTGCATTATAAACAATGAAAAATATAATGTCATGTGCATTATAAACAATGAATAATATAATGTCATGTGCATTATAAACAATGAATAATATAATGCCATGTGCATTATAAACAATAAAAAATATAATGTCATGTGAATTATAAACAATGAATAATATAATGTCATGTGCAGTATAAACAATGAAAATAGAATGACATGTGCGTCATTAAAAAGGAAAAATATAATGTCATGTGCATTATAAACAATAAAAAATATAATGTCATGTGCATTATAAACAATGAATAATATAATGTCATGTGCTTTATAAACAATGAATAATATAATGTCATGTGCATTTTAAACAATGAAAAATATAATGTCACGTGCATTATAAACAATGAAAAATATAATGTCATGTGCATTATAAACAATGGAAAATATAATGTCATGTGCATTATAAACAATGAAAAATATAATGTCATGTGCATTATAAAGAATGAATAATATAATATCATGTGCATTATAAACAATTAAAAATATAATGTAATGTGTATTAAAAACAAAGAATATATAATGTCATGTGCATTATAAACAATGAATAATATAATGTCATGTGCATTATAAACAATGAAAAATATAATGTCATGTGCATTATAAACAATCAATTGTATAATGTCATGTGCATTATAAACAATGAATAATATAATGTCCTGTGCATTATAAACAATGAATAATATAATGTCATGTGCATTATAAACAATGAATAATATAATGTCATGTGCATTATAAAAATGAATAATATAATGTAATGTGAAACAATGAATAATATAATGTCATGTGCATTATAAACAATGAATAATATCATATCATGCGCATTACAAACAATGAATAATATAATGTTATGTGCATTATAAACAATGAACAATATAATGTCATGTGCATTATAAACAATGAAAATATAATGTCATGTGCATTATAAACAATGAAAAATATAATATTATGGGCATTATAAACAATCAATCATATAATTTCATGTGCATTATAAACAATAAAAATATAATGTCATGTGCATTACAAACAATGAAAAATATAATGTCATATGCATTATAAACAATGAAAAATATAATGTCATGTACATTATAAACAATGAAAATATAATGTCATGTGCATTATAAACAATGAAAAATATAATGTCATGTGCATTATAAACAATGAATAATATAATGTCATGTGCATCATTAAAAATGACAAATATAATATTATGTGCATTATAAACAATGAAAAATATAATGTCATGTGCATTATAAACAATGAAAATATAATGTCATGTGCATTATAAACAATAAAATATAATGTAATGTGCATCATTAAAAATGAAAAATATAATGTCATGTGCATTATAAACAATGAAAAATATAATGTCCTGTGCATTATAAACAATGAATAATATAATGTCATGTGCATTATAAAAATGAATAATATAATGTCATGTGAAACAATGAATAATATAATGTCATGTGCATTATAAACAATGAATAATATCATATCATGCGCATTACAAACAATGAATAATATAATGTTATGTGCATTATAAACAATGAACAATATAATGTCATGTGCATTATAAACAATGAAAATATAATGTCATGTGCATTATAAACAATGAAAAATATAATGTCATGTGCATTATAAACAATGAAAATATAATGTCATGTGCATCATTAAAAATGAAAATATAATATTATGTGCATTATAAACAATGAAAAATTTAATGTCATGTGCATTATAAACAATGAAAATATAATGTCATGTGCATTATAAACAATAAAATATAATGTCATGTGCATCATTAAAAATGAAAAATATAATGTCATGTGCATTATAAACAATGAAAAATATAATGTCCTGTGCATTATAAACAATGAATAATATAATGTCATGTGCATTATAAACAATGAAAAATATAATGTCATGTGCATAATAAAAAATGAATAATATAATGTCATGTGCATTATAAACAATGAATAATATAATGTCATGCGCATTATAAACAATGAATAATATAATGTCATGTGCATTATAACAAATGAATAATATAATGTCATGTGCATTATAAACAATGAAAAATATAATGTCCTGTGCATTATAAACAATGAATAATATTATGTCATGTGCATTATAAACAATGAAAAATATAATGTCATGTGCATTATAAACAATAAAAAATATAATGTCCTGTGCATTATAAACAATGAATAATATAATGCCATGTGCATTATAAACAATAAAAAATATAATGTCATGTGAATTATAAACAATGAATAATATAATGTCATGTGCAGTATAAACAATGAAAATAGAATGTCATGTGCGTCATTAAAAAGGAAAAATATAATGTCATGTGCATTATAAACAATAAAAAATATAATGTCATGTGCATTATAAACAATGAATAATATAATGTCATGTGCTTTATAAACAATGAATAATATAATGTCATGTGCATTTTAAACAATGAAAAATATAATGTCACGTGCATTATAAACAATGAAAAATATAATGTCATGTGCATTATAAACAATGGAAAATATAATGTCATGTGCATTATAAACAATGAAAAATATAATGTCATGTGCATTATAAAGAATGAATAATATAATGTCATGTGCATTATAAACAATTAAAAATATAATGTAATGTGTATTAAAAACAAAGAATATATAATGTCATGTGCATTATAAACAATGAATAATATAATGGCATGTGCATTATAAACAATGAAAAATATAATGTCATGTGCATTATAAACAATCAATTGTATAATGTCATGTGCATTATAAACAATGAATAATATAATGTCCTGTGCATTATAAACAATGAAAAATATAATGTCATGTGCATTATAAACAATGAATAATATAATGTCATGTGCATTATAAAAATGAATAATATAATGTCATGTGAAACAATGAATAATATAATGTCATGTGCATTATAAACAATGAATAATATCATATCATGCGCATTACAAACAATGAATAATATAATGTTATGTGCATTATAAACAATGAACAATATAATGTCATGTGCATTATAAACAATGGAAATATAATGTCATGTGCATTATAAACAATGAAAAATATAATGTTATGGGCATTATAAACAATCAATCATATAATTTCATGTGCATTATAAACAATAAAAATATAATGTCATGTGCATTACAAACAATGAAAAATATAATGTCATATGCATTATAAACAATGAAAAATATAATGTCATGTACATTATAAACAATGAAAATATAATGTCATGTGCATTATAAACAATGAAAAATATAATGTCATGTGCATTATAAACAATGAATAATATAATGTCATGTGCATCATTAAAAATGACAAATATAATATTATGTGCATTATAAACAATGAAAAATATAATGTCATGTGCATTATAAACAATGAAAATATAATGTCATGTGCATTATAAACAATAAAATATAATGTCATGTGCATCATTAAAAATGAAAAATATAATGTCATGTGCATTATAAACAATGAAAAATATAATGTCCTGTGCATTATAAACAATGAATAATATAATGTCATGTGCATTATAAACAATGAAAAATATAATGTCATGTGCATAATAAAAAATGAATAATATAATGTCTTGTGCATAATAAACAATGAGAAATATAATGTCATGTGCATTTTAAACAATGAAAAATATAATGTCATGTGCATTATAAACAATCAATAATATAATGTAATGTGCATTATAAACAATGAATAATATAATGTAATGTGCCTTATAAACAATGAATAATATAACGTCATGTGCATTATACACAATGAATAATATAATGTCATGTTCATTATAAACAATGAAAAATATAATGTCGTGTGCATTATAAACAATGAATAATATAATGTCATGTGCATTATAAACAATGAAAAATATAATCTTATGTGCATTATAAACAATGAATAATATAATGTCATGTGCATTATAAACAATGAAAAATATAATGTCATGTGCATTATAAACAATGAATAATATAATGTCATGTGCATTATAAACAATGAAAAATATAATGTTCTTTGCATTATAAACAATGGAAAATATAATTTCATGTGTATTATAAACAATGAAAAATATAATGTCATATGTATTATAAACAATGAAAATATAATGTCATGTGCATTATAAACAATGAATAATATAATGTCATTGTATTATAAACAATTAAAAATATAATGTCATGTGCATTATAAACAATGAATAATATAATGTCATGCGCATTATAAACAATGAATAATATAATGTCATGTGTATTATAACCAATGAATAATATAATGTCATGTGCATTATAAACAATGAAAAATATAATGTCCTGTGCATAATAAACAATGAAAAATATAATGTCATGTGCATTATAAACAATGAATAATATAATGTCATGTGCATTATAAACAATTAAAAATATAATGTCCTGTGCATTATAAACAATGAATAATATAATGTCATGTGCATTATAAACAATAAAAAATATAATGTCATGTGAATTATAAACAATGAATAATATAATGTCATGTGCAGTATAAACAATGAAAATAGAATGTCATGTGCGTCATTAAAAATGAGAAATATAATGTCATGTGCATTATAAACAATTCAAAATATAATGTCATGTGCATTATAAACAATGAAAATATAATGTCATGTGCATTATAAACAATGAAAAATATAATGTTATGTGCATTATAAACAATGAATAATATAATGTCATGTGCATTATAAACAATGAATAATATAATGTCATGTGCATTTTAATCAATGAATAGTATAATGTAATGTGCATTTTAAACAATGAAAAATATAATGTCATGTGCATTATAAACAGTGAAAAATATAATCTTATGTGCATTATAAACAATGGAAAATATAATGTCATGTGCATTATAAACAATGAAAAATATAATGTCATGTGCATTATAAAGAATGAATAATATAATGTCATGTGCATTATAAACAATTAAAAATATAATGTCATGTGTATTAAAACAAAGAATATATAATGTCATGTGCATTATAAACAATGAATAATATAATGTCATGTGCATTATAAACAATGAAAAATATAATGTCATGTGCATTATAAACAATGAATAATATAATGTCATGTGCATTATAAACAATGAATAATATAATGTCATGTGCATTATAAACAATGAATAATATAATGTCATGTGCATTATAAACAATGAAAAATATAATGTCCTGTGCATTATAAACAATGAAAACTATTATGTCATGTGCATTATAAACAATGAATAATATAATGTCATGTGCATTATAAACAATGAAAAATATAATGTCCTGTGCATTATAAACAATTAAAAATATAATGGCATGTGCATTATACACAATAAAAAATATAATGTCATGTGCGTCATTAAAAATAAAAAATATAATGTCATGTGCATTATAAACAATGAAAAATATAATGTCATGTGCATTATAAACAATGAAAATATAATGTCATGTGCATTATAAACAATGAAAAATATAATGTCATGTGCATTATAAACAATGAAAAATATGATGTCATGTGCATTATAAACAATGAAAAATATAATGTCATGTGCATTATAAACAATGAATAATATAATAATTTTGCATTTTATACAATGAAAAATATAATGTCATGTGCATTATAAACAATGAATAATATAATCTTATGTGCATTATTAACAATGGAAAATATAATGTCATGTGCATTATAAACAATGAAAAATATAATGTCATGTGCATTATAAACAATGAATAATATAATGTCATGTGCATTATAAACAATTAAAAATATAATGTCATGTGTATTATCAACAATGAATAATATAATGTCATGTGCATTATAAACAATGAATAATATAATGTCATGTGCATTATAAACAATGAAAAATATAATTTCATGTGCATTATAAACAATGAATAATATAATGTCATGCGCATTATAAACAATGAATAATATAATGTCATGTGCATTATAAACAATGAATAATATAATGTCATGTGCATTATAAACAATGAAAAATATAATGTCATGTGCATCATAAACAATGAAAAATGTAATGTCATGTGCATTATAAACAATGAATAATATAATGTCATGTGCATTATAAACAATGAAAAATATAATGTCATGTGCATTATAAACAATGAAAAATATAATGTCATGTGCATTATAAACAATGAATAATATAATGTCATGTGCATTATAAACAATGAATAATATAATGTCATGTGCATTTTAAACAATGAATAATATAATGTCATGTGCATTTTAAACAATGAAAAATATAATGTCATGTGCATTATAAACAATGAAAAATATAATCTTATGTGCATTATAAACAATGGAAAATATAATGTCATGTGCATTATAAACAATGAAAAATATAATGTCATGTGCATTATAAAGAATGAATAATATAATGTCATGTGCATTATAAACAATTAAAATATAATGTCATCTGTATTAAAAACAAAGAATATATAATGTCATGTGCATTATAAACAATGAATAATATAATGTCATGCGCATTATAAACAATGAAAAATATAATGTCATGTGCATTATAAACAATGAATAATATAATGTCATGCGCATTATAAACAATGAATAATATAATATAATGTGTATTATAAACAATGAATAATATAATGTACTGTGCATTATAAACAATGAAAAATATAATGTCCTGTGCATTGTAAACAATGAATAATATAATGTCATGTGCATTATAAACAATGAAAAATATAATGACATGTGCATTATAAACAATGAAAAATATAATGTCCTGTGCATTATAAACAATGAAGAATGTAATGTCATGTGCATTATAAACAATTAAAAATATAATGTCATGTGCATTATAAACAATGAATAATATAATGTCATGTGCATTATAAACAATGAATAATATAATGTCATGTGCATTATAAACAATGAAAAATAAAATGTCATGTGCATTATAAACAATGAAAAATATAATGTTATATGCATTATAAACAATGGAAAATATAATTTCATGTGCATTATAAACAATGAAAAATATAATGTCATGTGCATTATAAACAATGAATAATATAATGCCATGTGCATTATAAACAATGAATAATATAATGTCATGTGCATTATAAACAATGAATAATATAATGTCATGCGCATTATAAACAATGAATAATATAATGTCATGTGCATTATAAACAATGAAAAATATAATGTCATGTGCATTATAAACAATGAAAAATATAATGTCCTGTGCATTATAAACAATGAAAAATATAATGTCATGTGCATTATAAACAATGAATAATATAATGTCATGTGCATTATAAACAATGAAAAATATAATGTCCTGTGAATTATAAACAATGAAAAATATAATGTCATGTGCATTATAAACAATGAAAAATATAATGTCATGTGAATTATAAAAAATGAATAATATGATGTCATGTGCATTATAAACAATGACTATATAATGTCATGTGCATTATAAACAATGAAAAATATAATGTCATGTGCATTATAAACAATGAAAAATATAATGTTATGTGCATTATAAACAATGAAAAATATAATTACATGTGCATTATAAACAATGAAAAATATATTGTCATGTGCATTATAAACAATGAATAATATAATGTCATGTGCATTATAAACAATTCAAAATATAATGTCATGTGCATTATAAACAATGAATAATATAATGTCATGTGCATTATAAACAATTAAAAATATAATGTCATGTGCATTATAAACAATGAATAATATAATGTCATGTGCATTATAAACAATGAAAATATAATGTCATGTGCGTCATTAAAAATGAAAAATATAATGTCTTGTGCATTATAAACAATGAAAAATATAATGGCATGTGCATTATAAACAATGAATAATATAATGTCATGTGCATTATAAACAATGAAAAATATAATGTCATGTGCATTATAAACAATGAAAAATATAATTTCATGTGCATTATTAACAATGAATAATATAATGTCATTTGCATTATAAACAATGAATAATATAATGTCATGTGCATTATAAACAATGCAAAATATAATGTCATGTGCATTATAAACAATGAATAATATAATGTTATATGCATTATAAACAATGAAAAATATAATGTCATGTGCATTATAAACAATGAATAATATAATGTTATGTGCATTATAAACAATGAAAAATATAATGTCCTGTGCATTATAAACCATAAATAATATAATGTCATGTGCATTATAAACAATGAATAATATAGTGTAATGTGCATTATAAACAATGAAAAATATAATGTCATATGCATTATAAACAATGAATAATATAATTTCATGCGCATTATAAACAATAAAAATATAATGTCAGTTGCATTATAAACAATGAATAATATAATGTCATGTGCATTATAAACAATGAATAATATAATGTTATATGCATTATAAACAATGAAAAATATAATGTCATGTGCATTATAAACAATGAATAATATAATGTTATGTGCATTATAAACAATGAAAAATATAATGTCCTGTGCATTATAAACAATAAATAATATAATGTCATGTGCATTATAAACAATGAATAATATAGTGTAATGTGCATTATAAAAATGAATAATATAATGTCATATGCATTATAAACAATGAATAATATAATTTCATGCGCATTATAAACAATGAATAATATAATGTCATTTGCATTATAAACAATGAATAATATAGTGTCATGTGCATTATAAACAATGAATAATATAATGGCATGCGCATTATAAACAATCAAAATATAATGTCATGTGCATGATTAAAAATGACAAATATAATATCATGTGCATTATAAACAATGAATAATATAATGTCATGTACATTATAAACAATGAAAAATATAATGTCATGTGCATTATAAACAATGAAAATATAATGTTATGTGCATAATAAAAAATGAATAATATAATGTTATGTGCATAATAAAAAATTAATAATATAATGTCATGTGCATGATAAAAATGAATAATATAATATTATGTGCATAATAAAAATGAATAATATGTTATGTTCATAATGAAAAAATAAATCATGGGGGGTTATGTGAATGTATGCATAGTAGTGATCTTTATTAAATATATGGAAGTTTAGATTTCATTTCTTTCTAGGATATTCATAGTATAATATCTTCCCCGGATCTCAACAGAAAAGATTTTAAACTTTAAAATTTGCGAATATCGATTAACCATCTTTACCATACTGAAACTTTAATAATCTTGCTTGCTAGTTTGCGCCTGGAATATTTTAGATGGATGGAAAAAGAGTGACTAAGACGAGTTGTTTTAAGAAGGTAATTGAGCGTGATACATAGTAGAAGTAGCTGCGGAAGCAAATAATTTTAGTAGTAGTAAGATTATTATAGGCATAAAGAAAAACGAATAATGAATGAAGTATTTAATGGGTCAATCCAGAAGCAATGTTATATTTAGTCAGTCACCATAGCAACAAGAGTTTCGATTTCATGACGTACTTGTAAATAATGTTTCATTGATTGATTGATTCAACAGTAGTGGCAGTGCAACCTAATGTTCAATACTTACTCTTTATGGCAGAAGTGCTGACAATACGGTAGTGTCAGAGCTACGTCCAATGAAACTCATGTTTTTCTGGTTTAGCCACGTATGGTAGGCTGGTTTTCACCAAGACCGCAACATGGCTAATAGGCTCTGATGAAAATCCAGATTCGTATTAGGATCCGTTATTCTCGGGCTATGTTTGCCTAGGCCGGTTGCAAGCAAATAGATATCAGGCGCGGAACTATGGATCAATGTAGTGGAAATCGGAACGCTGCATCTGTGCAATTCCATTGTGTGTTATGGGACAAACCTTCCTCGATTTCGTATGCAAATACTGAGATTAACTAATATATCTACTGTATGAATACGCACTAATACCCAACAAATGGACAACTACGCATTCTGACTAGTAGAGTGTGCCAAATTCTTATCTAATTGGTTCCCACGGGAACACCTTCTACTTAAATGTTGGCAACCTTTCTGATACTATGAACATTCCCCCAAATTGTTAGACAATGATTATAAAGAGAAAAAAATAATACAAAAAGTGAATATAGTTGATCAACGTAACAAATAGATATGAAGTAAGTTTAGTAGAAAGACAACGAAGAGAAGTGGTTCACCAAGGTACACAAAAGACACTTGAATTAGGATAGTTAATCAAGGTGTAGGGGTAACTGGGCAAAAGTCCGGATATTGAGGTAAATATATTTTACGGACAAGTTTTACAGACAGTCTTGAGTTGATGACCCTGTACAACAGTTAACAGTTCGCGACAATTGACGTTAATGCTATATATTCGCTACGGCCGGTCGTTCCAATGTGCTTTTCAATCTATATAATTTTTTAATCTACTTTTGTCACTGGTCTACGATATATACACACTGACAGCGAATAAACCACAACACAGCTGATCTACAAAATAATATTTTGTTTTATTTCACACCGACAACAAATTTGGATTTGATTATGACAGGTACTTGATTTCAGTGAAGGCGCATGAAGGTAGTATGGTAGCTTGGTATTGAAGAATGTGCCAGCTTGTTTTCTGCCTCTGTGAACGACTGCTTCACTTTCTGTTTGTAACGATTTATATAAACATTCTTTACCCCTGGAATGTTTAATATTTCCATTTTCTATTGTCTCTCATCCTTTGATATCCTCTCACATATTTTTGTTTTAAATTATGCATTCCAATAGACAATGGCGGAAAGTCACGCATTCAATCTGCGTGTGTACAACCCATCGAATGCCTTTCCTCCCGGAGTCACCTGCTAAATATCCAACAGTTAAGATCGCAGTTGACGACAGTTTACAGTTTGGGACAGTTGACCGCAGATTGTGACTGAAAGCAGATGAGATAACTTGATCAACCTGCTGAGGAACCCCATGGCCTCGATACACAGCTAAGGTTTTCGTGATAATATCACACACACGCGCACTCACATAAGTACAACTAGTATTTACAGTCTGTGTCGAAGTCTTTGTTTTCTTTTGTTTCCCTTGCGTTTATTTTTGTTATATTGTAGTCCGTGCATTCGCCCCTCCCCCCCCCCTCCTCGGCAGTCGCAAATGCGAGAGACGGCAATACGATCAGAACGATAAAGAGAATAGTGGGCGAATGGAAGACGACGGCACACACAACATTGGGATTGCGGTTGTCGAGCGGAGGGTCAGGGTTACATGGTTTTACACCTTTATGCAGTCTCTTTTATAAGTAGCTGATTGTAAACAGGATCAGGGAAATCAATTTCAACAAATGAACCAATCGAAAGAGTCGTAATATGCTGAGCCATGCAGATTTTTAAACTTTCGCTTTTATAAATAATGAATAGAACATAATGGAAACGTAGAACGGATACTTCAAGCAAATTTCAATTATGGTCAAACCAGACACTACAAACAATTTTTCAATATGTCTCTATTTACTCTTAGACTTTATTATGGAGATAATTACAGAATTAATACTTATTTCTTAATATCGGCTGTAGTTAAAAGCTTAATCGGGATTTGGTTTACTTAATAAAATGGAATATAAATAAACACTTTGAACATCAACTAATACTTCAGTTTGAGAATTAATCGTGTTGGAATTTATATTTTGATAATTTGAAGCAACAACGATATAAGTGGATGTTGGCAGAAAGAAAAATGAAGAAAGAAAGATGGCGACTGTTAATGAATAAAAGAAGGTAATAAAAAAGATGAAATCGTTGTCTGATACAAAAAGGAACAAATGAAAGAAATAAACGAATAAAATAAGTATTGGCATGAAATAAAGAAATATAAATATCGGGAACCATTTGGTTGTTTGGTTGTTGGTTATTTTTACGGCATATCAACCCATTTCAGGTTCCTATTTACAATGCCTCCCCACAGGACAGAGATAGACACCACGGTCGTTTTTTTTTTTTTTTCACGCGGAGAAAAAGAACAAAAATAAAAATTGCCATAGTCGTGAAGGATTTCTCATCCACTGAGAGAGAACAAGAAATTGAAGTGCAGCATCTGAAGAACAGATACTACACTTAGATCTTAGCCCGAAGGTCAAGAACGTCTGCTTTTTGTCATTACATTATGACGAATCCAGTAATTTCGAAAAAAAAAAGTATATTTCATGTTGTTTATATCTTCAAATATTTATTCATGGTGTTTGGTTTGGTTGTTTTGTTTTACATCATATCAACACTTTTTGTGTTATTTAATGCAGAATAGGGTAATTTGGGAAGAAAGGTTTTATACTTCAAGTTTTGTATATCTTTTAATATTTATGATGTGCGGTTTGGTTGATTTGATTTACGGCATTTTTTTTCCTGGGAAATTTAATGCCGAATCTGGCTATTTTTATACTTCAATTTTTATATACCTTCAAACATTTATTTATCGTGTTTAGATTGGTCGCTTTGTTTTACGACATATCAACACTTTTCGGATTATTCGCTGCCCAATCCGGTTATTGTTATTTTTTTTAAGTTTATGCTTCAAGTTCTTCATATATTCAACTATGCATTCATGCTGCTTAGTTTGTTTTGTTTGCTTTGTTTCGTGGCATATCAACCCTTTTTGCGGGTTAGTTGATTCCGAATCTGGCTGCGAGCCTGTATCTGTTTTATCATTATTTTCATGGCAAGTGCTCAGCTGAGCTTCAATCTATGGTCCCTCCTCGCCAAACTTTCACGAAAAACACTCGTCTAGCCAAAACCACTATCAATAATTTCCAACACTCTTTATCTCTGCCTAAACATAAACGCAGATTCCATGAACAAAGCTTCTTTCTTAGAACTGCTCACCTGTGGAACTCTCTTCTGATTTCCTGTTTTCCAGCTGACTACAATCTGATTGTCTTCAAGTCCAATGTAAACAAGTTTTTGATGAACCATTCCCCTAAGTAATCCAATTTACAAAATTCCCACTACTTATGTTTACTACGCTATAATCACATTGAATAATGTATATCCCTTAACCCTTATCCTCAAGTGGCCTCTGGGCATTGATAAGTGGTGATTCCTGTGTAAACAATTATTACAAGTTGTTTATTTCTTCAAATATTTATTCATGGTATTTGTTCGTTTTTTATAAGTAGGGCTATGACAACAGCATATTCTTTTCCTTGTTTTGATTTTCAGGTATATATCCGTTGATGACTTATACGTCTTTTATGTAGAGTCATGTGTTTCTCAGTTGATTAACTGTGTCGGATATATACTCGAGAGTCAAAACAATGAAAAGAATATACTGTTGTCATAGCCCTATTTATGAGTTAGTAAATGCCGTTTTGGTCATGGTTCTTATGCTCTAAGTGTTTTATATGTTCAAATATGTATTTGTGGTGTTTAGTTCTATTGTTTTGTAGAGGAAAATTGCTGTTTTTGTTTTAAACATTGCAGAACATTATTGAATTTTGCAGAAAAGCGGGTAAAAAAAATAATATTAATGTTTGTTTCATTTTAGGTCAGGAAGTTTATTATTTAAAAAAAAAAGGAAGAAGAAGAAGAAGAGGAAGGAAAGAAAGAAAGAAAAAATGAACGGGCAGAAAAATAAAGATGAAAATCGGAAACGAACAATGGGAAAGACAAGATTTTCTTCTTTGTTTATTATTCCAGTTTTACCCCAAACAAGGCAAAGTGCCACTTTGAAGTAAGGGGCTACTATCGGGGAACATAATTTGCAGGGATATTATAAAGGGAGAGTAGCAAGACGTCTGTTCGCATTACACTTGAACTTCTGCATGCCAGTACAGTTGGGGAAGCAGAATCCTAGAAGAGAGTTCCAAAGTCTAGCAGTTCTGGGGAAGAAACTATTGGAGTAGAAAGCCTTCTTACACCTAGGATTCTCTAAGAAGGTGGGAATAGCTACTTGTCGGGTTTTTCGGGGGTATTTACGTCGAGGGGGCACAAGTGCTTGTAGTTCGTCAGAGCATTCACCATTAAAATACTTGTATAACAGGCAGAGGGATGCAATATTTCGTCGATGGGACAGAGGCTGAAGCTTAGATGACAGTTCAGGACCTATCAGGTTGGCGACTCTCTTTGAACCCTGTCCAGGAGTGAGAGACTAGTAGCAGATGTAGCAGCCCAAATGCGACAACAGTATTCCATACATGATTATCAAGCAAGAAGACGAAGAAGAAGAAGAAGAAGAAGAAGAAGAAGAAGAATAGGAAGAAGAAGAAGAGAGGATAAAATAAAGAAAAAAACAGAACGAATGGAAAAATAAAGATGAAAATCGGAAACAAAGGGAAAGAGAAGATTTCCTTCTTTATTTTCATGTTCAACTAAAATTGAATTTATTAAATTGAAAATTTGAAGACGCATTTTATTGAAACTCCTTTTAGTTATCAGATTAGTTTTCGCCAAAATCCCACTGATAATTTCAGAACACATATTAAATAAAAATGAATAAGTGAATCATGCACAGTGAACGAGGCATTAAAAATGACTATGTTCAGCATTTGCCCCCCTCCATTTAGCCCCCAAAGGGGACGTCAAATCCTGGTGAAAATGAACAAACGATACAGTTTTAGGCCTTAACATATTTATATTTGAGTTCTACACCATGCAAAAAAAAAAGAAATAACTCAGTCCATCATTTGCCTCCACCACCCACCATTTAGCCCCCGAAATCCTCAATATTAGATTTGAGTTCAGCACCATGCAGAACTGCTAAATAGACATACACAGACAACTTTGGAATTAATATGGTGAAATAATTCCCAAAAATTAAGTGTTTTTATTAGCCCTAAAAGAGCCCCTGAGGCACACCCAAGAGTTATCGCGAAGTATAGACAAACAAAATTATATAGAAATCAATTAGTTACAACTTTTCAGAAAGTTTTATAAAAAGGCAAGGCATCAATTTTGCTTAATAAGCACCAAAGTGTAAATTTTAGCCATTTTAACCCGAAAGGCACCCCATGGGGGAGGGGCAACATGAGTTTTCCTGGAAAATCCGTTCTGCTACTTTTTTTTACTCATATCATGTTTAATGTTTACGCAAAATTTCCAAAAATTCCAAGGCGTAGTTATTGAGAAAGGTGCGGACAGACACACGGACGAACGGACACCAAAAAGAATACCCGTACTCGTCATTTTTTCCAAAATCGCAAATTTAAGCTAGATTGAGTGTAAATCTTTAAACGGCCTATACGTCATTTGATTCAACTAACCGTAACCCCTAGCCCTAACCCTATACGTCATTGGATTCGCCTAACCGTAACCCCTAACCCTAACCCTATACGTCATTGGATTCGCCTTTCATTCCTCTATAATTTTACCTATTCATATTTGACTTTTAATTTAAGTTTCCTAGTGTTCACGTTAATAAAAAAAAATATCTTCAAATTGAGAAGGCAAAAAGAAAGTACGCACAATGGAAAATTGTTATTTAAATGTAACTTTAGGACATTAATGCAACACAAATACAATAAGAACACAATGAACTAGTTGATATCTAGTAGCATAGCCCTTCTACAATTTGACAGTCTGAAATCTTTTAGGCATTTCTTTAATTAGTCATCAGCAATACTCTCGTGAAAGGGCATCTCTCTTCTCTATAATTTTTGTCCAAAGTTCTCCCAGATTTGAAATATTATTATTGCGTAGCTGTTACTTGATGTAATGCTATACGTTTTTGATAGGATTAAAGTTTGGATATTGTGCAGGCCAATCAAAGCAGAATATCATACGCTCCAAAGAACCTCTTGACATTGTGTGAATGGAAGCATTACTCTGCATGAAGATAGGATTATCATCCGAAGTCCGAGCAAATTAGTGTAGAAAATAGTCAGTTAACATATTAATGTACTTACTCGAATTAATTCAACCTTACAAGCGAACTATAGGCCATGGACCATTGGCACTAATAACGCCCTACACCAAAACTAAACGTCCATCACGTTGCAGCGTTGAAACTGTGCACATATGGATTAAATTCCTCGTCTCTTCGTCGTCGATAGTACTGCCAACCATCACTACTTAGTCTATTGAACTTGCTTTCGTCGCTAAAAAGCACTTTCGACCAATATTAAGAGTCATGATCTTCATTGCATCTGACGAAGTCCAGACGGCGCTTTCTGTTCTTTACAGAAGTCATTGGCTTGCGTCTTGCAACATAGCCTCCTTCAATCTGTTCTCAACTTTAGAGGGCACTTTTTAACAAAATTGCAATGTTGTTGGATTTGGGAGCCATTTCAGTCATTCGTACCGTTTTTTCATCATATTTCAATCTAAAGCCGATTTCTCGATTCGATAAATCAAAAAGGTGGAGATTAATGAGCTCCTGACGATGATTAAGAGAAAATCAAGTCATATGGACTAAATGTTACGTTGGAACAACAACACTTACGATTAATTTTTTGATTGTTGCCTAAAAGGTAAATATTTTAAGCAAGTTTTAAGCTCATTTTTGCCGTCTCGATTTGAAGTTAATTTTTCAAATTAACATGCACACTATGATACTTCAATTGAAAGTCAAATATGAACAGGTAAAATCATAGAGGAGCAAAAGGTGAATAATATGATGTATAGGTTGTTTAAATAGTTACATTCAATTTAGCTTTTATATATATATATATATATATATATATATATATATATATACGGGCGGCAAAAAAAAAGTCCGCATTTGTCATTTTTTTCAAAAACTGCAAATTTAAGCTAAATTTAATGTAACTGTTTAAAAAAATATACCTCATTTGATTGGCCTTTTTATTTTTCTATAATTTTACGTGTTCATATTTAACTTTTAATTGAAATATTCTAAAGCTCACGTCAATTAAAAAAATAACTTCAAATTGAGGAGACAAAAAGAAAGTCCGCACAATGGAAAGTTGTTATTTAAATGTAACTTAAGGACATTAATGCAACACAAATACAACAGGAACACAATGAACTAGTTGATATTTAGTAGCATAGCGATTCTGCATTTTGACAGCTTGCAATCTTTTGGGAATTCCTTGAATACTCCGGGGGGAAGGGCATATCCACTTTTCTTTAATTTTTGTCCAAAGTTCTTCCAAATTTGAAATTTTAGCATTGCATAGCTATTGCTTGATGTAATGTCATACGTTTTCGATAATATTAAGGTCGTGAGATTGTGCAAACACGGCATGGAATATTATGCTCTTCAATAACTCTTTGACATTGCCAGCTGTGTGAATCATTATCCTGCATGGAGATGGGAGTATCATCAAAATTCCGACCAGCAACATATTCTCGCAAATTAAATTCCTTTAGTCTGTTCTTGATAGTAGATAGAGAGCACGAGAGCACCTTTTAACAAGATTGCACTGTTGTTGGATTTGGGAAGCCGTTTCTAATCCGCTCTAGAAGTAACTCTAGTACGACCAGATTTAGGGGCACACGAACATTGCCGGTATTTCGGTGATTTTCCACAGTCTTTCTACCGTTTTCTCGTCACATTTTAATCTGCGGCCGATTTATCGATTGGATAAACCAGAAAGGTGGAGCTCCTGACGATCACTAAGAGAAAGTCGTGGCATATGGACTAAATGTTACGTTTTATTAACTGGAACAACAACAATTACGATTAGAGATGCCTGTAAGGGGATATTGTAAACTTTTTAGGGTCGATAATTTAAGCTGGTTTCAAGCGAATTTGTGGCTGCGGACTTTCTTTTTGCCAGCACAATTTAAAGTATTTTTTTTAATTGACGTGAACACAAGAATATTTCAATTAAAAGTAAAATATGAACAGGTAAAATTAGGGCGAATCAAATGAGGTATAGGTTGTTTAAACAGTTACATTAAATTTAGCTTAAATTTGAATTTTTTGCGGTCTTTCTTTTTGTCGGCACTATATATATATATATATATATATATATATATATATATATATATATATATGATTTTCAGAATGTGAGAGATTGTATATAATAAATTCCACAGCCAAACAACGTCGCGGCTCACAAGCGCCATGACTTTTGCTTGGACTTCTGGTTCTTTGACTGTCATGGCGCTTGTGAGCTGCGACGTTGTTTGGCTGTGGAATTTATTATATATATATATATATATATATATATATATATATATATATATATATATAATACACGATTATATGAAATTCATTTTGTGTGTATGTAATTTCCTTCCTCATGGGTTCCGAAACGGTTGAGCCCATCGTTTGCAAATTTCACACAAAGGTTATTAATATGTCTGGCAGTGTTCCTAGATACATTTTGCACAGAAATTAATCTGATAAGTATCGAAAATCTCAAAAACCCGAGCTTTAAATAGTCTTTATTCCCTTATAGTTAAAAAAGAACAATATTTACAGGGGAATATTTTATGTTACAGCGGAGGGTGTAAAGTAAAAGTTTTCTTTGTGAAAATTCTCCTTTTATATCTATAAGAGACAACGACTATGTTTAAAATAGTAAAGCCCAAATATCAGCTGACGTGATATTGTAAACAAACACACACGGAATTTGATGAACGACATTATCATTATTATTTTTATTTTATATTTTAGTCAACCAAGCTAATTATTCCTCGTAATATATAATAATCAGTAATTTACAATACTACATACGCAATCTGCATAAAGTAATTTTAATATTGTACGACCGGGTAATTTCGGGCGACCAGCTAGTATATATATATATACATATATATATATATATACATATATATACATATATATACATATATACATATATATATACATATATATATACATATATACATACATATATACATATATATATACATATATACATATATATATACATACATATATACATATATATACATATATATATACATATATACATATATATACATATATATACTTATATATACATATATATACATATATATGTACATATATATACATATATATACTTATATATATACATATATATACTTATATATATATACATATATATACATATATATACATTTTTTTATTCAATTGCTCGGGACCTATGTTCTGTTTATAACTTTATGTGCATATATATATATATATATATATATATATATATATATATATATATATATATATATATATATATATATATATATAAGTTTGACTCATGTCCAGGTAATCTACATCTAAAATTTCAAGTGTTTAGACCCAAAATTGGCGGAGGAGTTTTAGAGTTTTCAAAGGTCAAATCGTTGAACTTTGACAGCCAAATTTCTGTCTGAAAACCAATTAAAAAGATTTTCCCAAATCTCAATATCCCTTGTATCAAATCTCGAGTCTCTAGACCGAAAATTGACAGTAGTTTAGTAGGGAACAAACACAGATGCACACAAAATGTCACTTTTCTAGATATAGATATATATAATGTTAATACTACAGATTAGGACTCGTATTGACCTGAATGATTGCCATTTACATAATAGAGCGGAAATGGCCCAGCTTAAGTACAAACATTAGATTCAATAAATGTGATTTTTCCCCGACTTAAGGTTAGGGTCAATTACCCCTCCCCGTGTTAATTGGTTTTATTATTTTCGGTACTTGTGCAGAATACAGACCATGCTGTTTTTGGATAGGACTTAAGTTAAATTTTTAGGGTATCTTTCGTTTATTGTTAGGTGAAAGTACAGAATAGTTACCCCCCATCATAAGATTGGGTTTCTAAATAAAGTACTTCTACACTTTATTGCCGAAACTGGAGACACCATTTTATTTCATGCACCTGCCGTTAAAATCCAAGGGAGAAATCAGTATTTTAAACTATGGCCGAAGCATAAAATAAATAACAAAAAAATTAAACTGGAGAACGATTGCTTCCGGAAAGAACCAATTAACCTAAAATTAAATGAAAAACTTTCCCCTTTTCATTTATTAAATCGAAACATTTCAAATTAAACAATTATCGATATATGTTCTCTTTCACGTTATTTTCTTTTTTTTCATAGTTCTTTCCAGAAGTAATTAATATCTAGTTTAATTTTTTTGTTATTTCTAACTTCGACCATTCTAATCGGCAGGTGCTCGAAATAAAATAGCGTCTCCAGTTTCGGCGATAAAGTGTAGAAGCACCCTCAATAACGTTAGTATTGCAACACGGTCCATATTCTGCATAGGTACATAATTTGCGTCACAGATGAACAAATGAATCCATTTATATTTTAAGGACGTCTTTTCAACTTTACTTTTTTGCGTATGTGATGGGGGGGCAGTTTTTAAAACCATAACAACCAATCACCTACTTTTGTATTCGTATGCGGGTAATGTCCAAGATCAGTGCTCGAAAAAAAAAATCAAGCTACCGGAAGTGGATACGGAACTGAACAGAGTCAAGATACGAAAAAAAAAAAATTGCTTTAATTTTAATACCGCTTGTGTTATAACCCCCCCCCCAAAAAAAAACTCATAATATCAAATAAAACAAATATTTGGTGCTTTTACACTATTGGAACGAAATTTTGTAGTGGATAAAGAGTTTTCAGATAAAACAATAATTACTACTGTTTTTGGTCAATTCTAATAATTTACAATGGTAACTTCCAAATTATGTAGTCGGAATTACCTGAATATTACCGAATTATTACCCCCCCCCCAAAAAAAAAACAACTTTAATCAGGTGAAAAATTTCGGCAATTTTGTTGAAATCGAAAATTACCTCCCTTTTGAACCGTATCTTACGATCGTTTTCATCAAATTCATTTTCTTTCATAAATTTTCTACCTTATCGATTTTCGTAATTTTTTGGATATAATCATCTTAAAACACGAGGAATACGTAGATACCATTATCATGTGAAATTCAGTATTACGATTTCCGAAATTTAGTTTTAACACTTCCCCCCCCCAAACAAAAAATATTAAGAGACTAAATACATATATAATTAAATAAAATTTTATATATAATTTATATTAAATAATTTCTTTCGTCGTAAAGCGTTAAAATTATTTTTTTGAATAAAATTTGTTTTAATACAAGAAGCGTTTTTTTTTTATTCGAATGCATTTACTAATCCGCGCTATTTTTTAAAATTGTATTTCCAAGTTTAATTAAAGTTTTTTTTTATTCAATTGTAAGGTTAAAGTACAGAGTAGGTACAAACACCCCCTCCCCATGTTAAGAATGGCTTTTTAAATAATAGCGCTATTATTTCAACACGGATCAATAAGTGCACGAGTACCTTTTTTTGTTTAAAAGTAATTTCTTTGTTTCGTAATACAAGTTTTAAAAAAAAAAATATTTTTTCGTGTCTTGATTCCATGACTCCGTTCTATAACCAACCGTATCCTCTTCAGGTAGTTTGAATTTTCCGAGTACTGATCTTGGCATTACCCGTATGCAGCCAACCAAACAGAACAGCGCAAAAAAAAAAAAACATAAAAAAAGAACACCAGTTGTAGCCAAAATTTGCAGGGCGCGTTCTACATGAAATAGTTAATTAGTACCCAATCAGTGGTTATCCAGGGAATTAATAGAAATAAGAAACTGTGAAAAAAAAGTAAAGGGGAGGGGAATGATGGTTTGGCAGGATTGGCAAATCATTTTGTACTGTACAAAAATAGTGGTAATGTTTTTGTTGCAAATAGCAAGCAGTCGAAAAGTATTAAAAATTGAAAAAAAGAAGGAGTTTTGTTAGGAAAGATGATGTTATTGTTTGAAATTCAAAGATAATGTGCTTAGTGAAAAAGTAAGTTAAAAAAAGTATAATAAAAAAGGTGTATGTGATTGTAAAAGAACGTGTTGTTTAGTAGTGGTGTTGGATGGACTGTCGGCAATTATATTGGTGTAATTTAAGCTCGTCCAGGTTTATTATTGTGGTTTCCAGTAGGGTTTGTCTAATAGTAAGTTCTGTTATAAACGGGAACATACCAAAGTAATAAAATGAGAAAATGAAGAAAATCTGATTTACTGTGTGTGTTTATGGTGTGAAGGTCAGCGGGCTTGGTTGCCATAAGAACGTGACGTGCACAAGGACGGTAGTGAACGTGTGTGTGTGTGTGCGTGTGTGTGCGTGTCTGCGCGTGTGCTGGGAATAGTAGTAGTACTAATAGTCTGTCCTTTGGAGGACAGCGTTTGTTTTCGTGTTGTGTGTACGTGTGTGCGGCTAGCGCCAGAATGTGTGTGTGTGCGTGTGCTGGGAATAGTAGTAGTACTAATAGTGAGGATGGTGTATATTTAATGGCGGACGTGGTGTCGGAGGTTGGATTGTGATGGCTGGTGTAAGTTTCGTAATTTTGTAATTTGTAAATGGCAAGTTAGGGAAAAATAGACACTCCCAAGATGGACAATAAATAAGGGTATAATATTTTATGGTAAAGTTAAGAACCATAGTTTTTTAGGAGATGTGATTATTGGATTAACTAATCATCTCTGTTTTTATAGATATATAGAAGATAGATAGATAGATAGATATACATATATATATATACATATATATATATGCATATATATACATATATATATACATATATATATACATATATATGCATATATATACATATATATACATATATATACATATATATACATATATATATGCATATATATACATATATATACATATATATACATATATATACATATATATAGACATATATATACATATATATACACATATATATACATATATATACATATATATACATATATATATACATATATATATATACATATATATACATACATATAAATATATATATGCATATATATACATATATATACATATATATATACATATATATATACATATATATATACACACACACGCATAAATATATATTCTAATGAATATTAGATGAGAGTATAGCCAGATTAACTGTACTTATTGGCTGCCTAAGCATAAATGACGTCAAAGTCTTTGTACTAACGACCCACGCGTCAGTCTGTTTACTCAATATAGCAATTCATTTGTTTTATCGACACAGTGACTTTTCCTTTTTCTCCAAACTCCGGACACCAACCAACAAAGATTAAAATAACTGTTCACATTAACATATGATCCGCATCTTCATACTCACGCTAATCCGCCTATTCTATTTGTCAGTGAAAATTCGTTCGTCTCCTCATGTTTTTCTTTCAGTTACAGATAGGCTCTCACACTACTCGACAGAATTTACTATGTTATGTACAGAACACTCTTTAGATGTATATTGTTTTATATTCGGATAAAGCCTAGGTGTTGTAGTTACAGGCGTGAATTGACTTTTTTACAAGAGAAATTGTTCTTGGCCTTCGGGCCAAGATCAAAGTGTAGTATCTGTTCCGGTAGATACTGCAAGCAAAGACCATATGTGGGGGCAACCCCACATATAAGACCTTGGTCAATGTAGGGGCAACCCTTCATACCAATTGTCATTATCCAGCTCCCCTACTCCCCGGGGAGTTGGTCCCCATTTCCCCTTCACTCCTCACATTAAAAATCGGCCTTGTGCCTAATTTGCTCGGTGGGGGAGCAAATAAATACCATCTGTTCCGGCAGATACTGCAAGCAAAGACCCTATGTGGGGGCGACCTCACAGATAAGACCTTGGTCAATGTAGGGGCAACCCTTCATACCAATTGTCACTATCCAGCTCTCCTACTCCCCGGGGAGTTGGTCCCCATTTCCCCTTCATCCTCACATTAAAAATCGGCCTTGTGCCTAATTTGCTCGGTGGGAGAGCAAATAAATACCATCTGTTCTGATGCTTCACTTAAGTAATTGATCTTTAGTCAATGTAGGGGAAACCCTTCATACTGAGACAATAACTAGTTAAGTTAATTAAACCTTGAGGGAAAACTTTCATACCGAGACAATTTCTGTTTCTTTGGACACTGCCAAAGTGCCCCCATTTTGAGGGAGCTGGTCTCCCCCACCTCATTAAAAAAACGACTTTGTGCCTAATTTTCTTTCGTGAGGAAGCAAATTAATAACATCTATTCCGAGGCTGCACTTAACTTTTTTCCTCACTTTTTGGAGAAATCCTTCCTGACTGATATATTTTTTTGTTTTTGTTATTAGCCAGAGTGCCCCTTTTTAGGGAGCTGGTTTCACCCCACATTAAAAACTGACCTTGTGTCTAATTCTTCCCTTGTGGGAAGGCAAGTAAAAAAAAAAAACGTGTTCGAATGTTTCCAGTTTAATATAACTCGTTTATAATTCGTTTATTTGAGACTACTGTATTTTCGAATGCATTGCGGACGCAACCGCAGCTTGGAATATACGCATAAGAAAAGAAGAGAATGGTTATTGTCCGGAATAATTTAGCGGCCATCTTAGATTCTCTTAGAAATCTGTTCTTATTGCAATAATTTAGTTCTTTTATAGAATTGAAAGTACCGGGGAGCTGAATTATCCCCGTTCGTGAGAAAATATTTCCGATGCCAGATTTATATCCTTTGGACGTCACATTGCTTGGTAAGGAAAGTAGTTCCCAAATCCCGAACACGAGATCTTGTTGCAACGCATAGTCAAGAATTAGGACAAGAATTGTTTCCCATCTGCTAATTAAACGCTAACATTGCTTCCTGGTTATTTCCGCTAAGTAAAGTCATATACGGAACAATCACGTTGACACACCAGTTCTCGCAAGATCACCGAAGTTAAGCAATGTTGAGCCTGCCTAGTACCAGATGGGTGCTGTATGTACCACGAGGTAAAATACCATGTTGAGAAACTGGCGCAGTCCATCCTTCTCTCAAGGGTGGATGGGACTCTCTTAAGCCGTGGTAGCCACCTCATCTAGTGATGACGTCACGATAAAAAATACCCTTCATAACCCTGGTAAAGCATTAAGTATTCAGCTACCGACAAGATTTAAATTACACTACAAACTCGTGTAGTGAGTTCAATCGCGGCTGCAGCCGCGCTGAATGGAGAGTAATGAGACCTATTTTTATATGTATATTTTAACTGGCCAGGGTGTCTGGCGTTGCCCAGGTGTTTGGAATTGTTTGTAGAGCAAAAAAAAAATGTGGTAGTAGGCAGCCTCGAACCCGTACCGCGAAGGAGGAAAAGAACGTGAAAAAAGTAAAAAAAAAAAAATGACGTCTTTGCTGTTGCACCCATCGCTAAACTGGAACTGACGTAGGTTTAAATTAAGGCTAGACAATCGAAAAGAGGGGATGGCTTTCGAAAATATTGGACAAAAAAGCGACCACTAACCGTAGAAAAGTGCCCCGTTATGAGTGAAGGAATTAATGTTTTTAGCGAATTTTTCGATATTTGTCCTCCGAGGGGTTGAACTTCAAAATATTAACTATTATGTGAAAATCCGTCGCCTCTGTCGAAAGTTCCAGACAGACAAATATACATGCATACATAAAGACAGACAGACAGACATGCAGGCATACAGATAGGTAAGATGGTAATCTCCAAAAATACCGTTAGGGCTTACAACATGGCCGCCAGAAGAGTCAACAAAAAACTGCGAATAAAATATATAAAACTCGTAATTTCTGTTTTTAAAGTGGGTTGTCAATTTTCTTTATGAAATATACTTCCAAAATAAACTATTACAGTCGTTTAAAACATAATAGAAGTATTATTTTTTATTTTTTAAAAACAATGTTTACAAAATGTCTACGAACGTGCGTAGACATTTTGTAAACATTGTTTTTAAAAAATAATACTTCTATTATGTTTTAAACGACTGTAATAGTTTATTTTGGAAGTATATTTCATAAAGAAAATTGACAACCCACTTTAAAAACAGAAATTACGAGTTTTATATATTTTATTCGCAGTTTTTTGTTGACTCTTCTGGCGGTCATGTTGTAAGCCCTAACGGTATTTTTTGGAGATTACCGGTAAGATTTATATAATAGAAGATGGTATGGAAACTATTAATACATAAAATGTCTTGTGCACCAAAGATATTTTCTCTAAACATTTCCTAACTAACGCAAGACAGACAGGTTCTTAGTAATACCCAACATTTTCAGAGAACTCCTCTATCCACGCGCTGCTAGCATTGATAAATTAAAAATTAAAATATTTGTAGTGTTAATAACATTACAGCTGTTATCTTTTAAGAGCAGAATACCCAAGGCATGTTTCAAAAGTAATGCCTCCTATTTTTATTTAGCCCGAATGGATAAGAGGATATTGCAAATTGCATCCTTATCTATCTGACTAAACTTCATGATCTGAAAGTTTCATCTCTCTGTTGCAGATATTGACGGTGTGAGACTCTAAGAAAGACACCCCTGTCATAGACGTGCTTCAGAAGCAGAGATGCGCCATTGAATTCCTCCACGCAGAAAAAAAATTGGAACCGATCAACATTCACAGGCGCCGGTTGAACGTTTACAAAACCGATGTAGTTGATGTTAGCACCGTTAGGAGATGGATTCGTCGATTTGTAGTGGCGACAGAGATGTGATTGATAAAGCACGTTCTAGACTTTAAAAACCGAGACATAAAAAAAGGCTGACAAAAGTGTAATGAGAATGGTGGTGACTATGTAGAAAAGTAAATTCTGGAAGAAAAAATGTGGCTCGTTTTAATGGTACTACACATGTATTCGTAGTCTTAATGTTTTCGTTTTTGAGTTAAAAATAGGAGACATTACTTTTGGAGCGACTCTCGTGTTTCGTAATCCAATCAACTATGTGACTCCTGAGAGTTCTTCTTTCAGATTAGAATTACTTTCTATGTAACGTAGTCGTTACATGTCAACACTTGGGTCCCACACGTTGTATGCAGATAGCCACAAGAAAATAAAAACAAGGAAAGAATTTTACTATTTTTTCAGTTTAAATAACAGGCATTTATTTACAGGTACTTTCCAGAATAAAACCTTGTTTCTTGTTCAAAAGTCTTCTCGTACTCCAATTTGCTTAACAAGACTCTGCCGTGTCGAACACGTGGTATTTTGTCTTTGTCTGGTCATGTTTAGAGCACATCTTTCCTGTCGCTTTCGGGTCACGTGTGTAACACGTCTATTTCTTTCTTTTCGGGTCACGTTTTTCTTTTTATAATATTTCCCTATTTTTCTTTCTCGCTGTCACGTCACCTCGCACATCGTTTGGTCATTTATATACATTGGCTGTCGTACAGCTATTGCTATGTGCGTGTCCACGCTCTGTTACATTTTTACAAATTGCGCAATTAACTTAATATACGGCGATTCTAATGAACACCTAACTTGCCCAAAAGATAAATTCAAATTCCTTAACAACGCATTCTTCATTTCAATGGATTAAAATATGAACTATTAATACAGTCTTCAGAACATTCACCCATTCCATTCATGAAAAATATAGAACACTAGACATTTTAGTGCTTTAAAAATGAAAAAAAAAAAGGTTGTAGACCATTGGCTTAGAATGAGTGCTTTATGCCAAACTTCTAGAGTAAATGTGGTATGAAGGTGACTACTCTATTAAACCCCATTGATCCATGACCCTGCATTTGCTGCATTAATGTATATATTTACGAGATACACACACACACACACACACACACACACACACACATGTGTGTTCGTGTGTGTGTGGTGCGTGCGCGTCATTGTGTATAGGGTGCGGCAAGTAAATTGGGACTTTTTCATTTCTTTTGAAATTCCCTGATTTAAAGGATAATAGAGGTATACATGGTCATTTTAACATTTTTTTTTACAATCTATTTAACATAATTAACATCTTTGTTATATCATTTGTTTTGATCGGACTATTGTGCTTATCTTGAATTTTATTTGTGCAACGTTTCGGTCGGATTGACCTCCGGCCGTCCTCGGGCATGTTGATTGTTGTTTCGAAAAGAAAGGAAAAAGTTACTTTCTTTTCCAAACAATAACTTACATGCCTGAAGACGGTCAAAGGTCAAACCAACGGAAACGTTGCACAAATAACACTCAAGATGAGAACAACAGTCTGATCAATACAAGTAATACAAACAATTAGTCATCATCTCAAAAATTCAAAACCTTACCTTTGTTCTTGAGATAGTTGAGAAGCTTGGGACATCTTTCAACCCTAATGGTTCTTGAGCGTCTCCTCAAGTAAGAGCACATCCTAAGTTTTTTATTGACTGCTCTGCTGATGGGTCTGTGGTTGACATTGCGTTTTGCGTTAAGTTTTGACACTGACTAAATGTTAAAATGACCATGTATACCTCTATTATCCTTTAATGAGAAAATTTATAAATCTTAAAAATCTTAAAAAGTGCAACAAAATGCCAATTACATTTTTATTAATGCATAAGGCACCTCTGATTGAGTGTAAATAAAATATTATTTCTTTTTAATTCTAGTATTTTCCTTTTTATAGTTTAATATTAATAATTTTCGGTAAAATAATTTTCCAGTTAAACATTTTGTTGAACATTTTTCTGTTGAGGCAGACATATGTTTTTCTTAATTATATTTATCAACAACATAAACAACAACAGAAATAATAGCATTATATTTATTAATAAAACGTGTTAGGGATCACATAAAAAGTATCACATAATGCAATATTTACAAAAAATATTAAACATTTCTGAGTTTAAATGATTCATAGACGTGCCATCGTTCGCCTACGGGGATGCAGTTACAAACCCATACTATGCTGAGGTAGTGGTGGAATTTTAAGGGAGAAGGCCAGCTCTAATGTTTTTGATATTTCGATTGGATATATGACCTGATTTTTCTCAATTATTTGTTCCTTTTATATTTTTCAAAAGAAATGCCTATATTGTTGGACATTTTGAAATGTAAATTGAAATTATGGGAAATGTTAGTGCCACTGATAATATTCCACTTGTTATTATTATTCCTCACAATGCAAGTATAATGCCCCAAATAAACTTTAATAAAAGTGTGCACAATAGCTGTTTTTACATTAAAATTTGTGCAATTTTTTTTTGTATTGAAATTCATGGTACTCTTGCATAATTTGATCCGAATTCTCGTGATTTCCCCTCAAGCCCGAATCGGGCGAGACCGGCAATCATCAGTGTTATCCGAGTGTTGTTCGAATGTTGAAACGCTAATTCGACTTTTAAAAGTTATTTTTTTATGTTTTTAGTAATTTTGTAATTTATGATTAGTTATTTTTAATGATTTATTTATTTTGAAATTTTTTTTTGTTTGTACTTTAATGTCTGGGAGTTTGATTAGCCAATGAAAAAACGATATGCAAACGAAAGCAAACGACATTCAGATGGGAAGAAATCGACTGAACCACCCCAAAAAGCTGACAAACAACTATATTTTCAGACTCGCCAAACAGGAAAAAATGATAGGCAAGGAAATAAATAAATCTGTGCATGCTAGAAAAACAACGAAGCATGTCGAGGGGATGTGGAAGGAAGCAAAACAGCGTAACAAGCAAGAATGCGGGACCAGCTGGGAGCTTCTGAATACATATTTACTTGAATTTATGTGGAGACAAAAATTTGGAAACGACCCTTTTGTCTCCATCATAAATCACATTTCCGAAAGCTACCCGGCTGGGAAGCTTCCTTCCATTTCCCTCTACCCCATCACCCCCTTCTTTGCTGCCGATGACCGATCAACAGTCGATCGAAGTAAAAGATTTCTAAGGAAATATCCGCATCTCCAGAAAGTTCTTCTGCCGGCACTTAACAATCGTTAAAAAAAAACTTTTTTTAAATAAATTAAAAACAAAATCACTATTTCTTGAAAAAAAAACATGTGTTTCTATTTCTGTGTAACCTCCCCAACTAAAAAAAAAACAAAAAAAAAAAACAACCTGACTGAACAAAAAGTCTTGAAAATAAAATAAAATCAAGAAAAAAGAATATGGTTACAGAAAAACAAAAAATTGTACTTACACCTAACACTTATACGAGAAAACAACCTTTTCTTGAAGATAACATTTTTTAAATAACTTGCTGTTGATGAATATTTTGCAAAAAAAACAAAAAATAAATAAATGCTAAAATAAATTAAATAAACATATTTGCTTTTTTCAAGGTAGGTTTTTTGTTATTTTTTGATAATTTGCATTTGTATTTTTTTTTTCGGTTTGTTTTGCTTTTTTCCTTAGTCTGCGCCTGTTACGCGGCTCGGCTGTCACCGATGATTGCCGGTCTCACCTGATCCGGGCTTGACGGGAAATCACGAGAATTCGGGTCAAATTATGCAAGAGTACCAAATTCATAATTTCAGAATTAATTCGCTGAGGATTGTAATTTTCAAATATAAATCTATTTATTTGAAAACACAAATATTTCATAGCAGTAGGAAAAGTTCTAGTGACTTTTTCCAAGTGCTCAGTATTTTATTGGCATTCATTACAATGTTCGAGAATTGAAGAGTCAGTTTTGAGCAAACTTTTGAATTGTTTGAGTGTAAATAGTTTTTTTTTTAACTCTAGTATCTTCCTTTTTAAAGTGTAATATTGATCCATAGATTCAGTAAAATAATTTTCCGGTTAAACATTTTATTGCACATTTATCTGTTGAAGCAGACATCTTTTTTCCAATTGAGTTATGATTCAACAGTGTCATTGTTTGCCTGCAGGGATGCAGTTACAACCCCATGCCACGCCGAGGTGATGGTTGAATGTTAAAGGAGAAAGCCACCACTATTTTTTTTCTATTTAGATAGGATATATGACCTGTTTTTTGTCAAATTTTTATTTCCTTCATAATTAAAAAAAAATATGCCAACAATGTTGGACATTTCGGAAGGAAAATTAACATTAGAAATGTTGGTGTTACTGACAATATTCCACTTATTGTTATTATTTCTAACAATGCAAGTATCATGCCCAAAATCGATTTTATTCAAAGTGTGCAGAATAACTGATTTTACTTTGAAATTTGGGCCAGAAATATATTTCTTATTCAAATTTTCATTCCAAACAAGGCACAGTGTCACTTTGAAGTAGGGGCTACTATCAGGGGCATAAGGTGCAGGGGTATTATGAAGGGAGATGAGTGGCAAGATGTCTGTTCACATTACACTTGAACTTCTGCATGTCAGTACAGTTGGGAAAGCAGAATCCCGGAAGGGAGTTTCAAAGTTTAGCAATACGTTTATTTCTTACTTGCCATGGTGTAGTTTGGCACAGTCTATTTGTCGAAGATGGATACGGTGTATCGTCCAATCACTGTGCCAAACTAGACCATGGCAAGTAAGAAAAGAAAATGTATAGTTTAAAAAACATCTTGATAAGTGCTTTGTTATAAGCTGAAAATTAGAAACTTTAAATAAATTAATTTTTATTTAAAAATAAAAATACCGCACGTGTCCGATCTTCTAACCGTTATATTTATATATTATTGAATTTCATTTTCTCCGTGCTTTTAAAAAACGGGATTTCTATTAACTTCTACACATGTGCGCATGATCGAGTGCCTACACACTTGATTGAACAATACAAAACACAAATAGACTGTGCAAAACTACACCATGGCAAGTAAGAAACAAAAAAGAAAAATGTATGCAATTCCTTTGTTATAAGCCAAAAATTAGAAATTTTAAATGTTTATTTAAAAAATCAAAAATATCGCACGTGTCTAACTGTCATTCTTTTAATAACAATAAGTAATTATAGTAATAGAAATATAATGATAAATAAAAATAAAATATATGATAATAATAAATAATAATAAATAATAGTAAACCAAAATACTACGAATAATAGTAATAATAATAATAATAGTAATAATAATAGTAATAATAGTAGTAATAATAATAATAGTAATAGTAATAATAATAATAATAATAATAATAATAATAATAATAATAATAATAATAATAATAATTTTAGCAAGAAAAATAAATAAATACCGAGATGTAAAATGGGAGTTAGACTCTGGAAATGTAAAGAAGTCAAGGTGATTCCCATTGGGATTGGAACGCTATAAAAAGCCACCACGAATGGCTTAATCAGATAGACAAGACAATTTCTTTTACAATCTTACAAAAGGGAACTGTTGGGAACAGCGAAAGTGTTAAGGTATAGCTTGAATGTTTTTTAAAAAAATCAAATAAGCAAAAAAAACAAAAAAAAACAAAAAAAACAAAAAACAAAAGTCATAAAGTAAAGAATGTTATGAAACAATAATATATCAACACATCGAACTGTACGACAGTCAAGGTGAATCCCATTGTAATTGAAAAGCTTGGGAACATGACAAAAAAGCCACCATAAATGGCTTGATCAGATTGACAAGGCAATTTCTTTTACAATTTTGCAAAAGGCTTGCCCATTGGGAACGGCGATAGAGTTAATACAGCTTGAATGTCTAAAGTCAAAGGAATTGACCTGATGTTTAAGAAAGAAAATCCAACTAAAAACATCCAAAAGTTGAGACTACTACTACTACTACTACTACTACTACTACTACTACTACTACTACTTTAAGTTTATGTAACAAAAATGTACATGTAATTTACAATTTTAATATACATGGTAAGTATTACAAATTTTAATTATTAATAAGTCAGGTTTAGGGTTAAGAAATTACAATTCAGAGTTAAAACATTCTGGAATTATTGATAACGTACAGGGATGTCCGGTGTAGCCCTGTCGTAAAATACGCTTAATTTATTTATGCAGATTTCATATATGTTATTATTGAGTAAATTTTATCATCGATTCTTATATATTATAAAGTTGTGATTTCAAAAGACAAAAAAAAAATATCCATATGACGTGGGTGCATAAACTTAAATCGAAACCGAAACCAAAACTCATAAAGGCATATATATATATATATATATATATATATATATATATATATATATATATATATATATACTAGCAAATGTACCCGTCGTTGACTGGGTTCAAAAACAGCCTACAGAAAATGGACTCTGATTTATGAAAGTATGATAGCTTATGAAAAGGAAGGGTTGTAAAGAGATAGCTTCGAATTTGGGGGTATCAGAACCAAAGCAAAATATGATGAAAGTAAAAATAAAATAGATAAACCCCGTAATTTATTATACCATACCTGTTCACACTGAAACACTTATCACAATATTCTGTGGATCTATATTAAAAAACTTTGTTAAACTTTGTGACATATTTCTATTCTATGGAGGTCAGGCGCGAACGAACACCCCATAATTTTATTATACCATATTTCTTCAAACTGAAACATAATTATCAAAGTATACTTATGCAGATAGATATTAAAAGTCTTTATTAAAGTTTGTGCCTATTTCCATTCTATGGAAGCCAAGCGCGAACGTAGACCCCACAATTTTATTATACCATCCCTATTAAAGTTAAAACATACTTATCAAAGTATTATTATGTACATATATATTAAAAACACTTGTAAACGTTTTTTTTTCCATACTTTGTGGACCAGGCGCGTACGCAGACCCTACAATTTTAATGAATCATCATTATGTCAGATCAAACATACCCATTCCTGTGTCTCGATACATTTTCTATATGTAATCTATATGTAATCAGTTTTCTATAATAGTCAACCATATAGGAGCCTAATCGTGACCAGACACACACAGAGACGTTCAGCTTTATATTATATTTATGCCAGTATGGAATATTTAGAAGCAAATAATTATGTCTGACAAATGATGGTCATTTTTACGAGCACAAATTTGAAGCCGCTTTCTAAAGTTAGCCTCCACTTTCGCTAAAGTTTCTTCACCTGGCAGAGCCGGGTGTTTTGGTTTTCAATAATGATCCAGTCGTCCTTAGTGCACTAACTCACCTAAGAATGGTATTGCGACTTGGTACATTACCATGACGATCGACGTTGAATCTTCGCTTGAAGAGACGTTGGGTTTTGTCACTGATTCACCATTTTTCACCTAAGTGTCATGAGCAAACACACGGTGTTCACGACTCCACGGTAGCATGACGGCAATGAACTGAAAAGAAAAGCAATTCAAAATTAATAAATAACTAAAACAAAATTCGAGGTAAAAGATAAACAAATAACAACAAACTAAACGTCATCTTAAGCAGGTGTAAATACTACTATCCTCACTCCCTATCCTTTACTCAAGGAGTGCAAGGAGCGTTCTAAAACATCCGTTTCCCGTGACTCACCTTATATTTCGTGACGGATGAACCAAAAGACAGCGCTTCTCTTAGATATCTAAAATAAAATGCGTCCGCTTCAATGTATCTTATTTCAAACTGAAATCTGTATATATGAACAGACAAATAGGAGTCTTTTCTTATAAATACGCGGACCTATCGAATGGAATTTTCCTAGTATTGAAACATCCGTAAAATCTTTAATCCATTTTGGATCTACACCAACCTATATAAAATATGTCTAAATAATTCCATCAGGATCCATACATTATTCTATCTAAAATGAGCCAAAATGTCCCATAACTTACCCCAGTTTATTCACTCAGTCTTTATACAAAATTTTGCATTGGAGATACAATTGTCCAGACCGCAGAATTATATGTGGCTAATTGGAGAGTAAGGAGCGTTCTAAAAACATCCGTTTCTCGTGACTCACCCTGAATAATGTAAGTAAGCTATATAATATAGGTTATATGATATGAATAATATTAATAATAATAATAATAATAATAATAATAATAATAATAATAATAATATCTAGCGCGACCTGTGGAAATTCCACAGTGGACTCATTCATATGATGTTAGCATTCTGTAGATGTTCCGTGTAAATGGCGACGCTCTGATATTATTGTAGCTTTTTTGTTAAAACTGAAAAAAGTATTTATCCAAGCTAGCACGAACGTCCGGTAAAGCCCGTTCGTAATGTACGCTTAAATATGATATTTTAATTCATGCAGATATCGTATATATTATTATAGAGTTAAAGTTTCTATCGATTTTTATGTATTATAAAGTTGCGATTTCAAAAATAAAAAATATATCCATATGACTTGGGTGCATTAGCTTGAATCGAAACCGAAATAAAAACTTATGAATATATATATATATATATATATATATACATATATATATATATATATATATATATATATATATATATATATATACTAGACTACCCGTGACCCGTTGGGTCAGTATGTTATATTAGCTATGGAATTAATGTATGAGCGTGACACTTGTGATGTAAAGAAAATAGTTTTTTTTTGACATAACAGAAACATTTCTATGAAAGTATATTAAAATGAAAAAAGAATATAGATAGATTTCTATGAGTCGTTCTGTTTATTATAATTGATTATTTTTGAAAAATAATTACAGTTACTGAATTATAAGTGATTGGCCATACTTATAGGTAAATGTGCACTGAACAAATACGATAATACTTATTATAGTTAAATTCAAGTTTTGATATATCTGCTTTTTTGCTTTTTTTTACATCGTTCATTTCTGTATTATGTTTCAGTTATTTTAAACCCCACTCTTCCCATATTAAATAATAATTTCGAAATAATAACGTTAATATTTCAGTGCGCCGGTCAAAATCTACAAAAGAAGCGATATGTGTTTATTTGTTTACGTTGTTATGGGTTGATGTTTATGCGCGCATGCACAACTGAATGCCGTAAACCGGAAAGTGGTTTACATACACCGTTACAAGGTCATTTGAGTTATATTTTATATATATATATATATATATATATATATATATATATATATTCCTTCAGCCATAATCGAAACCAAAACCAAAATTTATGAAGAATTCTTGATAAAATAATTTATAAAAAAATATAGATGATTTTAGTGCCATTAGCTATAGTCGAAATCGAAACCGAAACTTATGAAAAATTCTTGGTAAAATTATTTATGATAAGAAATAGAAGAACGTAACGATTAAACGACCCGGATGTAAGCGTGACACACAAACGCTTTCGTATTAATATATAGATGAAATAATGATATAAAAGAATATACAATAGTTTATCACTACCAAGAAAAAATGGGGGAAGCAAATTAATATGCATGTAAGGTTACAAAACAAACAATAATAATAATAATAATAATAATAATAATAATAATAATAATAATAATAATAATAATAAAAGTAATGCACAAGTGCCGTTATAGCTGACACAAATAGAAGAGACGTTGCGAGCCTTTTTCTGCTCTATCGTTATTTTCATAGCAAGCGCTCGACTGAAGTCCAATATATGACTCCCTCGCCTAACTTTCACAAAAAACACTTGACTAGCTACAACCAATATACACAATTTCACCCACTCTCTATCTGTGCCTTAATCTAAACGCAGATTCCATGAACAAAGTTTCTTTCTCAGAACTGCCCGTCTGTGAAATACTGTTCCGTTAGTTTGCTTCCCAGTCGAATACAACATAGTAGCCTTCAAATCCAATGTAAACAAATTCTTTTTGAGCCGTTTCCATAAATAATCAAATTCTATCCAATTTGCACCATTAACGATTACTACACTGCCACCTTATATTCAATAACCCTTATCCTCGAGTGGCCTCCGGGCCTTGATAATTGGTAAATCCCAATTGAAAGAAAAAATTACTTGAAATTGGGATTTATTCATTCCGGATTTCAGTCGATGTAGCTTCTAACCTTCTTCAGGTGCCTCTTGTCGCTCTGTAGGATATTTATGTCAAACTCGGGAATCTGCACAGAATATTGAAGTGCTTCATTTATTGAACCCACATGTGTTAGCGTGCTCTTGTTCAGTCAGCCATGATAGGATTATATATATATATATATATATATATATATATATATATATATATATATATATATATATATATATATATATATATATATGGACTAAATTACAGGTTCTTGTATCGAACGCCTAAAAGAAAATCTAAAAAGAAACATTTACTGTTCTTTCAGTCAGAAGACACGCTGGGTGTGCCTGAAGGCAATGGACTGATTTTTTTTACAGTAGACTTGATAATCATTTTTTAAGTATCGTTTGCAAGGCGGATTCAATGCGTGTGTGACGTAAAGTACAAATATGAGAATATATAAATTCATAGATGTAATCTATATATATAAAATAGTAGCGTTCGTGTGTGTGTCTGTGTGTACAACTCCCAATAACCAAAGAAATATAAAGGCCATATGTGTGTACACCTCTCCTGGTCAAGAAATATTAATGCCCATGTTAGGATACTTCTGTCAAAGGAGACATTATATTGTATACGGACTTTCAATATATAGTATTCTTCAAACCACATTTACATTATTGAGTTACGGTCATTAACATATCACATTAAATTAAATCTATTTAAATAATTACCTCGATAACCTTATTTATTCGATATAATAGCTTTGTTTCAACTGCACTAATTAAAAAAATTATTATTTAGTTTATTTAAATTTCAAGTTATATTTGATTTAACTGATTTTATCTGAAATCTGAAACCGTTTTATTTTCAAACCAAAAAACCAGAAAACCAAAAGGAGAAATAACTGTGATAGTTTAATTGAAACATTTCGAAATATTATTCTAAGCTAAATTATTATTTTTATTTTTAATTCGGAGGAAAATTTTTTCGCTTATTCTTAATTTTTAAGTAACCTTTTTTATTTGTTAGAGAAAAATAATTAAAACTAATGTCCTCATTTACTTGCATCCTCACGAGGGCACAGTTAGTCAGAGACACATGTGAATAAATCCATCATCCTCTGCTCTTTTTGTTTATAAAATTTGATCGGTGTTGCCCAGGATTTATTATAGTAATTATACCATAGCAAGTGTGTTTAATTGCCTGCGAAACAGATTTTCTTTATAATTTATTTAATATCTTAAATTAAAAATGGTCAGTTTTTACGACGTCACCCAGCGTCGTTTAACCCCTAGTAAAAAAATTGTCAATGTAAAGTTTCTTTCCAACTCCTCAAAAACTTGAAAATGACAACTTTTAATGGTTTCCGATGGTGCTGAAAACGAATATCACATTTAAATTTGGATAGATAAGTAGTTTTATGATATGAAAGATTACTATTTCAAAAAGTGGGGGATCACTTTCCCATATAAATTTAACGTAAAACGGGCACCAATTTTCTCACCAATTTTCTCACCACCTAATTATTTCTTCATATCATGAAACAAATTTAACTGTGATATTCGTTTTCAGCACCACAGAAAACTGGCGCTGTTTTTTTACTAAGAGATTCGTTTATGTTTTCATAATTTAGGACGTAAATAATGCTGTCAGTAAGCTTACACGAGCGGGTTACAAAAATATATTTTTGTTTTTGTTTTTTAGGTGAGTATTCAATTATAGAATTTGTATAGTTTTTACCAGATTTTCCTGTACTTTACTTAACCGCTTCCTAATGTAAACAGAATTGTGAAATGTTAAACTGCAGAAGCACCTGTTAACAACTATACAAGTTCTATAATGAAAAAAGATCGAAAAACAAAAATACGCTTTTGTAAACTTACTAACAGCCTAATTAGCGTCTTAGTAAAAAAGAAACAGCGCCGATTTTCGGGAGTGCTGAAAACGAATATCACAGTTAAATGTGTTTTACGATATGAAGAAATTACAAGGTGACCTGTAAGTGGGTGCTCATTTTACGTTAAATTTATTAAGGAAAGTGATCCCCCACTTTTTGAAAAAGTAATTTCTTCAAATCATGAAAACTACTTATCTGCCCCAAATTTAAACGTAATATTCGTTTTCAGCATCACGGAAACCCATTAAAAGTCGTCAATTTTAAGTTTTGGTGGAGTTGGAAAGAAACTTGACATTGACCAAAAAAATTAAAACCTGCTTTTTGGGGCCTAATACGTTTAAGTAGTCTTTATAAATAATATGAAAGAAGAAATTTTGAAAAAAAATTAACATTTTAGCGTGGGGGATAACTTTTCTATATAAATTTAACGTAAAATGAGCATCCACTTATTGGCCACAAAGCGTTCAGCCAGAATGTCATCTCTAGCATTTTTTCAAGTTTGTCGATCGAGGGGGGCAAAACATGACAAATACAAAAACTTTTAGTTTTTTTGTGGTGGGGGGGGGCAGGAATTACATTTGAAACATGAAATAACGATAAATTTAATTAATTTTTATAAAACCATTCTGTATTTTCACCTAACAATTTTATAAACAGAACAACTCCAAAATATGACAAATTCAATTTATTTTATTTTTTTTTTTGGGGGGGGGGGGGTAGGGGAGGATTACATTAAAAATATAAAATGACGAAAAATGTCATTTAATTGTTTTTGGAATTAATTTTTGGTATATCTTCTTTTTTCTTTTTTTGCGATCGCACGGGCATTCGCTGCTATTTTTACTGAAACAAAAGTTATAACAATTTATTTTTAATTATCTTTTCTTTGCAGGGGGATCTTTTCAGTGCTCGATATCCGGAGAATAATTTCTCCTCTTTGTAGCCCTTCTGCTGAAATATCTGGTGGAGAGGGTATCACGTACTTCTTTTTTTTTGGGGGGGGGACGATTACATTTACATGTTTTCATCCATTCTTTTATTTTTATTGTGGGGGTATCCACGTTGCACATGATGAAAATGATTAGTATACATGTGTGTTTGAAACAAAACTTCATGTCAACCCAGGCAGCGCTGGTTACCCATGCTAGTATATATATATATATATATATATATATATATATATATATATATATATATATATATATATATATATATATATATAGGAAATTTATTACTGTGAGTCCAGAATGAGTTTACATATTGTTTCAGCTAGGGGAAAATCCTCAAAAAGAAGAGGAAATAACCGACTAGCTTTGTCAGAATTCATACATGAAGTCCATCTATGAATTCTGACAAATTCCCTGACTGATTTTCCCCTAGCTGAAACAATATGTAAACTCATTCTGGACTCACAGTAATAAATTTCCTATATACTGCTCTGGCTACACATCGAGCACTCTAGTCCAGTTTTTTCACCACTGGTAAATAAATAAATATATAATATATATATATATATATATATATATATATATATATATATATATATTAAAAATAATAGGCGGAAGTTTTTTTTTTTTTTTTTTTAGTTTTTGTAAGTATTCATCTATTGGTGATCAATTTGCTAGGCAAAATGCTTTGAAAGAACTTGCTCTTCTGGTTCGCAGAAGATATAGGTGTGAACCCATTAATGGAAGCAAACATATTTTCAGTTTTTCAAAAACTGTTCTTACAGAAATTGAAAATAGAGTTTTGTCTAGGGGTTTAGGTTTTTGTATTCCCCCTACGAGTATAAATAAAGAGAGAACACTTTCTGCCTTTGAAGTTTTGTTCTCCCAACTTAGACATAATGTTCCGAATTCCCCGGAAAAAATTGTTGGATGAAATCTAATTTAGTTGCCTTAGCTCACCGATATAGTAACATTCCTGTCGATTATAGCGACGTTGTCTGGAACATAACGCAATTTAAAACCATGAAAGCGTTAAAATATAATACTGATATTTATATGTGCAAACCAGACAAAGGTGCAGGAGTTGTGATTTTGGACAAATCGGACTACGTTGAGAAAATGGCAGTTATTCTCAATGATGTTTCGAAATTCCGTAAACTCGGCCCCGGCGAGTTGACGGATAATACTTGCAAGAACGAGGCTAAAATGCAAAGACGTCTACTTGCATTATTAAAAAAGAAGGTTTTTTGCAAGGACGTCTATGACAGGATTAGGCCCTCTGGGTCACAACGTCCCAGAATGTATGGTCTCCCCAAAATCCATAAGCAAGGTGTTCCACTGAGACCTATTTTATCAATGGTCGGTTCAGCACAACATTCTTTGGCTCAGTGGCTTGTGGAAATTCTGCAACCTGTGAACGAGTTATACACCACGCATTGCATCCCAGATTCTTTTCGGTTCGTTGATTGTGTACGTGGGCTGGATTCAAATGAAGAGACGTCTTTTATGTGCTCATTTGATGTCTCTAGTCTCTTTACCAACATGCCGTTGGATGAGACTATTCGCATATGTACCGACGCTCTCTATGATGGTCGCCTGACTGCTCCACGGTTTTCTAAAGAGATTATTATTGAACTCATTTTAATGTGCACTAAATCCGTGGAGTTTAGTTTTTGTGATATTATGTACTGTCAGGTCGACGAGGTTTCAATGGAGAGTCCGTTGGCCTCAACTTTAGCGGATATTTTCGTCGGGTACTATGAATCCGTTATGTTTAATTCTACAAGTAAACCCACTGCATATTTCAGATATGTTGACGACACTTTTGCTATTTTTCCATCGCAAAGTGAAGCGTCGATATTATTTAATAGGTTGAATTCCTTACATGGGGCTCTTAAGTTCACTATGGAAAGTGAGAAGGACAATTCGCTTCCTTTCTTGGATGTTCTTGTCGAACGCTCAAGGGGTGGGGGTGGGGGCTTCTCACTACAATTTATAGAAAGCCGACATTTACTGGCCTATACGTGAACTGGTTGTCTTTTGTACCAAAATCACGTAAGGTCGGCCTAATTAATACTTTGGTACATAGAGCCCTCATGATTTGTTTGCCTAACAGATTAGACGCCGAAATCGATAAGATCAAGGAAATATTCATCAATAATGGTTATCCTGTTGACCTTATTGATGACTGTATTTTCAAAAAGGTTGCGGATTTAAAATCCCCTAAAAAGTTTGGACCCTTGAAATGCCCGGCTTGTTTAAAATTACCGTGGATTGGGGAA
>NC_136514.1:49909922-49934922 GCF_053919585.1 Euprymna scolopes | reverse complement strand
CTGTACATGCATATTTTGAGTTAAGTTTAATGTCTTCACATGGAACAAAAAAGTAGAGTATTTGAGGCAAGCATTTATTTCATCTGCTGGTGTTGATTGAAGAATAACAGGTAACATTTGTCTGAAATCTCCTGCAAGCAATATTACTGCATTCCCAAATGGTCTGACATTGCCACGCAAATCTTGCAAGGATCGACCAAGAGCCTCAAGTGATTTTTTGCGTACCATTGTGCATTCATCCTAAATAATAAGTTTGCATTTCTGCAATATTTTTCCCCATATTGGATGTTTTGGAGATGTCGAAGATGAGATTTTTGGAAAGTTGAATGTTTTAAAGTAGAATAAATAATTCTTCTACTTGGCAGCAAGGTCGCAGGTATTCCTCATGCAGCAAGGGCTACGGCTATGTCATTTTGTTACCAAATGGCTGCCAAAATCAATTTAATTAGAAAGGTTTTACCAGTTCTGGTGCTGTTCAAGGTAGCAGTAATTTCCAAATAACTTCTATTCTCACAGTCAGTAAATTAGGTGACTAAAATAGGATTTATCCATCTTTTGACAATGCCTTATTCACTGTAATTAATTTAGGAGACTAAAATAGGATGAGGGATTAGAGATGGACAGATAGAGAGGAAGATATATAGATAGAAAAGAGACAGTGAGAGGAAAATAGAGAAAGAGAAGGAGATAGAGAGATAAAGAGATTGATAGATAAACAGAGAGAGAGGTGGAGTGTTAGAAACAGAGAGGGATGAAACAGAGGAAAGGAGAGAGATAGAGGGAGTTAGAGAGAGAAAGGGGCTCAAAGAGAGATGGAGAGGGTGATATAGAGAGAAAGATAGATTGAGAGAGGGAAAGGGAGAGATGGATAGAGAGAGATATTGAGAGAGGGGGAGAGAAACAGAAGGTGAACTACACTTCACCGTTTTTTTCCTCGTTCAGTAGAGAAGAAATCTTTCGAGACTGAGGCAATTTTAATGTTTTGTTATTATCCAGAGTACCCCTTTTTTTTTGGGGGGGGGGGCTAGATTTTCCTCGCATTAGAAACCGACCGAGTTATCTGTACTTTCACTTAACAAATTAATAAAAGAAAAACATATTGTAAACTTTGAATTTAACAGGAAAATACTATTTTAAAAAATAGCACGGTAACATTAGTGCATAAGTGCCACTTTAGGTACTCCTTGGGCGTTGAGTTCCATGGCGACCAGCATAATTATTTAATGGTCGCTCCCTTAGCCCCCCCCCCGTCAACGCTAATGCATGCGAACGTAACATTTTTTTATTTACTGAGGTTGGCTTAGTAACTAAACGATTTATTGATAATTTCGTAACCCTTAAACGCATGCCGGAAGATTTAAATTGGTTCATTATTGTTGTAATGAAAAAAAAAGTTTCATTCAACACAAAACCAAAAACACATATTAATGATAAATGATTTATTATTCTATTCATTGAAATTTACTAATTTTTAAATTAAAAATTAAAAAAAAAAGTTAATACAAAAATAGTTGCTTATGTGCGCATAAACAACTTGTTTTTTTTTAGATTAGGTCCACCTTATAATCACCCCCTCCCCAACCTCCTCATATTAAGAACAGCTTCCGGAATAAACACCACTTTTGGAGGGGGGACTATTTGCAAAATTTAACTGATATTTGTTGTCAGCATACCCACCCGAAAATACTATTAAAAAAAAGGAGGGGTTCAGTGCTCGTGGCAGAGAAGTAGATTTATTTATCAATAAAAGTTGCGGAGAAGTAAATTTATTTATCAATAAAAGTCGTCATTTAAAAAAGAAAATTGTGGAGGTGGACCTAAATGTTTTGTTTTCGCACTATTCAACAATTTGTTCATCTGCGCATGTAAATTAAAAAATATTTGTAAAAGTGAGAAGTTATCAGAAAATGATTTAGTTTTTTTTTTTATTTTTTATTTTTTTTTTACATTAGATCCACTTCCACAAATGGTAAGAACGGCTTTCAGAATAAACACCCCCAACCTCTCCATGTTAACAACGGATTTCGGAATAAACACCATTGGGTGGGGGATATTTAAAAAAAAGTCGATAAAAGTCGTCATTTAAAAAGAAATTTAAAATCAAATGTTTGTAAAAGTGAGAAATTATTAATAAATGTTTAGTAACATTTTTCGGTGCTAATGCAGAGAGTGATCTGCGCTATTTTTTAAATCGTGTTTTTTTTTAATCAATTGCCAGGTTAAAGTACAGAATAGGTACAAAACACCCTCCCCCCATGTTAAGAATGGCTTTTTAAATAATAACGTTATTATTTCAGCATAGACCACTCTCTGCATGAGTACCCATTTTTCTTTTAATATTCATAAAAAGTAAAACTTTTTTAAAAATAAATAAATAATTAAATGTTTGTAAATGTGACAGATAATCGTTTAGTTACGGCAACGTCAGTAAATAAAATATGTTACGCGCGGGGTGAGGTGGGAGACTAAGGGAGCGACTATTATTTTTTTCTACTGGTCGCCATGGAACTCAACGCCCAAGGAGTACCAAAATTTAATTTTTTTTGTCAAATAAATAAATTTCAAGCAATTTTTGCAATAAATAATAGATAGCAACTTCGTTAATTTTACGACTCGCCCCAGCATATTATAAACACCCTAACTTCCCCATGTTAAGAACGGCTTTCGAAGTTTATGGAAGGGCGTTTTTTTTTAACATGGGGGGTTAGGGTGTTTATAATATGTTGAGGCATGTCGTAAAAATGAAACAGTTTAGAAAAAGTTAAAACAAACTTTTTTATGTAAACAATGCCGTGAAAATAAACTAAACAATTAAAACGTAATGTTTCATGAGTGAAGCCTTAACATAAATAAAATTTAAAAGACATAAGTACATAAATGAATTTAAAGTTTTAAAATATGGGATTATTATTATTTTTGTGTGTGTGTGTGTGTGTGTGTGTGTGTGCGCGCGCACGCGCGTGTGTGTGTGTGCTAATGCAGAGAGTGATCCGCGCTATTTTTTTAAAAATCGTTTTCCACGTTTAAAGTTTTATATGCTTTTATTCAATTGTAAGGTTAAAGTACAGAATAGGTACAAAACACCCTCCCTTCCCCATGTTAAGAATGGCTTTTTAAATAATAACATTATTATTTCAGCACGGATCACTCTCTGCATGAGTAAGTTTTTTTTTTTTTTTTTTTTTTTACTTATCGAGGTAACAGAAAATGAAATCTTTCGTCAATTCGTGGCTGTGAAATGAATCGAACCGGAAGTGCAGTTTTATCAACAGAACAGATTCGCAGTAAAAAAAATATATTTATTTTATTTAATATTTTAATTTTAATAAATCGCGAGGTAAATTATTTCAATAACATAAAAACATACCTCGACTCTAAAGATGGGTTGTCTGAAAATTTCAAATAAATTGGTAACCTAGAAATAGGGTTTTATTTGTTTAGAACGAACCAACTTTACATTTATATATATATATATATATATATATATATATATATATATATACATACATACATACATATATATATATATATATATACATTTTTCTCTCCTCAAAATTTGGAACTTTTTAAATTTTTGTACCTTAATTTGTCTTGTCTAATGATATCTAATATGAGTGAAACGGTCTGCACATCGTAGCAATATATGACTGTATTTACACACACACATACACACATATATATATATACATATATATATATATATATATATATATATATATATATATAGAGAGAGAGAGAGAGAGAGAGAGACATAGAGAAATAATAAGGAAAAAACCGAGTTATGTATTCATCAACGTTTCATCTTTATTTCGAGACTTTCTCTTATATATTATTATTATTATTATTATTATTATTATTATTATTATTATTATTATTATTATTATTATTATTCAAGTATCCACATCAAACTTTATAAAGAGATATAATATTTTACGTATTGTTTCAAGTATTGACTTCAACAATGCTTAATACGTCCGTAGACGTAAGTTATGAAAATATATGGCAATCAAGCTACACAGAATTTTACTGCATTACATCGTCGCAAGAACACTAAAGATAATGCATAGATGAAACAGACAAAATTCTGTGTAGCTTAATTGCCATATATTTTCATAACTAGCTACCTGGCTCTACGTAGTATTTAGTACTGTTGAAGTAAATACTTGATGAACATATAATTTGGTTTGTTCCTTTTTCATATATATATATATATATATATATATATATATATATATATATATATATATATATATATATACTAAAAAAAAACTAATGCATCAGTAATGTGTACTACACCCAACTTCATTTTTGTCAACCAATCACATGTTTTTATTTGCCTACAAAAGTATACGCTCTCAAAATATCGTAACTTTTAATCTGCAGCCTGTCCAAAAAGTCACTGAAGGATTTTGAACTTAAATAGTTTCTTTATTTTTTATGATATCTTTCTGTAATTTCAACATAAATTTAAAATAATTATAAAATTCAAATCAATCTTAATTTATGAAAGATAATGTTTTGCAAATGTTGCCCATTTTCAACTTCGCTTAGTTGTGCTCTTTCCAAAACATTATTCATGGATTGCGATGTAACTTCCTTATTTTGTTCCTGTGTTTTCCTGCAATTCTTACAGGGTTTGGCGTTTAACGTTTCGAGGTCTGGCAGCTCGCAGAACGAAATAACGGAGTCAAATCGCAATCTAAAAATTCAGCAACCTGTCATGAATAATGTTTTGGAAAGAACACAAATATGCGAAGCTGAAAATGATCAACTTTTAAAAGACAGTTACAGGTTAAACAATGTTATATGTTTTTGCAGTTTTTCTATATGCATGTATTTAGGTTTTAAATTGGAGAGCTATAGGTTTTGGTTTCGATTCTAGCTGATGGCACGCAAGCCATATTTTTTTTACTTTTGAAATAATAATCGATACGTTATTGGCTCTTTTTCACGGATAAAAATATCATATTTAAGTATATGTTACAACCAGGCCACGCCGTCCGGTCTGCTAGTTTGATATAGATTAGTTTCATATAGATTAGTACTTTACATTTTTATACGCCATTTAGATAGTCAATCTTTGTAAGATGATGAGATCGATTTTTGTGTGCATCGATTGACAAGAAAAATTTTAATATACAAATTACTCTCTGTGGTTCCTATAATTTTCATAGGTGGATATACCCAATTCTTCTGAGATGTCCCTAGCTCCAAAATACCATCTGCCACTTATTAGTGATTGTTGTATTGTGGGATGCGTTAGATCAATATAACATAAAATATCTTACTGCAGGGAGTCCAGCCTTCACGTTGGTATGTAGCAGCTCATGAGGAAAGGACATAACACTTATGAACAAATAAGGAACCACTCACGATATACGTTTATTAAGAAGACACGTATACACAGGAAACTACAATTCAAACATAATAGATGTCCACATATTATAAATGGATGAACAGGAATGATGTTCATCCCGCCATTTTCAAAGTCACTCTGTTTTCCCTCCACTGTCTCCACTTCCCGTCATTGATCTCGCGAGAAGTCGCGAAAATTAAAAGTTTAGGACTACGGACAAAGGGAGGCGACTTTGCCCAAAAAAGTAAAGAGTTACTCCCCTTTGCATTATATTTTTGTTTCATCCCAACAGTGATACTAGCCTTGGTGCACGGTGTTGCCCGGGTGTTTAGAGGTGTGTGTTAAGCAAAAAAAATGTGGTAGTAGGCAGGCACGCTCGAACCTGTAACGCGAAGGAGGAAAAGAAAGTGAAAAAAAGATAACACGTTAACTGTTGCGTCCATCGCCAAACCGGAAGTGATGAAAATTCAAATTAAGGCTAGACAATCGAAAAGAGGCGATGACTTTCGAAAATATCAGCGAAAAAGCGATCCCTCCTTGTAGAAAAGTGCCCAGTTGAGGGTGATGAAATTTATGTTTTTGGCCAATATACCGATATTTGTCGTCCGAATTGTCGAGTATCAAAATGATACCAATCTCGTGAAAATCTGTCGCCTCTGTCGAAAATTTTTGCGGGGCATACAAACAAACAAACAAACATACATACATACATTTAAACAGACAGGTGAGATTTATATTATAGATTATTACAAGATACCTTTTATGATATTGTGTTAGGTTCGTACCAATTGAAGCGTGTGTAAAGTTATACGTTGGTCGTTATCGTCGTCGGCGGCGGCGTTGAAACCCAGGTTCTTGGTCGCGTCTAGGCAAAATCACCTGGACACCTATGTTTAACTTTCATAATATGTTTATTTATACAGGCAACTTAGAAAATTCGTAAACAGAGTTAAGGATTTTTGCACTATAATATGTTGGTTGTCTTGCGGATAAACAGACAGACAGATAGATATACAGAGAGGTAGCTTGTGTCGGCCCACTTACCTACATTGTGCGCAACCACTCATATCTTCAATGCAGTTCGTTGGAAAACTATCACATTTTCCGTTCTTCTGCTTAAGTTGCGACCCAAAGATATCTTATTCTTCTGAAAGTCGTCATGTTTCCCCAACTTCTGTAAACTCGTGATTGAATTCTGCCTCTCACCCCTCATATCTCAGTCAGTTTTCCATTCAGCCAACAGCTCTCATTATTAAACAATAGCTCATTGGTGTGCATTATATTATAATAGCGGGGGGTACCCGTCGTTGCCAGGGTGTTTGTAGGTGTGTGTGTTTTGGGGTAAATGAAAACAAAAATCTTTGGTTGTTTAAAAAAAAATGAAGCCTTGACGCGCAGTTGGAAAATAATAAAGTGTGAAAAAAAACCTGCGACTTGGCAGGTGCCCGTTTTTGACGAGTTAATGACGTCAACTTTGAGTGCGGGACAGTGTTTTATTAGTATTTATTTGCTTCCCCACGAAAGCAAAATGTGACACGAGGTCGTTTTTAAAGTGGGGTTAAACCAGCTCCCCGAAAAAAAGGGAAAAGGGGCACTCTGGTTGGGTCCAAAAATAGTAATTGTCCCAGTATAGAGGGTTTGCCCTCCATTGACTGGGACAAATTACCCTAAGTGCAGCATCTGCAGAACAGACCGCGAGTCTGTCCGCTTCTTTTTTTATACGAAAAAGCTTAATGCACATGTGGCGATCGAAAATTGTTGAATATTTATCTTTTGAAAGTCGAGCAAATTAAACAGACAGGCGACCCCGGTTGTTAACTCGTAGATATTATCATTTAGGCGCGATATAAGAAGTTTTAAGAAGTTGTGAGGCGACCGATCGGTTCTCGGAAAAAAAGCCTTTCTTGGACATACACGAAAACGCACACATACAAACATTTTCGCTTTTATATTTATAGAAGACGAAGGATCGCGTAAAAAAAGCAAGAAAAACTAATGTCTTGTTCTTTTGTAAATGCATGCCGTTTGATATCGTTGGCTCGTGACACCTCTCCCCTACATCAGCTCAATATGATACAAACTACAAACCTTTAGGAATTTAACTTCGATCCTTAACTACGAATGAAACAAAAGTTTGAGTAAAATTTATTATTTTTTTTAGTCATGCACTTATATTTTGTCAAGTAGAATTTTATCAAAAAGAATGAAATTATAAACTTGCTTTAAAGTTCCATTTCCACCCTTTTATGCTCACCCTTTCCCATTTGTTATTTAAAAGCCCATAGATAAGTGATACTTCTTTAGAGATACCTGGAGTAGATGAATAAATGACTAGGCGCATCTTCTTCGAGTAAAACACATTAAAAGAAGCCAAGAAAAGCAACGGAATAGCTTGGATTGACTCTAAAAAAGTGCGTATATGATCTCGCAGCCCTAATGCGTTACATTATTGAACGTCCCCAAACGAAACAAGGGCGATTCGATGCGAAATTCGAAACTGAATTTCTTTACAATGTGACAGTATCTTATAAAGATCAAAAAGAACACGTTATCACTCACAGGAATTCTATGTATCCATTAAACATATTCCCGGGTGCAAGAATGCCACTGTAAAATATGTTAATTAATAATATATTTCTCTTTGTCTATTTATCTGTCTGTTTGTTGCACTTTTTTTAAAATCTGAAACTATTCTGTTTCTCAAAATTATATAAAGAAAAACACCGGGAACACAATTCCTAACTTAATGGATGTGCTAAAGAACTTCGATATGGTAACATTTGTACGAACCCAGTCATTTTCAAGTACGCAAACGTACTGGAACACGTGACTCACATGTCTTGTTTGTTGACCATGCGCTGACCTTTAGATTGATTATTATTTAAACATTAAATATCTGTCAATGGCTACTTGGAGCATACTTCAATTTAGGTTGAAAATGGATAAATCGACGTAAAGGCGAGAGAATGTTGTCTATAGCAGATGAAATAATGTTGAAGTTGGAGAAATCGGTCTGAAACATTCGTCAAACATTGAACATAAGAAAAATAACACTTTCTGAATGTTTGGATGTCGACATGAGCGAACTCGACACATGCACCGTATACATACACCACACTTACTACTCATAAATGCAGACAACAATATATTATATAAATCTCACTTGTCTGTTTAAATATATGTATGTATGTATGTATGTATGTATATCTGCCTAAACTTTTCTCACCGACATCGTCCGGGTCGAAACCGACACCGTCTTAAATGGCGATGTCTAGGTCGAATAATATGTGAAAATAAGAAAAAACGGCCAATTATTTCCTATAGAAATGGACGTTCGCAATAAGGGAGGGTAGCAAAAAAATAAAATAGTTCCTTCATGACAATTTAGCCAAACACGCGTGCGCGAAAAACGTTCTTTCTTGAATTAGTTTAAATAGAAGAAAAAAAAAACGATGTTTCTCCGCTTACGCGATCTTGGTTATAGTTACGGCGTTCGCGCTGACATATCGGACATGTTTTTTTTTTTTCATTTTTAAAGTTTTAATATTTCAACAGGGTTGTACGTTTATTTATTTATTATTTTTCTTCTCTTTTATTTTTCTATCACGTTCGCTGTTTTTTTTGTTTGTTTTTGTTTTCCGATTTTTAAAGAAGTTTTAACATTTAAACATTCAAACATTTATTCCATCTTTTTCGTTCGCTTATTTTTTATTTTTCATCGTGTTCGCTGCCTTTTTTGTATTGTTTTTCCGATTGTCAAAAAAAGTTTTAACATTTAAACAAGGTTATTTCGTTCGTTTATTCTTTATTTCCCTTTTATTATTGTTTTGATTTACTCTTCCCCTCACACCCCACTACACCTGGGCAACCTCGGGTACCCAAACTAGTATATATATGAATCAAGGCTTGGTTTGTTGACCATGCGCTGATCTTTAGACTGATTATTATTTAAACATTAAATATCTTTCGATGGCTGCTTGGAACATACTTCAATTAAGGTTGAAAATGAATAGATCGACGCAAAGGTGAGAGAGTGTTGTCTATAACAGATGAAATGATGCTGAAGTTGGAGAAATTGATCTGAAACGTTGGTCAAACATTGGACATAAGAAAAATAACACTTTCTGAATGCTTGGATGTCGACATGGGAGCACTCGACACATGCGGCGTGTACATACACCATACTTACTACTCATAAATGTACACAACCTTTATTTATGAATCAAGGCTTGGTGACCAATGCCTTTAAGAAGATGCGTGGTCCCACCAATGACAAGAAATCCAGGTTTTACATAGAAGTAGAGCGTATGAGCCACCTGTAACCCAGCTGTAAGGTTCTGGAGATAGGTGGATACTATACAATGCGACACGATGGAGTGTGTACATATCTCCATTGGACCATCTGTAAAAAGTTGAATATCGAATGCAAATTCTGGGAACATATACCAGAAGAAACAGTAGGAAATACGCCATACACCATCCTCCTTCTTCAAGTGATGTTACTTCAAGTAACAGCACGAAGTAGGTTACTCCACCAGACTAGATTAATTCTTGTTCTGGAATTCAGTCAGATCAAGAGACCACAAGAAAGATATGCTATAACATATTTAAATGGTCTATTGGGAAAAAAGAAAATCATGTCCTCGAATTCTTAACTTACTCGGTTTTGAGATATAAAGAACTTTAACGAAATATTCGAATATCTTTTTATCTCATACTGAGATCAAGTTTTAGTCCCAACAAGGAGCCCATTGATTTCTTAGAAGTTAAATTTAAAAAAAAAGAGAGGATTATAATGGCTGTCCAAAAGCATACTTCAATTTATGTCGAAAACGGGTAAACTAGAGAGTGCTGTCTTTAGGAGATGAAGTAATGTTAAAGTTGGAGAAATTGATCTGAAACGTTGGTCAAACATTGGACATAGCAATAACTTTCTGAATGCTTGGATGTCGACATGAGCGCACTCGACACATGCGGCGTGTCCCCACGCATCACACTTACTACTCATAAATGTACATAATCATATAATTATGAATCAACGCTTGCTGACTAATGCTTTTAAGAAGATGCGTGGTTTCAACAATGGCATTACCTACAAGTTTCTATACAGAAGTAGAGAATGTGAGTCACTTGACGTGGAGCTGTAAGTTACTGCTGGGGGACGGCTACTACACAATGCGAAACAATGGAGTGTGTAAACATCTCCATTAGACAATCTGTAAAATGTTGAATATCGAATATAGCATCAAGTCATTGGAATATATACCGGAATGAAAACTTGAAAATACGTCATACACCATCCGCTATAACTATACAACTCCTGCAGTTACATACCTAAGAAAACGGAGCTGTTATACCTGAGTAAAGAGAAAGAAGCGACCTTAGCAGTAGTTAGTATACTCAATGATGCTGGCTTAGACAGAGCTGAGAGGGAAAAGATTACGAAGTACCAAGGTCTTATGCACGACATGAAATTTTATGAAGATCTCTATAATCCCAGAATTATAACAGCTATCAAACTAAAAGAAAACGCATTTTAAAAACCACCTGACAAATATACTCGACAAAGTAAAGGAGAGATACAAGTGTTAAACTCTTTTTTAAAAAAATCTCTCGGTTGGAATGTATAAGATGTCGGATAAATGCCTGGAATATGGTAGGATGTCTCATTATCAGTTAGAAAAAAATGCTAAGAATATGGTATTTGACATTTTAGCCCGTAATAATGCGCAATTGATGGCTGAATATGGTCACTTTTGTGCTCATTTTTTAATTTAATACTAATCTCTATAATTCTCCAACTGTGCATCGAAAATATATCATAATTCTTAGTTCGTTTCGCTTTATCACAACAAATACCCATGGAAAATTTAAGTCAGATCGGCTAAAATAAAAAAAAAACCTCGAGGTACCTTTCGTCCGACCGTTGTCAAGAGATTAAGTCGGCAGCGATTAAAATATATATGCAGTCAGATAGTATCTCTTGGTATTTGATAATTATTATAGTAAATAATTTTATCAGCCCCTTTAAGAAATTCGTTTTTATCGTTGAGCAGTTTACAGTTGAAATAAATAGTCGGTCAATTTAGTTCGCATGCGCAGATCATCATATAATGATTAGATCACTCAGGCAGACGTTAAAAACATTTAAAAATAAAGGTTTAAATTTCAACAATATTTCTCGCGGTTAATGGTGGTCGAATGGATTTGGTTCTTGCTAATGGAGTCAGAGATGGCTTTGTTGCTAGGTTCGGATGTATCGACCGGTGTTAATCGTGACACCCTGCACTGATGATTTCCGAAAGGATGAAACACTAGTGTCTGTAGATATTTAATTATTATTTTAGTAATTATATATATATATATATATATATATATATATATATATATAGAGAGAGAGAGAGAGAGAGAGAGAGAGAGAGAGAAATAAACAGGAACAAACCGTATTATGGTTCATCAACGTTTCGTCTTTATTTCTAGACTTCCTTTGCATAAAATAAAGACGAAACGTTGATGAACACATAATACGGTTTGTTCTTTTTTATTTCTCTATTTTGTCGGAATACTATTTCCATTATTTTCATCATATATATATATATATATATAAGTAGACTTTTTGCCCTTGAATGAGTGCTGTATTTTAAACTTCTAGATGTTATCGTGATAGGTGGTGACCAATCCTTGTTTATCTCTAACCGTACGTCGAATGGATAACATAATATTTAGTTCGCTGCACTTTATTATAACAAAGGTATGTACAAAATTTCAGCCAGATCCGTCCAATAGTTTTCGAGAAAAAGTTAAACGAACAGATAGACGGACTAAGAGAAATATATTCGAGCAATTTCAATTGTTACAGATCTGTCTATGGAATGAAAGGAAATTGACTGACCGGAAAATATCCGATACTTTATTGCCGAACGAATCACAAAACGGAATAAATCTATACCAATGCTTTGCGGTCAACAGCAAATATCTGATATTAGACACGAGTGGAAGATAAAGGTCATACTGGGATAGAGAATACTTAAAGAATTCTGAGGAGTGGTTCAGTCAAACCAAAATGGTGTTCTACTCTCTCTATTAACGGGTACGCTTATTCAATAGATTAACAAGATTAAATAATTTATTAAAAAAAAAAAAGAGACATCAAAGACTAACTTAGGAGCGAGGTTTGTTAAGGAATATAAGAGTTATACACATAATACGACAAATAACATGATATATGAAACCAGTAACAACATTTAAACAAACTTAACAGTGGTGGAGTGGTTAACGATATGGACTAACGACCTGAGTGTTCCAAGTTCGAATCCAGTTCGTTCTACAAAAATCACTTTCCTTTAGTATGCGGACAACATTTTCGTGGTTACTCCCGGAAGTATAAGATGTATTTCTAGAAAAAAATACTCACTAGAAAATATCGAGGAAATCAACGCAAACAATAGAATCTTCGGATTTAGACGTTGCGCATAATACAGTTCATCTTGTTGCTTTAATTTTGGCGAACAGGAATTTAACTGGCAAACGTTTTTTTCCAGAACTGCACAACGTTTGTTTTTCTAGCGTCGAACCGACTTTACGTTCACAGCTGCTTTTTCAATGAAATTTTTTATTTGACCAATTAAATCTGGTGTTCTGACTTTCCTACTCCTCCCACACCTTTCATCCTCCCTCACAGACTCCCTGCCTTCCTTGAATTTCTTATGCCACTCACAAACTGATGGTTGGTCTATGCAAGATATTCCAAAAGCAGTCTGAATACGTTTCTGCAACATTTTTCCAAGTCTAAATCAGAATTTTATTGCATATCGTTCTAAAGTGTGCTCACGTCCACATTGCATATTTGAAATTCATCAGCTGTGACAATCAGACTTTAGTAGAGTGTATTGCAATTGCTGCTGTAGCTGTTCATCTGAACCTGAAATCATAAAAATTGGTCAGTCACCTCATAGTATGTATAGCAATAATATACTAATCTTTCAAGAGATTACGACAATTATAAATGCGGATACAAAAATGTCTCAAAAGTTATTGAAGGCAGCTCGTATATAAATACAATAATAAATGAGTATGTACGTGTCTTTGTGGAAATATTTAACCGATAAACTCTTACACTAATGGTCATAAAACACTGAAATTAACAGGAAAGATTAAAAGTTTTGTTTTGATGAATGAATAACGCATACAGAAATATGTTGGCAAGTTGAAATGCAAAATATCCATTTCAATATTACTATTATTTTGTGCATGCGCAAATTCATTCATGCTTGAAATGTTTTAATTGAACATCTTCCGTGTCTATGCCTTGATAGCTCAAATAATAAGGATTGAAGATGAAGCGCTAAATGTTTTGTTTTCGATTCTAGTTAACGGCACCCGCTTCATTTTTTTAAAAAAACCTTTTAAATCAGTCCTACATATAATATCTAATATAGAATTGGTTCTGTCCTAATAAATACGAAATCTACATGAATCAAAATACATTAAAGCGAATTTTACGACCGAGAGAGCGTCCCCGCCATAGACACATTACCTGAATGTGTTTCTTTAAACTCCTCGACCTAAGGTTCACATAATATATATATATATAATTATTAATATATTTATATATATAATTACTAAGATGCATATATATATATATATAAGTATTAAGATATATACATATATATACTTATTAAGATGTATATAAATATATAATTATTAAGATATCTTATATTTAATTATTAAGATATATATATATATAATTATTAAAATATATGTATATAATTAATAAGATATATATATAATTATTAAGATATATATATATATAATTAATAAGATATATATAATTATTAAGATATATATATATATATAATTATTAAGATATATATAATTATTAAGATACATATATATAATTATTAAGATATATATATACACTTATTACAATATACGTATATATGCGATTATAATATAATATAATTATTGCTATATATATATATATATATATATATATATATATATATATATATATATATAATTATTAAGATATATATATTCAAGTATTAATATATATATATATGTATATAATTATCAAGATATATGTGTATTTATAATTCTAAGATAAACATATATAAAATTATTAAGATATATGTATATTTATAATTCTGAGATAAACATATATAAAATTATTAAGATATATATATATATATATATGTATAATAATTAAGATATATATATATATATTTATATATATATGTATATGCATATATATGTTATTATTAAGATATGTACATATATGTGTTAGCGTGTAGAGAAAGATTTCACTTCTTATGAAATTCGTATCATTTCGATATAGGAATCTTAACAACGCTTAGAAATGGACATTATTACATCAATAATAAACAATAAATACCGACGGCCGATGTTATTCCTGGAAATCTGAAATGAAAACCCTGTAAATTTTCATTTTGAATTCAATAATAGATCTATTTTGCCGTATTATTTTTTTTATATAGATAGAGCTTAAAACATTACTCTAACAAAATAATTATCACTTTGGTATGACGGCATAGAGTTATGACTTATGTCATATTTAAGAAATATGAATTATAATAAGCGAGAATAAAATAAATAAATAAATAAATACTAGGATTAAATTATATATGAGCCTTCAAGTCCAATCTAAACAAGTTCTACACCATTACCGATTACTATATTACCATCTTTTTTTTTTACTCAGGTTCATCCCTAACAAGACATTTCGCAACTTGGATGCAAGGGACTTTTATTTGGTACCAGGACTAGAAAAGATTAATTAGATGTTGGTTTACGTTACCTTTAAACTTATGCATATCAGTACAGCCATACATTAACCCTTATCATCGAGTGACCTTCGGGCCTTGATAAGAGGTGGCACACTTGTAATATATATATATATATATATATATATATATATATATATATATATATATATATATAATATATTATTATATATATAAGTATATATAATTGTGCCAGCCCCTTTAAGAAACTCGTTTCTTATCGTTGAGCAATTTCAGTTGAAATAAAGTCGGTCAATTTAGCTGGCATGCGCAGATCATGATATAATGATTAGAGCACTCTGACAGACGTTAAAACATTTAAAAATAAATGTTTAAATTTCAACAATATGTCTCGCAGTTAACGGTTGCCGAATGGATTTGGTCATTGCTAATGGAGTCAGAGATGGTTTCGTTGCCGGGTTCGAATCTATCGGCCGGTGTTAATCGTGAAACCCTGCAATGATGATTCCCGAGAAGATGAAACACTAGTGTCAGTAGGTATTTAATAATTATTATAGTAAATAATTATATATTATAATATAAAGCTTAATGTGTGTGTGCGTCTGGTTACGAATAGGCTCCTATATGATTGACTATTTAAAAAAAAACTGATTGCATATAATGATAGAAGATGTATCGAGACACAGGAATGGGTACGTTTGATCTGGCAGAACGGTGGTTTATTAAAATTGTGGGGTCTGCGTACGCGCCTGGTCCGCAAAGTATGATAATAAAAAATTTAAAAATTTAAAAAAAAAACGTTTACAAGTGTTTTTGATATAGATATACAGTATCGGCCATAATATAAGGAACGGAAAAAAATTTACAATTATTCATGTATATTTAAAAAATTAGTGCATGGATTTTTCTGAAATACTCAGAATAAACAAATAGAACCAATGTGTATAAACTAGTACCAAAAAAAAAAAAAAATACGATTCAATATTGAGAAATATTTTAGTTTAAAATTATATCTGTGAATTTATCCTGGCCAAAACTTAAGGAACGAAATAGAAAATTTATTTTTAAGAGACTAAACTTTACATAAAAATAGCTAGTTTTTAATATTGGAACTGCTGATAAGCACAACAAAGAAAAATGGCGAAAAATATATAAAAAAAATATATATATATCTAGAAAAACTGTTTCTCGGCGGTTAGCAGCTGCCGGATTGCATGCCAGGGTGCCAGTATCTAAACCCTTGATCTCCAAGAAGAACAAAAATAGCCGTTTGAAGTTTGCCCATGAGCATGTCGTCTGGACTGATGAACAATGGGCTAAGGTTCACTTCAGCGATGAATCCAAGTTCAATTTGTTTGGATCTGATTGAAAGAAGCATGTACGGCGTAAAGCAGGTGAACGATTATCCTCCAAATGTGTTAAAAAGACACTTAAATTCGGAGGGGGAAGTGTAATGGTGTGGGGTATGATATCCTCGCAAGGAGTTGGCCCTCTAGTTCGAATCTATGATAGGGTTAATGCGGAGACTTATAAGCAGCTCCTTCAACAACATGTCATTGAGAGCTTACGCCTTTCAACTAATCAGCCAAGCATTTTTATGCAAGATAACGCCCCTTGCCATAAAGCTAAAAAAGTGATAAGTTACCTCGAGGAAGAAGAAATAAGAGTAATGGACTGGCCAGCGCAGAGTCCGGATCTGAATCCGATAGAAAATGTTTGGAAAATGATTGGAGAAAGAGCACAGACTAGGAATCCCCAAAATCAGAATCATTTGTGGGATTTATTGAAGGAAGAGTGGGAAAAGATAAATCCTGAATTTTGCAAGAAACTAATCCATGCAGTGAGGTCATAAAGAATAAAGGGATGTTCATTAAATATTGAATGAATTTATTTTTTAAAACATTTGCATTAAAAAAACATAAAGTTTCTATTTCGTTCCTTAAGATATAATTTAAAACTAAAATATTTCTCAATATTGAATCGTAATTTTATTTATTTATTTATTTATTTATTTTGGTACTAGTTTATACACATTAGTTCTATTTGTTTATTCTGGTATAATAAAATTGTGGGGTATGCGTTCGCGCCTGGCCTCCATGGAATGGAAATTGACACAAACTTTAATAAAGACTTTTCATGTCTATCTGCGTAAGTATACTTTGATAATTATGTTTCAGTTTGAAGAAATATGGTACTATAAAATTATGGGGTGTTCGTTCGCACCTGACCTCCATAGAGTGGAAATATGTCACAAAGTTTAACAAGGTTTTTTAATATAGATTAATAGAATATTGTGATAATGTTTCAGTGTGAACAGGTATGGTATAATACATTATGGGGTTTATCTATTTTATTTTTACTTTCATCATATTCTGCTTTGGTTTTGATACCCCCAAATTCGGCTATTTCTTTACAGCCCTTCCTTTTCATAACCTATCATACTTTCATAAATCAGAGTCCATTTTCTGTAGGCTGTCTTTGAACCCAGTCAACGACGGGTACTTTTGGTAGTATATATATATATATATATATATATATATATATATATATATATATATATATATATATATATATGTGTGTGTGTGTGTGTGTGTGTGTGTGTGTGTGTGTGTGTGTGTGTGTGTGTTTCTGAGTGTGTTGCGCGCGCGCGTGTGTGAGCAGAGTAAAGAAAAGAGCGACGTAAATAAAAAACAAGTGTAGAAAAGGATAGGATGAAGAAAGAAATAAATAAATATAAAAGAAGATGAAAAAAGAAGGTGGTGTTATTGAAGAATGTCGTTTGCAAGCATTTTCTTGACTTTTTATTATCATTTTTGTTTAAAAAGAAGGAATAAAATGCTTAGCAGGAAATCAATAGATTCGAAGGAGAATGACACTTTTTTCGTTTTGGAATAAAAAAAAAAAATTATTTAGGCGTCCGCGTGTTATTAGACACGTGTCTAATACGCATCGTTATTTTTAGTCATGTGCACATATAGACATCCGCACCGGAAAGATACCTACTTGCACAGAGTAACAAAAAGTTATTCTTTGTTGAAATTCACATTTTTCTTAGTTCTAGAAACCTTGGAACTCGTGTGCACATAAATAAGTAAATTTTTAAAAAATGGTGCCAAATGGATATGTTGGAAGAGTAATCTGTGCAGGTATTTAAACCAAAACAAACAGATGTACACCAGCAAACACTTACTCATAGAGGGGGTGACGGTGGTTAACGACACGCACTGTTATCACTATATTTAATCTTAATTTTTTTTTTTTTTACAAAGGAGTCAGTCTTATCAAAGCCCGGATGCCATTCGAGGATAAGAGCTAATGACTGTACAGTAGTCAATGGGACAATATCCTAGTAATCGTTGGTAGTGGAAATATATTAAATGGGATTACTTAAGGGGAATGGCTCATCAAGAACTTGTTTACGTTCGACTTGAAGACGACCAGTTGGAAAGCAAGAACACGGAATAGAGTTCCAGAGGCGTGCAGTTCTAAGAAAGAAGCTTTGCACATCTAATCCACGTTTAGGTTTAGGCACAGATAAAGAGTGGGTGGAATTATTGATTGTGGTCTCAGCTAAACGAGTGTTTTTCTTGAAAGTAAGTCCAGGGGTGACCATAGATTGGAGCCCAATCTTCCATGAACATAACGATAGAGCAGAGACAAGTTCGCAACATCTCTCCGGTGGGAATAGGTTGCAGGGAACAGAAAAGGGCTAGGCTATGAAGTCTATTTTGAACTCTGTCAAGGGAGGACAAGCAGCATCCAGCAGCCCCTTTCATTTAGGATGTTAGCAACCTTCACGTCGTCCCTCGCGTGTATTTCTAAAAATAATTTTGACTCAGATAATATCGGGAAAACCAATGGCAACAATAGATTTTTCGGATTCATACAATATTGTGATGATGATGATGATGATGATGATGATGATGATGATGATGATGACGACGACGACGACTTGCACCATAGTTTCTCATGCAACATTCATAAACACACACATAATTCCATGCATATACACATGCATCAAAAAAACAAAAAAAACAAAAAACAGATGAAAACAGTAAAAATACACACAGATTATGTTAATCGTGATACCCTGCACTGATGATTCCCGAAAGGATGAAACACTAGTGTCTGCAGGTATTTAATAATTATTATCTATATATCTATAAAAGTCCATGTGTCTGTGTATCCGTGTGTCTGTGTACATTTCCCTACGCAATAACTCTGTCAATTTTTAGTCTACAGACTCAAAATTTGATGTACAGGTTACTGAGATTTGGGAAATTGATGTGATCGGTTTTTAGTCAGAAATTTGGCGATTAAGGGGTCAAAGTTCAACGATTTAACCTTTGAGAACTCTACAAAAACCCTCCGACAATTTTGGGTCTACGTACTTTTAATTTTAGATATTGATTCCTTGGACATTGATCTAACTTAATAACTTGATTTGAGCCCAAAACAATAAATTTTAAAAGGTCATAATAGGGGTCAAAGTTAAAAAAAAATGACATCTGCGGTCTCTTCCAAATTACTCAGACAATTTCTGGTCTAAATATTTGAAATTTTACATAAAGAGTATTCAGAGATAGGGCAAGCTTTTTCATCAGTTTGGGTCGAAAATTTTTAGTTACCAATATATAAATGTATGTATGTATGTATGTATGTATGTTTGCATGTCTGCGTTAAACTTTCAATAGAGGCGACCTATTTTACCAAGATCAGTATCGTTTGTAAGTTCGATCTTTCATACGACAAATATCGAAAAATTGGCTAAAAACATTAAAATCTTCCCCTTCAACTAGGCACTTTTCTACAGGGGGGGTCACTTTTTTCGCTGATATTTTTTAAAGTTATCCTCTCCTTTAGATTATCTAGCCTTAATTTTAAAAAAATCTCGCTTCTGGTTTGGCGGTGGTCGTAACAGCATAAACGTTAGGTTTTACCCAGTTCTTTTCCTCCTTTGCGGTACGGGTTCGAGCCTGCCTGCCTACTACCACTTTTTTTTTTTTTTTTTGCTCAACATACACATCCAAGCACCCGGGCAACGCCGGGTGCCCATGCTAATAGTAAATAATAATAATAATAATAATATATATATATACTATCTATCTTCTATCTATCTATACTTCTATAAATTCGTTTTTCTTTTGTGTGTATCGATATTCATATTAAAAACCCTCTTTTCTATTTATTTAAAAAGAAAATACAATTTTCTTATATATGGGTTGTGGAAATGCATTACAACAAAAGATCTAGGTAATTTGCATATTCTTTTAAACATTCATTTAAATTAATTCCCTATTAGTTTTTCGGTTTTTTAATGGGATGATCATCTTTAGTTAACTATTACGTGTAATTATATTCATGCAGATATTCTACATGATTTATACTTGCGTAATATTTGCGTAAAATATTTACAGGAAACACAAAATTGTTTCTTTATATATTATGTATACGCATATATTTTTGTTTAATCTATTAGTCTATCTATCTATATATATACATATATATAAGTGAACGTGTCTGTCTGTGTGTGTGTACATTTCCTTACGCAATAACTCTGTCAATTTTTAGTCTACAGACTCGAAATTTGATATACAGGTTACTGAGATTTGGGAAAATCGATGTGATCGGGTTTTGGGCTAGAAATTTCTCTGTTAAGGGGTCAAAGTTCAACAATTTGACCTTTGAGAACTCTACCAAACTCCTCTGACAATTTTTGGTCTAAACACTTGACATTTTAGATATTGGTTCACTGGACATGGATCAAACTTAATAACTTGATTGGAGCCCCAAACAATAAATATTAAGTGGTCATAATAGGGGTCAAAGTTTTTTAAAAAATTACCGTTTTTTTTTTTTTTGCTCAACATACACCTCCAAACACCCGGGCAACGCCGGGCCGAAATGCTAGTATATATATATATATATATATATATATATATATATATATATATATATTAAATGAATCACTTAAATGCCGTAGGATTGCAGAATGTATAACACTATAAACCTAGAGCCAATATATAAATTAGTATCAATATTTATAAGATGATCCCAAACAGATAAAGAAAGCGCAATATGATAGAGCAATAATATAAATGGAAATTATGAATTAAATTACGTAGAATTACAACAATATTTATTGTTTGACAAGGAATACAACTAATTTTTGCAATTTTTCCTTAATCTATGGATTTTTAATGAATGGCTTATAGAAAAGACGACATGATTCCATTTCCATTTGATGAAAACCGGTATTCTTTTTTCTTTCCTTTTTTTGTTGTTGTTGTTGCAAACCAGTTTTTAGTTGGTCAATTGTTTACAAATCCAAAGAGCGATAGAGGCCTTCTGTGATATCTGAAAGAGACACAATGTTCAACGAGGGAGATTCGGGATGCGGCGTTGTACAACTCATGCTCTCTATCGATTCAAGTTATGACAACAGAACCATTGTCATCATCCTCAAAAAGCAAACTAGAACGGTTCAACGCTTGTGGCCACAGCTAAACGAAGTTTCCGACCACAGTTATGGTCTTTGGCGTGATTTCAAGTAAGGGTCACATCATACCACCTCACATCTTCGAAGTCGGCTTGAAAGTCAATACCAAAGTATACCTTATGGATGTGCTGAAGAGTGTGGCGAACCTCTGATGCAATCATGTGGACACTGGTAGACCATGGGTGTGGCAGCAGGACTCGGTGCTGGACCACAAGTCCAAAGAGACCCAAGCTCGGCTTCAGAAGGAGTGCTACAACTTTGCACCCATCTCTCATTGACCCCCGTCTTTCTTCGACCTGACCCCCTGGACTACTTCGTTTCGGTATATGTCGACAACATCACCAACATAACCCCCCACAACATCAAACCAGCCTGATCACCGCCATCCGCCGAGTATTCACCAAACTTCTGCCGGCGCTTATTGAAAAGGCATGCTCCCAGTTCCAACAGTGGTGATTGAGCTGAAGGCGGCTACATTGAATGGATGTCCGCTCTATTACACAATCAAGTTACCTGAATTAATTTTTTCAATAAAAGTTTTAAAATAAAGTGGTAGTGGGCGTTTCTTAAGGGCGACAATTTTATCGTTTTACTCTGTATTTTTCAGTATTATTTCGACTCGACTGGTTTAGATCAGTGCTTCCCAACCGGTGTTCCGCGGCACACTAGTGTGCCGCGGAACAATTACTGGTGTGCAGCGAAGAAATAATAGCTAGAAGCCATTTGATTTTATTTTGTTTAATAAACACATTAAATTTATTAATCATGGTGACGCCGCTCAATTCAAAACCACCAGATTTCTGGAATTTAAGCGTTTCACACACAATAATTGATAAGCTTTTTTTGTGGTTTATATTAGTGATGAGACGATTAACCGGAATACCAAGATTTTTTTCAAAGTATTCGGAATCAACATCAGAGCTAAATAGTTCAAACCAGATTACGATATGAAGTCAATAGGAGATATTGAATAAAGGATATGTTAATTTGTGTGAATAACAATTCTCTTAGACAATCTTCATTTTTTTTTTTTATTATTCTATTGCAAAAAGGCTTCATGAATAGAAAATATTTATTTTTTGTGGTAGGTGTGCCACGAAAATTTAAAAACCAAAATAGTGTGCCGCCATGAAATAAAGCTTGGGAACAACTGGCTCAGATAATTTAGATTATTCTTGGAGCTTATTCTCACAACGCTTTGGCCGATGTAACCTCTGACCTTTTTCGGGTCCGTCGGCTGAGATTTTTATGCAGTATTAGCTTATCACCCGGCGTTGTCCGGTCGAAAAATATGCTTAAATATGATATTTTAATTCATACAGATTTGCATTTTTTATCAGAAAGTCAATTTTCTATAGATTATTATATTGTACCTCATATATAGTTATGATTTCAAAAGTTAAAAACCTGATTTTACTGCCATCAGCTAGAATCGAAACCAAAACATGTAGCGCTCCAGCATTACTCGTTACCGTTTGAACTATCCTTAGGCGGTATGAGAATTATTTAAAAATGAACCGACTGTAATGTATAAATATGTATTTGTGTATGCACACGAAAACACTTTAAGTCGACTTACGCCTGCCAAGATCCGATTTTTCCATTTTGATCCCTTAACAGCTATTTTTATGCCGTATAAGTAACATTGAGAATACACTTAATGATATCTTAAGATGGAATTTGGAATCAGAAAACATTTTGGACCAACCTTATAGATATCTCTATTTCTAATCTATTATATAAAGGGCAAAAATCTGTTTAAATGTATGTATTGATGTATTTATGTATGTATGTTTGTATGTCTCGCAAAACTTTCAACAGAAGCGACGGATTTTTATGAGGTCGGCATCATTTTGAAGCTCGATCATTCGGACGACAAATATCGAAAAATTGCCTAAAAACATTCATTCCTTCACCCTCAACTGGGCACTTTTCTATAGGAAAGAGTCGCTTTTTTCGCCGATATTTTCGGAAGTCATCGCCTCTTTTCGATTGTGTAGCTTTAATTTGAACCTACGTCATTTCCGGTTTGGTGATGGCCGCAACAGCTAACGCATCATTTTTTTTTTTTTTGCTCAAAAAACACCCTTACACACACACCTCCATTTTCTTTTCTGCCTTCGCGTCACGCGTTCGAGCCTGCCTGACTACTACAACTTTTTTTTCCTCAATACACACCTACAAACACCCGGGCAACGCCGGGCACCCAGGCTAGTATTACTATAAAAGGAACTTTGTCTCTGTGTGTGAGTTCGTTTCCTATGGACTCGGAAACGACTGGGCTGATTTTTTTTCATTTTTCACAAATATTAGTTGATGCGTCTGGGATTGTTCTTAAATAGGTTTTGTATCAAAATGCATCTGATAAGTATTGAAAATCGATAATCGAAAAAATCCGATTAAGGAAAGTTAACACTTTTATACAACCTAACATCACAATTACAGTTGAGAAGTTTTATCATCGCACAAGCAGAAAAACCTAGCCTATGAAACCAATTGTCTAGTCTTTCATAAAATAGGGGCGTGTTCGAAATGAATGTTCCTTTTAATAGCACAATTGAACCATGATACTTGACTTTTGTACGTTTGACTTTAATTCAAGTGATTATGCAAAAATAATTTCATAAAATCAACAGTTGGTTCTTTAATAAGACAAGGGCGCGTTTAAAATGAATATTTCTGTTTGGAGCACAATTAAACCATTTCTGTTTAAACCAAAATTAAACCATTTGAGTTTTGCATTTTAAAATTTAAGTGAAGCCATTATTTACAGATAATTTTATAAAATAAACAGTAAATTCTCTACAGTGCAATGTAGACTTTGCTGGCTATGTCACTGCTGGGAGGCATGTGAAGCTTCATCCAGGTACACTGCGAGGATGGGTCCCTAATTAGATCAGGCAATCATTCCATTTGATTAAAAAAAAAATAGTCGATTTCACCGATTTTGATAACAATAAAAGTATGTAGATGTTGGTAGAACATTTGTTTATCATTATTCAATCCCGGACAATGTCGAGTACCCTTGCCAGTATTATATATTTGGGGAGCGTAATATTTTAGTAGGTTGCGAATTTGTGGTATAGTTTTAAGTTGCTGTTTTTTTTTTTTTTTTTTTTTTTTAATAAGGCGGCAGCTTGTTCCAAAGAGTGTTTCAGTATTAATCCTTGATATAACTGTATCTCTACCAATTAGGAGCGCGCCGTTGAGGGTGAGTCAATTGGAGTGTGGGGGGGTAAGTGTGACGTACTTGCCGATATGTACAACGATGGGAAGCGTTAGGTGGAGGCGGGGGCAAAACACTGTCATAATGATCCTACACCAATCAAAAAAACTGACACCTTCGAAAGTTTCTCATTGGCTGTAATTTCATTAGTGAAA
>NC_136514.1:49902422-49904922 GCF_053919585.1 Euprymna scolopes | reverse complement strand
TTATTCTTTGTTTTATTTATTTTTTAAATTTCTATTTTCATTACTGGAAATTAAAATTTTTAATTTTTAAATTACATCGTGGTAAATTTTTTACGCATACGCAAATACACATTTATACATTACAGTCGTTGCACTTTTAACTATTTCTTATCCATCTGACGATAGCTGAAACAGTAACGACTAAGACCGTAAGCTATATAGTTTAGTTTCCATTTTAGCTGATGGTATCCTAGTCATTTCTTTTTACTTTTAAAATCGGTACTCTATATTGGGTTAAATACAATATATAATAATTGCTATATAATATATATGATAATATAATATATATATATGTATATATATATATATATATAGTAAGTTATAAAATATATATGCCATATATATTTTATAACTTACTACCTAGCTCTACCTACGTACTGAGCACTGTTGAAGTAAATACTTAAGGTTTACGCATAAATTTATATCTTAGTATATTAATTTATGTGATTAAATGAAATAGTCATGTATATATATAGAGAGAGAGAGATAGAGAGATAGGTAGATAGGTAGATAGGTAGATAGATAGTGTTGAATTGTGTAGTGGACTTTCGGTCAGCGTCCAAGTTGTGGATAACTTGACAAAGACTAAAGTTACTTCTCATGAAAGAGGAGAACTATTTATGGCACAATGGGAGATTCCATTGTGCACACATGGGTCAGTCTATTCCTTGGATTGTGATTGGCTGAATCACCTGATTGGATATGCTTGTACATAAATACAAACCCTCAGTCCAGCTCAATCTGATGTCTGTCTTGTGCATGAGCTGAACCCTTGGTAAGTGTTGCTGCTATTATTATTATTGTTGTTGTTGTTGTTGTTGTTGTGTGTTATTGACTAACACAGTTCTACATCTCCTCCCCCCACGAGTAGGCTGGGTTGTGTGAGAGGTGTATCTCTCTTTTAGGCCTAGTTTGTTGTGTGGTAGTAACCTAGAAAGAGCTCGGGGAATCCTTGATCGAAAGCGTGGGGATATATGTGTGGTTTGTTGTTGGGGTTTGGTTGCTGTGTATGTGCTATTACAGGGAGATAGTGGGATATGCAAGAATGTAGTATCGCTTGAGGGAATTGTTGGTCCTAGTGCTGCACTTGGTATTGGGGTTGGTGTAGGCTTAAGTTCGCATTTTCTGAGGAAACGGCGGTTCCTAAGTGTGATCCTTCCGGATCCGTTAACCCTGATTCGGTATTGTCGATCTGGTAGGGAACTGATGATTTTGCCCGTTGTGTTCCATCTGCGATTGACTGGATTTTGGATGGCTACAGTGTCACCAGCTTGTAATGGTGGAAGGTTGTGGGTATATTTATTGTATCTTTTCACTATTTTTGCATTGCGGTGGTGGAGCATTTCCTCGCGATGTTGTGCCGCTGACACCCATTCAGGATGAGGCTTGTAGAGGATTGGCTGTGATGGGATGGAGTCACGTAGTCGACGGTGAAGTTATAATTGGGCCGGTGATAGGCCAATGCTTTGGATTGGGGTATTCCGATACTGCAAGATGGCCCGGGCAACACTGTCATTGTCCAAGGAACCGTGGGGGCCTGTGTTTCCTTTCACAATCCTCTTTGCAGTTTTTACTGCGAGCTCTGCCCTGCCATTGGATTGGGGATACGCAACAGAAGATAATCTGTGCCTAACACACCATGTTTTCAGGAATTCTTGGAACGTGCTGGAAGGGAAAGGTGGGCCGCCATCGGTGCTGAGTTCTTCTGGGGCACCAAAGCATTTAATCAAAATGGGCCTCACAGAGATTAGTCTTATCCAATCAAGAAAGATCATACGAACAGTTGGAGGTTTCACACTCATGTGTCAGGGTTGGCTACCAGTTGAATTTGTGGTCAGAGAGAAAACAACTAAACAAGCCCTCTACATATGCAAGGGCATACAACGGCTTTATCTCAGCAGAGCAGCCTGCATCGATGTGGGAATATTGCACAAACGTTTTCCAAACCCTTTAGCAGACGTACATGAAGAGGTAGACACCGAGTCTAAAAAGTGTGTAGATCAATTGCCAAATCGCCCCAAAAACCTCCCTTTTCCTGCAACAGAAGATAACATAGGCAAACTTAAGAGCTGGCTCCTAGAAAAGTTTGCCAAAACGACATTCAACAAAGATGGGATATTTCCAGCCATGTCCGGCCCAGCTGCCCACATTCACCTCAAATGATTAAATGCTTTGGTCCCCCAAGACAAATGGCGGCACCACTGTCGGGAAAAACCTTTAGCGTTGTACTACAACTCCTAGGGATATTGACAGCTCGTCTGGGATCTGGTTTTGGTGAGAATGGGATTACTGATGCATTTATTTCAGTTAACAGATCACCTTCTGTAGTCATAATGGTGCCCCTCATTTGATCGAATGTGATATGAGCCATGAGTGTATTCATGGGAGCTTCTTGGTCTTCAAAACTCTTTATCACTGCCGGGCGATATTTCTTTGTCCGGCACACTGCTGAGAAATGGTT
>NC_136514.1:49702422-49897422 GCF_053919585.1 Euprymna scolopes | reverse complement strand
AAGTCTGGACACATAGTATTATTGACGTCAGCCTGCCATAACTTCTCTGGTAAATTATAAAAATAATTGAGTACTCGCTAACTAGCATAAATAATTTAGAAGCATTTAAACTGCAAAGCCGAAAACAAACAAGGAAAGAAACAATATTTTTTCTTTACAAAACAATTAAACTAAATGCCATGAATAATTTGGAAGAATTTAAAACGATCAAAGACTCTACGTAACCTCCGTTAAAACATTTGTATTGCATTAGTCTGGGTGCCCGGCGTTTCCCGGGTGTTTGGAGGTGTGTGTTGAGCAAAAAAAAAAAAAAGATAGTAAGCAGGTACGCTCGAACCCGTGATGCGAAAGCGGAAAAGAAAGTGAAAGACAATCTGACGTCTTACCGCTACTCCATGACGCGACCGGAAGTTTGGAACGTAAAAGTAGGCAAAGTCAATCCAACCGACTTGTAAAAATGGCTCGCAAAAAATAGACCCTTCCTTGTAGAAAACTGCTCAGTTAAGGGTGAAAGAATGGTTGTTTGGGGGCCAATTTTTCGATATTTGTCATCCGAGACGTCGAGCTGGAAAATGATACAGATATTGTGAATATCCGTCGCCTCTGTCAATAGTTTTAGGTAAGCATAAATAAATACATAGATGCATACATACATATGTACATACATAAATACATTTAAACAGGCAAGATTGATATAATAGATAACACTATTTTAGAACGGTAATATGAATGCACAACTACCTGTGTTTTTTTATCCAAATTTTTTTGTGTAAATACATATTTCAATTATATTATTTTTTAGTTCTGAAAAACTTCCTGAAAGACGACGGATATGCGAGAAAGTTGGATGTAGTTTGAAACTGAAGTGTAAGGGATCGACCGACAGATGGAGCTTCTCACAGAGGTGTGTGTACGCATGAAAAATCCCAATCAGATGCAGGAATGGCTGACTGTAATTATTATCAACCGTGTCAATGATTGATGCCTCATTTGTGGTTGGACGCATGGTTAAACATGCGTGACGCCCATAATCATAACAAGGTCCAGCAAATTAAGTGGCTACACTAGCTTGATTGAGGGCTGATCAAGTGAGAAGGTTGGAATCCATTATCATAACACAAATGTTCCATTTCCGGTGTTTGTCTCCAGGAACTAATATGGAGAGAGAAAAGGTAGGGTTAGAGAGATGGGGGAGGGGCGAAAGAGGGATACAATATGAAGGGAGACAGTGAGATGGCTAGTGAAGAGGTGTTTCAAGAGACAAAGTTTGAAATGGGCATAAAACAAAAGATATACGAAGAGAATGAGAAAGAATTCACAGAGAGAGAGAGCGAGAGAGAGAGAGAGAGAGCGGGGGGACAAAGAGAAACAAAGAAAGACTAGGAGAGAGGGAGGGCAAGAGAAACAAAGAAAGAGTAGGAGAGAGAGGACAGTGAGAAACAAAGAAAGAGTAAGAGAGAGAGAGAGGATAGAGATAAACAAAGAAAGCGTAGGAGAGAGAGAGAAAGAGGGGGGACAGAGAGAAACAAAGAAAGAGTAAGAGAGAGAGAGAGGACAGTGAGAAACAAAGAAAGAGTAGGAGAGAGTGAGGACAGTGAGAAACAAAGAAAGAGTAAAAGAGAAAGAGAGAAACACAGAAAGCGTAGGAGAGAGAGAGGATAGAAATAAACAAAGAAAGAGTAGGAGAGAGAGAGAGTGGACAGAGAGAAACAAAGAAATGGTAAGAGAGAGAGAAACAAAGAAAGAGTAGGAATGAGAGAAGGAGAGGACAGAGATAAACAAAGAAAGCGTAGGAGAGAGAGGATAGAAATAAACAAAGAAAGAGTAGGAGAGAGAGAGAGAGAAAGAGAGGACAGAGAAAAACAAAGACAGAGTAAACGAGAGAGAGAGAGAGAGAGAGAGAGACGGCGTGTGTACATGCTTGTGATAGAAAAAGTGAGAAAAAGGAAAAGAGATGTATATAAACAAAGAAATTAGAGAGAATAGAGAAAAAAAACGAAAAACTGACAAAAAGAAGAAAACGTAACAACTGACAAGTGCAATAACCTTCAGATGTAATAGACATTATTGAGAATAATCACAAATATTTAATAAGATCAAATAACTACATTAGCAACATTATAATAATGATTACTTAGAATAATCATCGTGAAAGTGTAATAATTATAGATAATGCATACGAGTAAATACTTCTACTACTACTACTACTACTACTACTACTACTACTACTACTACTACTAATAATAATAATAATAATAATAATAATAATAATAATAATAATATCCAGTGGAAACCAATGGCCGCTGCTAGCGAGAAATCAATGGTAAGCGACTGTTGTGACAATGCAAATTCATTTGCAAATGTTATTGGAAGAGGTGGAGACTTGCTGTCACTCAGCTTCCAGCAGGTTGTTCTCAAAGTGAAAATCCTTTATGACATGTGTTATTGTGAGCCAATAATAATAATAATAATAATAATAATAATAATACTAATAATAATAATAATAATGATGAGGAGGAGGAGAAAATTGGGATCTATTGCAATGTTGAAGTACTCCAAAAGACTGCAATGTTGGGAACCGTCAAAATCTTGCGGAAATGGCTGGATGATTGAGAAAACAAGATACCGATAGCATGTATAAATTTTATTCGTCTATTAGTACTTACAGGATATCCAAATGGAATTTGGTATGGAAAAGTGCGCACTACTAGTTATAAGAAAGGGAAAATTGGAGACGACGAAGATGGGGGCACTAGGGGAACAAGAGCCTATAAATACCTGGGGGTTCTGGAAGCAGACACCATCAAAGCAAAAAAAAAAACGAAAGGGAAAATTGGAAAGGAATAACCAAGAAGAACAAGAAAACTTCTAGAAACGAAATTATATAGAGAAACCTAATAAAAGATATAAATACATGGGCAGTATCACTAGTAAGATACTCTGGGCCGTTTATAGGGTGGGCTAAAGAAGAACTAAGATAGCTCTATCAGAAAACCAGGAAACTCATGATCATGCACAACGCACTGCACTCGAAAGACGATGTTGACCGACTCTACGTGAAAAGGAAAGAAGGCGGAAGAGGACTAGTTTGTATAGAAGATCATATGAATGACACAAACAACAAACAAGAATTAGAAAAATACATAATGCAAAACACTGAAAGGATAATTATGGCTGGGAGAAAAACTGAAAAAAAAATCAACAAAACAGAAAACAGAGAGACAAAGAATAAAACATGAAAATAAAAATGGGAAGAGAAAGAACTACATGGAAGAGTCATAAGAATGACAAAAGATGAGAATAACGAAACCACGTGGACATGGATTCGAAAAGGGCACGTAAACCGAGAAACTGAATTCCTAATAAACGCAGCAAAAGATAGCTCGATAAGAACCAACCACATCAAAGCAAAGTTCGACAAAACACAAGAAAACAGCAAATACATACTTTGTCAACAAACAGACGAAACGATAAAACATATAATAAGTCAATGCAGCAAACTGGCCAAAAAGGAATACAATGACAAACACAACCAAGTGGGAAAGGCAGTACACTGGGAATTATGCAAACAACTGCATCTCGAAAGCACAGACAAGTGGTACAAACATAAGCAAGCAACAGTACTTGAAAACGAGAATCATAAAATCCTAAATAGATAAACCCATACAGGCAAGAAGACCCGATATCATAATAATTAACAAGAAAGAAAAATCCTGTCAACTCGTAGACTTTGCTGTTCCAGCCGATCACACGGGTGAATATATAAAGATAAGGAGAAACACAGCAAATACACAGAGCTAGCCAGAGAGCTGAAAGGAATATGGATGACGAAGAAAATCAAAATAATACCTATAATAGTAGGAATACTAGGAACAATCCCGAAAAACTTTGAAAAAAGAATGGGAGAAATTGGAATCAGAGGAATGACTGGGAAAATAAAGTGGACAACAATAATGAAATCAGCTGAAATATTAAGAAAAACCCTTTGAATGTGGAGACTATCACACATGAGCAACAGGCTCGGATCAGACCAACAGACTGCAGAGGCAAAACATGAAACGCCACAGGGAACCAAGAACATTAAAGCCGCATATCTATAAGTTCTCTAACTCCGCTCCCCGTTACCATATCACTGCCCCCTGCCCTCTAAAAATAGTGAGACCAAACAGGAGAGAACACTGACCAGATCTCCGCTAGGTAAGTGCGAAGTGAACTGCGATCTTGGGGAGGCTTATTGCCAATCAAATTCCAATGAAGACCAATAGCTGTTGCCAACGAGAAATTAATGGCAAGCAGCTGTTCTGATAATGCAAATTTATTTACAAATACTATTGAAAGAGGTGGAGAGTACTGGAAATCTGGGGAGACTTGTCGTCACCCAGCTTCTAGGGAGCACCACAGGCTGTTTTCAAGTAGAGATCTTTGATAATCTGTGTGAAAGCTCCTTGTGAGCCAATAATTATTATGCGATTAATAAAAAAATATATGGAAAGGTCTGTTCTGATAAGTGCAGGTTGTGACGTATATCTCTTGAAACGCATTGTTAGTGCGTGTTTTATACTTGCTCGAAAAAAGTACGAACATCGCCATGACAAAGTTTGTAAAAATCTACACTGGAGTTTGTGCCAAAAGTTTGGAATTCGAGTGACAGACAAATGGTACTTACATCACCAGAAAGGGATAGTGGAACATGAAGACGTTAAGATTCTCTGGAATCACATGATTCAGTGTGTTTGAGAGATAACTCACGGGAAACCGGATATTGTAGTTTTGAACAAAAAGACCAATGAATGCCAAATTATTCATGTAGGCATGCCCAAACGACATCAACTTAACAGATACGAAGAATGAGAAACTGCGGAAGTATCAGAAACTGACGCTGGAGATTGCAAGATTGTGGAAGAAGAAAACTTTCATTGTGTCAATAATCACAGGTGCGCTTGGCTGAATTCCTGAGGATATTATGAACAGTTGAACTCCTTGGGAATCAGATACAGCATCACCGAACTCGAGGCTCAGCTAACATCCTACGCAAGTTGCTTTCCATCTAATTGGCTCTGACTATCCTCACTAGCTTTGGTGTAAGAACCCGCTCTGTAGGAAAATAAACCGGTGTTAAACAACACAGCACTATTAAGTTAATGAAACAACAACAACAACAATAATATATATATATATATATATATATATATATATATATATATATATATATATATATATATATATATATATAGTGATGGATTCTCTCATCGAAGACGATGAATGAGGGTTCAGTATGCAATCTTCAGTAGCTCCTAAGCTCTGTGACACCACATGCATAATTGCAATCCTATGGACGTCCAGCACACTCCTCCGCAGATGGTGAACTTTCATATGCTCGTCGGTCAAAGATGCCTTCTCAAGTGAACAGATAACCCTGCTTTGCAATGGCATACATATTCATTTTAGCTGGATTTTTCTTGCGTTTTGCTTTCATATTTGCACGAAGTGCGTCTCTATGACAAAGGCGATTATGTTCAAATTCTTTGGTCCCTAGGAAACACATCTTCCTCCATTCTCTGCGATCCCCTGCTGCAGTCTCCCAGGAACTCAGAGAAATTCCACGTTTCAGGTTGTCTTTTAGTTTATCTTTGTAACGAAGCAGTGGACGCCCTATTGGACGGCAAGAATTTATCAGTTGCCCATAAAAAAGTTGCTTAGGAACTCTTGAGTCATCCATTCTTACAAGATGACTTGACCACCGTATTTGTATCCTGATCAAAATGATTCAATACCAGTGATTTCACATCGCTCCAGTAATTCACTATTCAGACACGATCATGCCATCCAACATTGCAAATAAAACGCAGGCATCTCATATGGAAGGAGTCAAGTCGATTTATATGCTTGCGGTACAAGGTCCATGTTTCGGCACCATACAGAAGAGTAGGCAGAACAACAGATTTGTAAAATGCCACCTTTACTTTTAGAGACACATCGTGGCTGTTCCAGAGTCTGTGTTGCAACCTACCAAATGCCTCACTAGCTTTATTAATTCTACATTGGATGTCTTTTTCAAATTTAGCACCATCAGACACAACAGAGCCGAGGTATGTAAAAGAAGATACTGTTTTCAAAGCTTCACTATCAACATATACCACTGGTTGTGAAGAGGACGTTTGGGTTTGGCTGGTGAATAATTTCAGTCTTTTTTATGCTAATTGTAAGACCGAAAGTCTTACATGCAACAGAAAAGCTATTGAGGATGTTCTGCATATCATCAAGACTATAGGTGACGAGAGCACAGTCATCAGCATAAAGGAGGTCAAGAACAGTCTGCACAGAAGTCTTCGTTTTGGCCTTGAACCGTTGCTGGTTAAATAATCCTCCACCTGATCGATACCCAACACCTATGCCTCTTGAGGTGTTCCTGAAAGCTGTCTCAAGCATCACCGAAAAGAAAAGAGCAAATAGGATCGGAGCAAGGACACATCCTGTCTTAGTTCCATTTGACACTTCAAATGGTTCACTTTGTTCACAGCAAGATCGTACTGTCGCCACCATTCCCCAGTGAAAGAAGACAATCACATTCAACATCTTGTCCGGAATACCCAGCCTCCTCAAAACAGTCCACAGGGCATCCCTACAGACGGTATCAAATGCCTTTGTGAGGTCAACGAATGTGACAAACAAGTCCTTATTCTGCCCCCTCGCTTTCTCCTGTAGTTGCCAAAGGCTGAAGATCATGTCGATAGTACCTCTTCCTGCCCTAAAACCACACTGGGTTTTTTGGAGCACAGTTGTACAGATTGAACCATTGAGTCTGTTTAGGATTACACGAGCTAGAATCTTACTAGCAACAGACAAAAGAGAAATTCCTCTATGGTTATCACACTCATACTTATTTCCTTTGTGCTTAAACAGGTGAATAATTGACGCGTCTTTGAACTGTTGTGGCACGGTACCAAGTTCCCATATTAATGGAAACAGGACACTTAGTTTCCTGATTAATAGTTGGCTTCCACATTTGTATACTTCTGCAGGCATGCCGTCATCACCTGGAGCCTTGCCATTTGAAAGTTGCTTTACAGCCCATTCAATCTCCGACATGGATGGAGTATCAGCAAGCGCCTCGATGGTTGGCCTCTATATATATATATATATATATATATATATATATATATATATATATATATATATATATATATATATATATATATATATATATATATATATATATATATATATATATATATATATATATATATATATATATATATATATATATATATATATATATATATATATATATATATATATATATATATATATATATATATATATATATATATATATATATATATATATATATATATATATATATATATATATATATATATATATATATATATATATATATATATATATATATATATATATATATATATATATATATATATATATATATATATATATATATATATATATATATATATATATATATATATATATATATATATATATATATATATATATATATATATATATATATATATATATATATATATATATATATATATATATATATATATATATATATATATATATATATATATATATATATATATATATATATATATATATATATATATATATATATATATATATATATATATATATATATATATATATATATATCTTGATCTGTGTTGGTTAATATAAATTCTTGTGTGCAGGGCGTTTGCTCAGTTGGTAGAGTGCTTGCCTTGCATGCAAGCGGTTCGGGTTTCGAATCCTGAGTTATGATGTGTCTAACTGATTAGCCCAAATGAGGACGAAACTCGAGTCTTGGACTTCCGGTTCTTTGACTGTCATGGCTCATGTGGGCTGCGACGTTGTTTGGCTGTGGAATTTATTATATATATATATATATATATATATATATATATATATACAATACTCCTTATCTTGAGTTGACCATATTGAGAAGTGATACACGAATTACCATTAGCGTATAAAGCGATGCTCCTTGTATAAACAAATCGAGCTTAGGTATTTCGGACAATGTCAAAACATCGTTAATTGACGACTCGCACAGCAGCCGCCGATTAGCGAAATGGTTAGGAGCCTTGACTGTCGTACAGGCGGTCGGGTTTCAATCCTGGCTTGAGGTAGTTGCCTGTCTAGCCGCACTGATGAGCTGCGAAACAGTACTGCATGTGGATGACTACACACACACACACACACACATATATATATATACTGTATTACCGTTAACGTATGTACGTATGTATGTGTATCATGTTTTCTAGATGATGAATTATTCAATCGGGAGATTCTATATACGAAAAAGGTGGATAGAAGATAACATTTTACGAATATTAAATTAGTACATGAATACGCTAATTTTATGTTCTATCCTTCTTTTTTTAATAAATAGGATCACGCAATCATCGAAGACGCAATGGAAAAAAAAACAATAAATAAAATTTTAAAATGATGTCGTTTTTTGGGTTCTACGTGAAACTAAAATATACCTTCTTGGTCTTCTGGCTATGGTCGAAGGGTAGATCTGTTCTGTCTAAAGAATTTATAATCATATCGTGATATTTCCATTCGCGCCAAGCATCCATACAATGAAAATATCTTACAGACTCGTATGAGGGTATTGGAGATAAACCGTAATAACCAGATATATTCTGACACTACATTAACCAGATTACTTAGATGAATACTTTTACAGTTTTAATAAAAGGGCTATAATAATATCGCGAGGTGTTCATCACGATGAACGTCCAGAGAATACCCAATAGCAATATATTAAATATGTGTAGAAATTCCACAGGTTTCGCTGGTGATAATAATAATAATAATAATAATAATAATAATAATAATAATAATAATAATAATGAATACTTAGTAAGAGTAAGCCAGTATATTCATTCTGAAATAAAGATATTTTCAATGTAATATTAATGAATGCGTATATTAATTAATAACACAAAAAAATTAATGATAATATTATAATACTTAACTAGTGGCCCTGTCGGTGGGGCATTAGAATACGCCAACTGCCCCCCTGCAGAGGGTAAAAGTCCCTCAATGGGGGTCCTGGATATGACCATAAACTATATCCAGTGGTGAGGCCCCAGCTTGTGGGCTTTGGGGAGTGTGGAGCCACCCTTTAATTACCATTGCTCCCAAGTCCACTCTGACCCGGAGTGGTAGTACCTGTTAGGGTCCCAACTATGGGTTAAATAGAAACCGACGTGAAAACAACAAATATATTCTATTAAAAAAAATTTTCTTCAAAATCTTTAGATTCGGCATTTTTGATATGCCGTAAAACAAAAACAACCAACCAACTTAACTAGTAAAATAATCCTAAAAATATGATAATTAACTATAATAAATAATAATACATAAACATGTAACAGTATTCTTTCGATGTATTTTCTGATTTCCCGTTTAGCAAGAATGTGTTACACTAGTAGATAATAAATGAATTAACTGAAAAAAAAAGGTCATAGATTTGCATTAATAAAATTAATTAAAATAACCATAAAGATTAAATCAAATTTATATAAATAAAATAGTAGATTATGTGTGTTTGTCTGTCTGCATGTCTGTGTGGAAATATTTAACCGATAAACTTTTCAACTACTGATCACATAACATTTAAAACATAAATTAGTAATAATGCACCAAAGATGGTTTATAACGAGTAAAATCTTTGTTTGGATTGATGAATAACGCGTGCAGACATATATCGGCAAGTTGAAATGCAAAAATGTTTATTTCAACTTGCCAACTTATATTTTTACTTCTTTATGCCTAAATTCGATTCATTTCTTCAAGTCGTTTAATATTAAATCTCTTATATATCTCTCGATAGCTACATCGGTAGGAGACGCAGTTCAGCGCTAAATGTTTTGATTTCGATTCTAGCTGATGGCACCTTAGTCACTTTTTAAACTATTGAAATCACTACTATATATTAGGGACAATATATTCAATAGAGAATTTTGTCTGTAATCATAAATACAAAATCTGCATGAATTAAGATATATTTAAACGTATTTTACGAACCGGCAGGACCGGGTGACTTCGGTCGGCTAGTGTTAGAATAAATAGGCGGATTAATATGTTTGTTCACAGCCCTCTACATTTTCATGTATAATTTTCAGAGAAAGTATGCGTCAGTTGAATATTGTTTTTAAACCTAATTTATGGCGTAAATGATATTGCAAAAATAATATATGAAATGAAAAATAATTACACGAAAATTCTGTAATCAATTTAGATAATGCAACCACGAAAAATGTTCGACTTTGAGTTTCAATCTTTTGATTTTATCTTTGACTAGCTGATCCGTGTCCCCTCTTTGCCCGGGACCGTAGATTAACTCAAGAAACTCCATTTCTCGTTCATGTGTACATTGATCTATAGTGGTAACTTGTGCAGGATAAAGTTAGCGTTAATTTGTTGGATTTTTTTTTTTTTCATTATTGAGATCGTCTAGTACCAACAATTTCATAATGAAAATTGTTCGAAGAATTACAGTTTAAAACTGAAGTTTACGGACCGTGCTAAAACAATAGCATTATTATTTATAATTTTTTTTTTAATGTGGTAAGTATTCTGTACTTTTACATAACAAATAAATAAAAGGCACAATGAAAATTAGATTTAACATTAATTAAATTCACCATGAAAATTAAATTTAACATTAATTAAATTTACTATGAAAATTAAATTTAACATTAATTAAATTTACTATGAAAATTAAATTTAACATTAATTAAATTTACCATGAAAATTAAATTTAACATTAATTAAATTTACTATGAAAATTAAATTTAACATTAATTAAATTCACCATGAAAATTGAATTTAACATTAATTAAATTCACCATGAAAATTAAACTTAACATTAATTAAATTCACCATGAAAATTAAATTTAACATTAATTAAATTTACCATGAAAATTAAATTTAACATTAATTAAATTCACCATGAAAATTAAATTTAACATTAATTAAATTCACCATGAAAATTAAATTTAACATTAAAATCTTATAAAAAAAAAATAGTGCACTCCGTAAACTAAAGAAGCATGAAAATCTCATGTATTCATTATTTTTGCGAACTACGTTTCGGCCAATTCATCCTCTGACCTTATTTAGGAAACTAATCGCGACGAAATAGAAATGTCGAGTCTTGTAACATATCCCCAGCAATTACTGCCTTCCATAGTTGTTACCTCACCCCACGTTTTGGTCAACTAATCCTCTAGCCTGCCTGTGTAGGATCGAAACCGCTCTGCTCACCTTAAGGCCATTGAAATTCATTCGAAGCTCATTGTCTAAGGGCGTTTTGACATTGCAATATCTTTTTACACTGTCAATATTTCTTTATTCTTTCCTCATTCACACGCTTGGAAGACGCGACGTGCTGATGTCTTTAAACGGTTCAGTTACCACATCAATTATTCAATTTACAATTACTAACGGAATCCGGGAATATTTCGCAGATGTATCATTGTAGAAGTCTGACATTTCTATTCTATGGACTTCTGGTATGAAGGTAAATCCCACCTCGAAATTACTGTACCAGCTTTTTGCCAGCTAAAACGTTATAAAGTACTTAGATTTATGTAGTTTATCTGAATACGAAGGTTTATTCCAAAAACTATTGTAGAAGTTTGTGTGACATATTTCCATTGTTTGGAGGGTCAGCACCCAACGATATAATCGTAACACGCCTTTTTTTTTTAGCTAAAACATTCCCGCTTTAATTTCTGGACCTGTTTATATTTGCTTCTATATTTTTGTTTATCCACTATTTCTTAGGCCTGTATTATGTTTTTATGGTTATTAAACGTTGTTTCGCCCGAGGAGTTATGGCTTATTCTCCTGTTTAATTACATAAACCTTTTATGAAAGAAAATACCTACCCCATATATGTGCACGTGCAATCAAACAACCCACCCTCCAATCAAACACGTGCCTAATTCGGTAGAGAAGAATAAGCAATAAATCCTAGGACGAAACAACGTTTAATAACCATAAAATATGTCAACACTGCCTTACGGAATATTGGATACAGAAACGTTAATATAGAATATAAAAATATAGAAAACAATAAGATATGTCCAGAAATTGAAGCAGAAAGATTATTTGCTCCACGCCTCCAATTTAATGTTAAAAACTAGGATTGACAATAAATTATTACACCTCATTTTTCTACCAACTACCATACTACATACAATATTTGATACTGAGTTATAGCTGAACTCACAACCTAGAAGAAGCACAAAAATAAAATATTGAAGAGTAACACCTCGAAGACGAACATCTATCAACTGTTATGCCAAAAACAAATGATTGCCCCTTACAAAACAATTGCATCATTTCCTCTACAAAACTCCTCCGATAATTTTGGGTCTAAACACTTGAAATTTTAGATATAGGTTCCTTGGACATGGATCTAACTTAATGACTTGATTTGAGCCTGAAACAATAAATAACTTTCCTCGGTTATATACCGTGCAAAAATATACACAGTCAAGAACTTAGAAAACGACCAATAAATGTTCCGTGCTTACAAAATTTTTATTGTCATCGAAATCGGTGAAATCACTCATTCGTCAATCAAATCGACGGATTGCCAGCTCTAGTGGGGAACCCACCGTAGAGTACCGGGAGGAACTTCACATGCCTCGTCGTAGTGATTTAGTCCAAAATTGTAGTCTATATTGCACTGTAGAGAACTTACTGTTTATTTAATGAAATTATTTTCATATAATGACTTGAATTAAGTTTAAAATTCAAAAGTTAAATATCATGCTTGCATTGTGTCAATTATCAGAAAACATACTGTAGGTTTAAATAGCCGGGCATTTATACTTGTGCGTTGATAAAACTTCTCAAATGAACTTGCGATGCAAGGCAATATAAGATGTTCTTGAAGCAAGGTTTTAAGGTTTAATGCATTAGTTTTTTGCTTTAATCATTAAAGCTTGAATTTGTATATATATATATATATATATATATATATATATATATATTTATATATATACAAATATATATACAAATATATATATACAAATATATATATATATATATATATATAGCCATCCACATACAATACTGTTTCACTGTATCAAAGCTCATCAGTGCGGATACACTAGCAACTACCTCAAGCGAGGATCGAAACTCGACCGCCTAGGCGCTTCTCATCGTTACTCTATTTAACTGCTACAGACATGGGTATGCTAAATTAAGTCATTGCGAACAAACAAACAAACATGGATACCGATTTATTATAATATATATATATATATATATATATATATATAAAGTGAACGTGTCTGTGTGTATGTGTGTGTACATTTCCCTACGCCATAACTCTGTCAATTTTAAGTTTACACACTCGAAGTTTGATATACAGGGTACTGATATTTGGGAAAATCTTTGTGATCGATTTTCGGCCAGAAATTTGGCTGTTACGGGATCAAAGTTCAACGATTTGACCGTTGAGAACTCTACCAAACTCCTCTGACAATTTTGAGTCTAAACACTTGAAATTTTATATATAGGTTCTTTGGACATGGATCTAACTTAATAACTTCATTTGAGCCCAAGGCAATAAATTTTAAAGGGGTCATAATAGGGGTCAAAGTTAAAAAAAATTGACTGCTTTTTTTTTGTTTGCTCAACATACACCTCCAAACACCCGGGCAAGGCCGAGCTGAAATGCTAGTATATATATATATATCTATATAGTATATATATTTATATATACACTAAGGTTCGCGTTTAATCGCATTAGTGTGCGACTAGAGCTCTTAATGAAGTATAATATAAAATCGTATTAATTCAGGGAACAAGATACAATAAATTCTTCTAAAACACTTTTATTTATAAACAATTGTTTCTGTCTAACTCAAGAACATATGTTTTTATATGCCCAATTTTCCAGATGTTTTTTAAAATATTCTATCAGTGAAAAAAAAATATATTAATCAGCCAGGCTGAAAAATTTTAATGAATCAAGCAAGCATCTACTTTATACGTATTTTAATTTTCCAGCGCAATTTTAACGGAAAAACTTATTCATCATGTAAATATTCATATTGCAATACGCTCATAGTGTTACAGGAAAAAGGGCTGTCCCTTTCCATGTAAATAAGAAGAACATTAGATTAGTAAAAATGAGATTAGGATAAGCCGAGACTCGAACCTTGTAAGCAAGGTTAAGAAGTAGAATGTAGAAATCGGAATGTCAAAAAGGTCTATTGTTAAATTCTGTTATAAATAGTTAGATATTGTTTACACTGTAAAAAGAATTGATTGTTCATTCATTACAGAATTGAATATAAAAAAATGTCAGCTAAAAAGAATGAACAATACAAATTAAAAAATATATTGTAAAAAATAGGTTAGGTTAAAACATAGGTTAGTTGAGAATTCTTTGTTGTCAAAAGTGTGTTTGGAAAAAACGTGTGTTTAGCCACGTGAATTGGTCACGTTTGGAAACACATTTCTAAAGTCATAGCAAACGGGAGATTCTCATTATAGGAGCTAGAGTTAGTCAGATCAGAGTTGAGACAGAACAGTTGAGTCTGCTAGTCAGCAGAGTTCAGGAGAGTTAGTCAGTGGTCAGCTGCCCTTTGAAAACGAAAGGTAGAACAAATGTGCCTTCCTGACGTCATCATCATTCGACCGGCCTAATGAAATAAAGAATCACCATCGATATTTGTAACTGTTGTCTTCGTGTCGACATTCCACAAATTAAAAGTAATGTGCTAATCATCTTATTATGAACATTGTGCAACTCTCCCAGGATAATGTATCTCTCCTCCTCTCTATATGTGTTACAAGAAATATAAGTGACTCTATCACCCTATCATCCTCAGTATGTATATATATATGAAGTCCCAATCATCTTAGAACATAACTACATATGTATAAATGTCTACCCTTCCTCTCATCACTATCGTTATTTCCGTTATATGTATTGTCCCAATATGAATCACCCGTCATATCATCTTTAATATGACATCCCCACTACACAACAATAGCATGTGCCTTCTAATCCTTTTCTTACTTGCGATTATCAATGTATAAAAAAACATTCTTCAAAGGTTAACATATAAGTAATAAATATTTTCTCACCAATCGTAATCATTTGAATTAAAACCATCTTCTCGTTTACTTCTTTTCTCTATTATTCATTTTAACTTCCTTTATGACGTTTCTGAATTTTTGAGATGAGGATTCGTTATTCGCATTATTTGGATTCATCGGACTACTGTTCTCATCTTGAGTGTGATTTTCACAACGTTTCGGTCGATGTAACTTCCGACCTTCTTCAGGTGTATCTTGTCCAACTCGGGAATGTTTCTTTCGAATTCGGGAATTTGGACAAAATTTCGAACGGTACTCTAACTTTGTGGACCTGTGGCGCAGTGGTAGAGTGTTTCGCACAATTAATTGTAAAAGGTGACCTTTTCCTGAAGGTTGAAGGTTCAATCTTCAGTGTGGATGACTGAAAAATAAAATTGCGAATTACTTAGGACCTTTATCCAGTCATGGCTGACGGAATAAGTGCACGCTACCCCCGTGAAATAAATAAATGGTTCCGTTCGAAATTCCGTCCAAATTCCTGAGTACGAAAGATAATTTTTAGACAGCGTTTGCTTTGAATTAATTTAAATCAAGGAATTTTCGTTATGGTTAAGACTAAGGAATACAGCGAAGACCTCAGGAAACGTGTGATAGCGTGTCATTCTAAAAGGGAGGGCTATGATAAGATTTCTAAGAAGCTAAACCTTCCCAAATCATCCGTTCGAGCCATCGTAAAGAAGTTCAAATCACAAGGTCACGTTATGAATTTGGAAAGTTCTGACGGAGAAAAAGGCTACTGCCCGCAAGAGCAGAGCGAAAAATAGTTCGATGTGTCAACCAAAACCCAAGGATTACTGCTGAGGAGACTGTATAGGAACAGAGAAGTTCTGGAATGAACGTGTCTCGACACACAGTTGGTAAATTTTGAAGAAAGCTGGGTTGAAAGCATGTCACCCGAGGAAGACTCTTTTATTGAAACCTGGGACTAGAGTTCGCAAAGCGCCATATTGATAAAGATACTGCCTTCTGGAAATATGTTATATACTCCGACGAAACGAAATTTGAGTTAATCAGCTATAGTAGTGTTTCTTCTGTTTACAGGAAATCTGTCGAAGCCTTCTTGCCCAAGAGCACCATACTAACTGTGAAGCACGGCGGAGGCAGTTTGATGTTTTGGGGATGCTTTGCTGCCACTGAACCAGGACGACTTGTTAAGGTTACAGTCATCATGAAAAAGGAGGATTATGTTAAAATCGTGAATGGAAATCTGAAGGACTCTGCTAGAGAGCTGTCACTTAATCGACGCTGGTGCTTCATGCAAGATAATGACCCAAAGCATTCAGCTAATCTGACTAAGAAATGGCTTGAGGACAACAGTATCAATGCTTTGGGGTGGTCATTCCAGAGCCCAGACCTCAATCCCATTGAAAATTTGTCGAGGATTTTAAAATTGAGGTGAATGGAGAGGAAGCCCAAGAATCTCGCTCAATTACAGGATTATTGTCAGTTGGCATGGGCTAAATTTACTGCTGAAGAATGCTACAAGCTAGTGGAAAACTATAATAAAAGATTACAGCAAGTAATTAAGGCTAAAGGCCATACAATCGATCATTAGAATTACGGTGCCAATAAATTTGAACAAGTGAATTTTGAAATATTGTTTGTAATTTCTTTATTATTCATTTTTTTTTAATTCAGTTGTTGAGTTGGAAAGAGCAGTTCAAAATATATATTATACTTTGTGATTTCCTTCGATTTAACCTTTTCTGGAGGATTTTTAAGACAAAATAAGGTTTTTATTGGACAGTGTCAATAAATATGATCATGACTATATATATATATATATATATATATATATATATATATATATATATATATATTAGTAATGGGACGATTCCAATATTTTCCCGATTCCGATACAATTACCGATTCTGTACAAAATTCCCGATTCCCATACAGTTACCGATTTCGATTCTTTATAAATTTCGAAATATTTAAGTATGAAATATAATATACAATTTTGTTTTGTGGGCCTTCACTAGGGAAAAGTAGACAATTGACAAGCACTAATAAAAACTTAAGAATTCGTGAAGATAGCCAGACTAATGACTAATGAGCATGCGACATTTATTAGAGTCGTTGAAGGACAATTGTCGACCAACCATTGACAAAAACACAAAAGACGAAAAACAGAAAAAAATGTAAAGGCGGTTAGACGTCGTAAATGAAATAAGTGGAAATAAATGGCACACAAAATAAAAGCTGCAGAAACAGCAGTGTGTTGTAATTGGCAGGTGGTCGCCAGACTTCACGTTTATTAACCGATAACATTTTGCAGCATAAATATTCGTTAGAATGGATGCTCGTTATAATTTCGTCACTTTTTGTTTTGTTTTCGTATCTGTGAATTGATAAAGATAATTTTTTAATAAATTGACGACAATCTGACTAACCTTCATTATAAATTATGTCTCGAAAAAGAAAAAGAAGAAAAAAGAAGAAAAAGAAGAAGCTTTCTTGCCGTTACAACTCAATCACTTTTGAGAATATTGAAGATAATGTAAATATCAATATAACCCTTATAATTAAGGCTACTAAATAACGATTATTTCCCAATTGGTTTCATAACGATGATTTCTAAGTTTTAATATGGAATAGTGCTATTGATACTAGATCAGGCTATCTGAAGATATCAGTTTTCTGATTTAAATGCACAAAACATTGGTGTTATTGTTTTTTTTTCTTTTTCTTTGCGAAATCAAAGATAGAGACAAACTACTAAATATTAGAAGTGAGCTGTCCATTGTTTGCAAACATTACAAATCCCACCTCCTTAACAACTTCCCATCATACTGAAGTACTTTTCATTTATTACCATCTTAGTGGAGCAAATTACCTGGACTTTACTCCATTAGTATTAATAATAATAACAGACTATTTATCCTTTATCCCATTAATTATATAAAATAATAGTTATTTACCATTTTCTGTACCCACCCAAATAATTTTGTTTTCAACAAAACTAAATATAATAAATAAATATCTTAACATGTAACGAACTTGAAGATTAAACACATTTTGTCAAAATGATTGTACACTAAAAAGAGCTGGTATACCGTAATTAATTACCGGATTCGGCATTAAATAACGGGAAAGGGGTTGATATGCTGTGAAGTAAAACAACCAAACAAAACAGCACGAATAAATAATCGATTATATAATGAACATAAAGCATGAAAAAACTGTTTTCAAAACTAATGGATCTGTCATTATATAATGTCGAAGTTTTAATTGGTGCAATTAAAAAAAAGAAAGACAAGAGATATTGGTTTTATTTATTTACTTGCCTGAATGCTCGTCGTTGCCTGGGTGTTTGGAGGTGTGTGTTGAGCAAAAAAAAAAAGTTCTAGTAGGTAGGTAGGCTCGAACCCGTAACACGAAGGCGGAAAAGAAAGTGTGTGTTTAAGGGTTTTAGTTGAGTATTAAAAAAAATGAAAATTACGAGCGCAAAAAAGTGGTAGTACGCAAGGAAGTAAAAGATAGACGGAGATGCCATCAGATATTTATCAGTGTGAGCGACGGAAAAAATGCAATTGCGAATTACTTAGGATCTCTATTCCAGTCATGGCTGACAGAAGTAAATAAAGGGTTTTGTTTGGAATTCCGTACAGATTCCCGAGTTCGACAGAAACATTACCAACTTCGAAAATATACACCTGAAGAAAATTGGAAATGACATCGACCGAAACTTTGTAAAAATGGCATTCCAAATGAGAACAGTAGTCCGAAAAATCCTAATAATACGAAAAAGATATTTTTTTTTTCAAAAATTGCTGGATTCGGCATTAATTAAATAGAAAAGGGTTGATATGTTGTAAAACAAAACAACCAAACTAAACACCATAAATAAACATTTGAAGATTTAAACAACATTTAATAGTTTGAAAGTGAAGTATAATAATAGTAGAAATTCCAAACTATTCCCTATATCAATCGGTATAATTCATCCTTACTAATAATATTTATTTTAAATTATAAATATATGTTATTAATACCGTTAAGACAAACAAGACGTTTTCTTTTTTTCCAAAATGCTAAAATATTCATTAATACGACCTCATCTATAATATAAATCTAACCTGTCTGTTTAAATGTATGCATGTATGTATGTATGTAACACAGTACTACCTGCCTCATAGCCAGGTCATCGGCGACTAAACTGGTTCCCCCACCAGACTTTTTTGATGAGGAGGGCGGCTAGTCTCCCTGAAGGATTAAAAACAAGACCTTCCAAATTGCGAATGAACTCTTTTTCTGGATCAACGGCCAACTAGCACCGTGTATATTTGTGTGTGTGTGTGTGTGTGTGTGTGTGTGTGTGTGTGTGTGTGTGTATTGGGGTGGAGAGGGCTCCCTTAAGCCGTAGTGAAGGCAACCTTTCTAGGAGAAGCAAATCTCTGATTTAAAAAAAAAACATACAGCGGGAGACCAGTACCCGCATTAAGCTGGTCTACAGTTGAATTTGTTGCTGGCTATCTTGCTCTTGCTTGTTGCTGGATCTCAACATTTTTAACCGAGAGAGAGATTTAGCTGTCGTACAAAGCTAAGTCTCTGTAACATCATCTTTGTATAGATACTCCCTCAGGCATTTGGGCTTATGGATTTTAAATGTCTGAGGGAGTGGCACTTGTCTGACAAGACGTTGCAATCATCATGTATTTATGTATGTATGTCTAAAACTATCGACAGAGGCGACAGATTTTACAGAGATTGATATTGTTTTGAAGCTTGACTCTTCGGAAGACAAATGTCGAAAAATTGGCTAAAAACATTAATTCCTTCACCCTCAACTGGGAACTTTTCTACAGGGAGGGGTCGATTTTTTTTCTCGCCGATATTTTCGAAAGTCATTTACTTTTTTCGATTGACTAGCCTTAATTTACACCTACGTCACTTCCGGTTTGGCGATCGGCGTAACAGTTAACGCATCACTTTTTTTTTTCACTTTCTTTTCTTCGTTCGAGGTATGGGTTCAAGCCAGCCTGTTTGCTTACAACCACTTTTTTTTTTTTTTTTTTTGCGCTCGCAATTTTCATTTTTTTTTTTTTAATGCTCAACTAAAACCCTTACACACACCTCCACTTTGGGTTAGAGCGTACCTACCTACTACAACTTTTTTTTTGCTCAACACACACCGCTAAACACCCAGGCAACGCCAAGCACCCAAGCAAGTAAATAAATAAAACCAATATCTCTTGTCTTTCTTTTTTTTTTCTAATTGCAGCAATTAAAACTTCGACTAGTACATGTATATAACATCAATAAAATAAAAAAAAACGATGATATAAAAACATAAACTAATGCATATAGATGTATTCGTTTATTCAATACATCAATTAGGATGAGTAAAACTCTTTATATATTGATGCTTCTCATCAGAAGAGGAGAGATGATGCTTGGTAACATATTAGGGATGTGACGTCTAGTTATATCTATATTGTGAGCGAAATACGTGTGCATGAAAGGAGAATGATTTTTTTTTTACACAGTGGTCACCACTTATCAAGGCCCGAAAGCCACTCAGGGATAAGGGTTATTGTAAGCACATTACGTTAGTGTGGAGATTTGATGAAGTGTTTACTTGAGGAGGCGGTTCATTAGGAATTTGTTAAAGTTAGACTTGAACACATCCAAGTTGTAGTCAGGTGGGAAGCAGGCAGACGGAACAGAGTTCCACAGGCGTGCAGTTCTAAGAAAGAAGCTTTGTTCATGGAATCCACGTTTTGATTTAGGCACAGAGAAAGAGTGGGGGAAATTTTTCACAGTGGATTCGGCGAGGGGGGGGGCAGAGATTGGAGTTCAGACGAGCACCTGCCATGGAAATAACCATAAAACAAGGATAGGCTCGCAACGTCTCTTTTGTGGGAGAGAGGTTGCAGGGTTATATATTGACGCTGTTTATGTTTTCTCATGGATTTCCAATGCATTTTCAAAAGACCCATTGCGAATTTTTTCTTTTCTGGATTTTACCATCTCATTGGATTTTTTATCATATCCCTTTTTCTCCCTTTTTCCGTTTCTTGCTTTCTCAATCCCCTTGAAACCCTTCAAACAGTCTCAAACTGTTAAATGACTATTTTTATGCAAATATGATAAACTTCATATTATTAGTTTCCTATGGCGCATTAAGCTGCAAAATTTATTGTATATTTTGCAAACCTCCTTCCCCTGATGAGAAGAATTGCATTCTTCGAAACTCCATGGAATAAGGTTTTTCTTGTTTTATTTGTATGCCTTGTCGAAAAATTAAAATTTTGTATACTTACCTCACAGGTTTATAAGTTTTTGTTTTTAAATTGAATAAATTTTCAATATCAAGATTTTTATTATATATATATATATGTCAACCTTCTTTATGCCGGCAAAAAGAAACATCAAACGCATTGTTTCTCTTTGGGGAACTTTGAATTTTTTCTCTCGCCTTTTTTTTTCTCCTTCGTTGTGCCAATATGTTAATCGTTTTTAAACGTAAATAAATTTAATTAGTGTCCCCGTACGTTTGGCACATTTAATAAGTTCCCCATTAGAACTCTTTAATTTCGACATAATATTATTTAGGTTGCTATCGATTTTCTCCTGACGAGATGATAGCCGAAAGAGCTCTCGAGAAACTTCCGCCTATTACTTTTTTTAAAACTATATATATATATATATATATATATATATATATAGTTTTAAACATTGTTTCATGGTAAACAACTGATGATCCCTTGAAAAATAAAAAAAATTGGTATTATAGTAAATTCGAGAGAGTTGATGCAGTGATTGCAGGTGATTAAATGACTTACTGACTAGATGGTTTTTTTAACGAATGATAAAAATAGTTTTTTGTGTAGTTTCAAATGTTAAAAAACTTCAAAGACTATATATATATATATATATATATATATATATATATATATATACATATATATGTGTGTATATATATATATATATATATATATATATATATATATATATATATATATATTCAATAGAGAATTGGGTCTGTAATAATAAATACGAAGCCTGCATGAATGAAGATATATTAAGCGTATTTAACGACCGACAAGGTTGGGCGCTTCCTGCTATTAGTTAATAAAGCGATTCGTTATTCATAGCTGTCAATAGCACATCAGTTCATTCTGATCCTTTCTATACGTATATGATTTATTTATTTATTTTTTCCCGAATCAGATTTAATTTTGTTGTGTGGGGTGGTGTCTATTGTGATTTTCCGAATTGAATATGAATGGATACATGTCCATACATATACATGCATATATGTGCATATATGTATGAACATGTGTATGTATACTAATATGCATGTTTTCGTTTATTGTGCATTATTGTAGTTGGCAAGGTGTGCACAATTTCCGCATGCTGCACCGTATTTATTACTATTTTTTTCTATTATATGCTATGTTTTTTTTCTTTACATCTTCGTGTTGGTCCTGGATATGACCTTCAACTATATCCGATAGTGAGGCCACAGCTTGCGGGCTTTAGGGAGTGTGGAGCCACCCTTTCATTGCCATTGCTCCCAGATCCACTCTGGCCCGGAGTGGTAGTACCTGTTAGGATCTTAACTATGGGTTAAATAGAAACGGGCTTGAAAAAAAAATAGATATATTGTATCAAAATAAAATTCTTCAAAATAACTGGATTCGGTATTAAATAACCTGAAAAGGGTTGATATGCCGTAATACAACGAATCAATCAATCAATCTTCGTGTTATTATTCATGAATAACGGTGTTTGGTGTGGGAGAGCCTTATAGATAAGTCGCGGTTCTCGTTAACATTTGTATAGTTTGTTATTTGAAAAAAAATAAAGATTTGTTTTCATCATCATCATCATCATCATCTTCTTCTTCTTCTTCTTCTTCTTCTTCTTCTTCTTCTTCTTCTTCTTCTTCTTCTTTATATTAATACGATAGCGTTTGTGTTATTTTCTATGCCACGCTTACATCCGGGCCGTTCAATTGTTATGTACTTCCATTTATTGTCATAAATAATTTTACTAAGAATTCCTCATAAGTCTCGGTTTCAGTTTCGATTATAGCTGGTGGCACTTATCATTTATTTTTTTATAAATAATTTTACCAAGAATTCTTTATAATTTTGGTTTTGGTTTCGGTTTCGATTATAGCTGATGGAACTTAATTAATCTATTTTTTTTATAAATAATTTTACAAAGAATTCCTCATAAGTTTTGGTTTCGGTTTCGATTATAGATAATGGCACTCCAATAATCTATTTTCTTTTTAATGATTTTATCAAGAATTCTTCATAAGTCTTGGTTTCGGTTCAATTTTAACTGATGACATCTTAGTAATCTATTTTTGTTATAAAAGATTTTATCAAAAATAATTCACAAGTGTTGGTTTCGGTTTTGATTATAGCTGAAGGAACTAAAGCGTATTTTCGACCTGGCTCCGTCGGGCGTCCCTACTAGTTTGATAAATACTTTTGCAGTTTAAACAAAATAGCTACAATAACATCAGAGCGTCTCTATTTACATTGAATATCTACAGAATGCCAACATCAATATATTACATATGAATCAGTCCTCTGTGGAATTTCCACAGGTCCCGCTAGTTGTTATTATTATTATTATTATTATTATTATTATTATTATTATTATTATTATTTGTATTTACTAGGAGTTATTACATAAGCCATCAACTGACATTCCCTAGAGTTTGGGTGACAAAGTCTTCCTAGATTTTTAGTAATCTCCACCTCTTCCATTACGATTGCAAATTAATTTGCGTTATCATAATAACCGTTTACCATCGATTTCTTGTTAGTATCGGCCATTGAAATTTGTACGGCAATAAATCTCCCCAAAGTCCCAGTTCTCTTTGCATTTATCCAGTGGAGGTCTGGTTAGTGCTTTCTCTCCTCGGTCTTTCCATCTTCCTTGACCTTCGACTAGTTGTTGCGATACCAATCCTACTGGCGCCAGTTTTTTTTTCGGGGAGGGGGGGGTGAAATGAAACGATAGAGAAAATGGAGAGAGAAGAGAAAGGGTAACTAGTAGTAATGGGACGATTCCAATATTTTTCACGATTCCTATAAAATTCCCCCCACTCTTTATCTGTGCCTAACCGAGACCGCCGAGATATATTAACATTAAGGCCGGTCAAATATGAAATGTGACGTCACATGGGAAGTTTACGATCAAGTCACGTTCAAGTCACGTTTGGGAACTGGGCCGTATCGAACGGCCATTTTGTTTTATTCCTCGCTCTAATAAACACGTGTCAATTTGTTTGCTTTTCTTTTAAAATGCCTAGTTGTTGTTGTGTACCACTATGCAAAGGTAATTACGCAGATGGACCCAAAGTGAGTGTATTTAAATTCCCTGACGATAAGGATTTACGTGATAAATGGACAAATGCTATCAAGCGAGAACATTTTGAGCCTACAAAATCAAGCCGGGTAAGTGTTGTTTACATTGAGAATTTTTAAATATATAATTATTTCTATTAATTAATGTTTTATATATATAATTATTTCTATTAATTAATTTTTTATATATAATTATTTCTATTAATAAATTCTATAGTTTTTTTTATATCAATGAGTAAAATTAATAGAAATAATTACATATAAACAAAAATTAATTAGCTTGGTGCACGTGGAATTAGTGCATTTTTAATATTTGTTTTTTAACATTTGCTTAATCGAATTCTATAATTTTCGTACTGTACAATTCTATAATTTTTCTGTATCAATTACAAAAAATAATAAAAACAATTCTGTATAAACAAATTTAATTAATAAATATAATTATATATAAACCAAATTATATATAAACCAAAACAATGAAATGTAGTAAGAAAATATTTTAAAACTCGACCGTATTGAATTATTCCTTTGATATATTTTTCACCATACTCTTTAAAATTAAGGAATGATTGTATACGTTTTTAACGTATAAAATTATTTCAAACAAGTTTTCTATACAATTGTAACCAAACCAAACTTTATTGCTGTACTAAACCTAAATCTTATAAAGATAAAAAAAAAAATTCGGTTCAAATTCTGTAGAAGTACATTTAAAAGTTAACAGTCGTTTCTCTCCGATTGCGTTTGTTTTTACTATTAAAGTTAAAACAAAGTTCAACATTATCTTAAAAATTAACCACTAACAAATTCTTGATGGGTTTCGAATCCTGAGTTCGGATGTGTCTAACTGATGAGCCCAAATGAGGGCGAAACTCGAGTCTTGGACTTCCGGTTCTTTAACTGTCATGGCTCTTGTGGGCTGCGACGTTGTTTGGCTGTGGAATTTATTATATACAATCTCTCACATTCTGAAAATCATATATATATATATATATATATATTAAACTGGTTATTCAGAGAGGATACCATGCTATTCCTTAAATAGTATTTTGAAGCCCATGTTTTATGGTACCTTCGTTTATTTGCATTGTTAGGTGAAAGTATAAAATAGTTACAAAACACATTCTACTTCATGTTAAGAATATATTTCTAAATAATAACGTTATTTCAGAACGGTACCTTCAGTGCATAAGTACAAAAAATAGTATAACTGTCTAAGAAGTTTTTAAAATAGAGGTTATTAATTGTTAATCTTGAAATGTTAAGTTCTATGAATAAACATTTTTTACATTTCTATCAGTGTTTTAAAATTATTATTTTATTTTTATTTTTATTTATTATTATTTATTATTTCTATCAGTGTTTTAAATTTATTATTTTACCTAATTTAATGGTATACTCATTTACTGTATAACTTATCACTTATTTTATTTTTTTTTAGGTATGTGAACTGCATTTCCTTCGATGTGATATAATGCATGAAACCTCATGTTACGATCCCAAAACTGGAGTGACTCTTACTGCAAAATTAAAATATCCACGCTTGCGGAAAGATGCAATTCCACAAGTATGTGTAACTCAACCGTCAGCATCTAACAGAGAGTCTCCCAATGCCAAAAGAATGCGGCTTTAAAATGAGTATATGCACATCCAGTTTTGAAGTCTCGGCCTCTTTTCTTTATATTTGATTCTGTGCACATTTTAAAGTGTATAAGAAATAACTGGCTCGGTCAAAAAGATGCCAACAAATGCATGATATTTCCTAGCTTTAATGAAAGTAATCAAACAAATGATATTTTAGAAGCCCCATTTACAACTTTGCAAGACATTCAAAAATTTGAAGCACAATCACTCTTAAAATATTGCTACAAATTAACTACAAAGGCTCTTTCACCTACAAATCTAGAAAAACAAAAAGTAAATTTAGTCATACAAATTTTTAATGACTACACAATTCAAGGATTGTTAACCTTAGGTAAAGAGGAAAGTATATCTAAATGTGAAGAAGTTGCAGAATACATAAATATTATTAATACTTGGTGGACAATATTAAATGTAAAAACACCATTTAAAGGCCATCAACTTAAAAATAAATATGCATTTCCACTTACAAACCAAAAATATGATGAGAGTTATATATTTCTCAAAAAATTCTATAATTGGTTAGAACGTTGGAACAATATTTCAGGAAATTCTGGAAAACTAACTAAGGAAACATATACAGCCTTACATCACACCACTCATGCAATTTTAGAACTAACTGATTATTGCATAGAAGACTTAAACATGAAATATATTTTACCAGGCAAATTCCAGACAGATCATCTCGAGTCAAGATTTGGACAGTATCGGCAATTTTCTGGTGGACAATATAATATAAGTGTACGTCAAGTTTTTGAATGCGAAAAGAAAATTAGAATGCTGTCAGTATTGAAATTAAATTTACCAATACACAACAAAAGTATCGATCTTACAGATATAGGAGACACTAACTGGGAAGGAATGGATGGGGTACAAATAGTAGACCATAAATATGACATCGATATAACAGATGATGATCTTAATAAATGTAGAGAAGTTTTCCCGATTATAATATATTTATCGGGTTATTGTTGCCATGCAGTTTTCAAGAAAATAAAATGTAACAGCTGCAAAGATCTAATGACAGGTACACTAACAGATGATATGGAACAAAAACCTGAAATGAATAATTATTTCCAAGGGATTAATAGGGGTGCTTTATTTCATCCGAATGACACTACTGCAAATTTTGTTCTTTATAATTATGCCGTTATAAAAAAATTACTAGAAAACTCTTCTTTTCTACAGTCTATGCACCAAAGGCAGATAGCAGTTACAACAACATTAGAGGTTTTGTCAGATAATGGACTTCTGTATGAATTTGACATCTGTTATGAAAATCATCAAATAAAAAAACTCGAAAAAATGTTCCTATGGTCATCAACAAATTCTCTCTTAAAAAATTTTTGTGGCGTGGAAAACAATAAAATAAATTCTTCAAATAAAAGAAAATTACAAACCTTTCACTAAAATTATCATTTGTTATTGTGTTTTTTTATACACTTGTTTTATCTTTTTGCTTTTGTTAACAGCATTTTAGTATCTTGAGTTACCTCCCTTTTGAGTTATCTCCCTTCAACTCGTTAATGGATGATCTTCTTATGATGACGTCATATTTGAATGGATTGGCCTTAATGTTAATAATATATCTCGGCGGCCTCGGCCTAACCCTAAACGTAGATTCTATGATCAAAGCTTCTTTCTGAGAACTGCCGGCCTGTAGAATTGTCTTCCGTTTTCCTGCTTTCCAGCTGTCTATAATATGGTTGTCTTCAAGTTCTGGTGAACCGTTACTCTTAAGTTAACAAATTTACAGAACTTCCATTACTATTGGTTACTATATTGTCCTTTTGACTACTGTACGCTCTTTAACCCTTATCCTTGAGTGACCTCTCAGCCTTGATAAGTGGTAACGCCTATGTAAAAAAAAAAAAAATTAAAAAATTACCGATTCTGGTTCCGATTCTGTATGAATTTCTAAATATTTAACTACAAAGTTGTTATTTTTCTCGATTACCGTAAAACACGTTAAATGTGCATATATTTTCTAAAAAGGTAAAAACGGACTTGGGGCGAGTGATCTAAAGATTTGAATTTTACCGATAGTTTAAAATTAATAACTATTTACTGTTTTATTATTACTAACAGCAATGGAAGATTTTGTTTAAACAAAATCAAATAAAAAATGATAATTAAAGGAATCGTTTTTAGGCATCGAAAAATAGGCACAAATTTTCCTGATCCCGATACTCCAAAAAGTTCCGATTTTTCCGATTCCCGCTTCCGATTCCGATTAATCGTCCCAACACTAGTAAATAGGCAAGTTTAAGTTTGATGGCTCGCGTCTTTTTGTTTACTTCTGTTGCAGTTTCTGTATGGTCGTTTTTTTTTGGGTTTTTTTTTTACACAGTGATCACCACTTATCAAGGCCCGGAAGCCACTCAGGGATAAGGGTTATTGCAAGTACATTGCGTTAGTGTGGAGATTTGATGAAGTGTTTACTTAAGGGGGCGGTTCATTAGGAATTTGTTAACATTGAACTTACAAGTTGTAGTCCGGTGGGAAGCAAGCAGACGGAACAGAGTTCCACAGGCGTGCAGTTCTAAAAAGTTAGAATTTGATACTCATTTAGACTCGTGTCTACACTCAAGGATTTTCCTTAAGATTTCATCTGTTTTAACCATTATCGTTCGTTGCATATGCCCGAATGCATCGAAAATAAGGAGGGTCCATTAAATTTATTGGTTAAGCGATGCAAATTTTTTAATAGATTTTTTGTACTAGGAGGTAATCAAAGCCCAAATACCACTTGGGAATAAGGATTAATGAATGTCAGGTTGCCACTGATGCAACGCTGTGATGAGCAATAATTGTAGTACTTCGGTAGTTTAATTACTTTAGAGGATAGCTCAAAACTTGTTTACATTAAATTTGAAAACGACGATGTTATAGTCAACTGGAAAGCAACTCTGCGGTATTGTGTTTCACATACGAGCAGTTCAAGAAAAATAAACTTTTTTGCAAGATTTTCGTTTAATTTAAGTCACAGATAGAGAATAAGGGAAATTGCTGACAGTTGTTATAGGAATGCGAGTTTTGTTGCGAATGTTTTACAAGAAGATAGAAGCTCAGTCGAGACCCTGACATGAAAATGGCGATAAATCAGAAATAGACTCGCAATGTGTTTTCTGTAAGAAAATAGAAGTATGGGAAAAGAACAGGATCTCACCCACTAGATTTTGAAATCCGTTTTGTACCGTGTCAAGGCTTTAAAGAGTGATTTTAGTAGCTCCATCCCAAATGTGATAACAGTACCCTATCTGAGGATGTATTTGGTTCTTATACAGGTAGAGGACTGCGTTGGATGGGATGCTTTTGGTGCAGTAGATTTAAAGTTAAACGCAGCAGACAAACAAACAGACAGCCGATGGGATGAGTCTATTATAGGCACTTCTAAAAATAACCATGATTGATTATTAGACTATCGGCATTTATTATTTTGCTGTCCTTTTCCTTTAATATTGGGTGTTTAAGCTACCGTGCCAATGCGCGTGCGCAGAAGAGTGGAAATAATCCCTCCACGAGAAATGATGGTATTCCGAGACGTATCACAAATCAATGGCTAATATGCGCAAGGGAAAACGATCCGCGCATGCCTTAACTGTTCTCAGTTTCAGTGAGGTAACACTGCGACTGGCAAGGACATTTTTTAATATATTCCCGTGCTGAAGAACCTCTTGACCTCTCTAAGACAGGAAATAAAGTTCGTCTTTAAAGGGTCGTCTTCAGTTCATATTTCCGGATAGGAAAGAAACCGTTTTATCTGTTCAGGCCAAGTGCAAACCGCTCGCTTTATTATATGATGCCACCAAAAAAGTATAATCACTGAATCGAGGTTAGACTTGTCAGCCATTGTTGTACACGTTTCTGTCCTTTTTAGTTATTGCTAAAAGTGATATGGTGATTAATCTACTTCTGAAAGCTATGATAGGAAGCAGATGTGAACGAAATTCGAAAACCGCTAGGGAATAAAAAAAAAAAAAGGAAAAAGTAACGGACATATTGTTTGTGACTGATCATGATGGCTGTGGTTATTATGCGTCAGGGTGGAAAGTCGAGTTCTCTTTGATGCTATATTTCTTCATTTGTTAAGAGAAAGATGCCATTTTTTTGTTGTTTTTTTTTTGTTTTTTTTTTTTTGTTAGGAAATCCAATTTGCAGCGTTTGAGAACGACACGTAATAATTAGACTTTTACGGAAGAACGAGATGCTTCAACACTTGAATTATTTTGTTTCGTTATTAAACGCATTGCAGAATTGGAAGGAAAGAAAAACGTGTCTTAAACAGTAATTTCCAGAATTTTAGACTCTCAACTTTTTCGCACAAACTTAGATGTTTTATCATGCCTGCAGGAAAAACGCAGTATCACTTGGAAAGTTGGCCATGAAACTTTCCTCAAACCATACAACTGTTCATCGGCAACAAACATAGGTGTTTCATATACTTATCTGTAGATTTCTAATTGTGATTTGCAGTTGCCTTCAGATTATAACAATATTTAGATGCGAACGCCTGAAAGTAAAATAAAAAATTTCCATGGGGTTTGTTAGATGGAAATAGATTTCAAACTAAGAATAATGATTAAATGTTTTGTATTTGATCGGGAAGTAACTCTTTGCCCTTTGTTGTCTTGCTTGAGATAATATGCTTTAAAAAATCTTAACGTCTTTTATAGAATCTTCGATCTTTTATCAGGTCCCATTTCTTATTCATTTGTCTCCCAACGAGGACAGGGTTAGGTAAAGGTTTTGGTTTTAATGTTGAAAAATACAGTCCTCTAAGAATTTCCTTTTAATCGACCTAGGACAGCAAAATAGAGTGTAGCATCAGAACAGATCCTTTCGTTTGAGGCATTGTCTTTCATTAATTGATTGATTCCTTGATTGGCTTCCTTCTTCTGTTTTTTATAATACTAAACTATGTTTTTAATCAAAATATTGTTGCATATTGTCACTAGTTACCTGCGCATGAAAGCAGAACAAGGTCGGTTTCACTGTGGAGAAAATTCAATTCAACTTCTTAAGAATCTGGATTGAGACGGAAATTGCTTCTAGAAGTATTTTCTCTAGAAGGATTGTCTAGAAGGATTTTCACAGTGGCCGAAGACAGAATAATAAATTGTAGTATCAGTACAGATGCAACACTTTGATCTTAGCCAAGAGTCATATACAAAAGCATCTGTCCATATTTTCTAAGCTCTTTTTCACAAAATTATCAAGTGTTTTCGTTAAACTTTTTTATATTGCTTGATTCATTCTACTAAACGAATACCCGTCATAAGACGAGTAAAATTAGTTCTCAAAACGTAACAGTTTTGCAGTACTTTAATATCAGCTTACAAATATTCAAATCAAGATATAATGCCATTAAAAAAGGCTAAAATAATCTTTTTTTAATGAAGCGTAAAATTCTGATCAAAATTCTCAAATTTAAAGGTTTTAAGAAAAGTTTGAAATTCATGAAATCTTGCTCAGTTGTTGGCTAATGACAATGGATCAAATTCAATGAAAACCTGATATATTTTTAAATAAGAAGTTGTGTCCATATTATACTCCCCCCCCCAAAAAAAAACTTTTAAATACTCCAAAGTAACTGAAATTTAGGAAATACTTGCACGCCGCCCGGCGTTGCCCGGTCGTAAAAATACACTTTAATATGACATTTTAATTTATGCGGATTTCGTAATTATTATTATAGAGACAATTTTCTATTGATTATTATATTGTACCCAATATATAGTAGTGATTTAAGAAGTTTTAAATATAAAAGAATCGATACTCATTTAGCTATCAGATAAGTACTGTATATAAACGAGTTAGTTACGATATTGAATCCAATGATTCGTTACGGTAAATCGTGCAGGCGTCTTATCTAGATTTTTTTTTACATAGGCGTTACCACTTATCAAGGCCGATCGGCCACTCAAGGATAAGGGTTAAAGAGTGTACAGTAGTCAAAAGGACAATATAGTAATGGAAGTTCGGTAAATTTGTTAACTTAAGTGGAACGGCTCATCAGAAACTTGTTCACGTTGGACTTGAAGACAACCATATTATAGACAGCTGGAAAGCAGGAAAACGGAAGACAATTTCACAGGCGTGCAGTTCTAAGAAATAAGCTTTGATCATGGAATCTATGTTTAGGTTTAGGCACAGATAAAGAGTGGGGAAAATTATTGATAATGTTTTCAGCTAGTCTAGTGTTTCTTGTGAAAGTTTGGCGAGGGGGGACCAGAGATTGAAGCTCAGTCGAACACTTTCCATGAAAATAACGATAAAGCAGAGACAAACTCGCAACATCTCTTCTGTGAGATAGAGATTGCAGCGAAAAGAAAAGGACATCTCCCACCAGGCCACGAAGTCTATTTTGAACCCTATCAAGGCAGGACAAGTCTTTTCTAGCAGCTCCTGCCCATATGTGGCAACAGTATTCCATCCTTGGACGTATCTGGCTCTTATATAGATAGAGAATTGCATCAGCAGTGAGATATCTACTGGATCGATAGAAGGATCCGACCATTTTTCCAGCGGCCTTGGCAACAGATTTGATGTACGTATTCCATTTAAGATCAGGAGTAAAGGTCAAGCCCAGAAGCCTGTCAAAACTTGAGGCCTCCCCAAGACGAGAGCCATTCATTTTAATTGATGCCAGATGGGGATCAGAACGTTGATGATGTAAAGATAGAAGCTTGGTTTTAGATGCATTAAAAGTAACCAGCCACTCCTTTCCCCATTGTACAACGTGATCAAGATCAGAGGAGAGAGAATCGGAAAGAACTTGGTCGTTTACTGTCTTAGATGTGCTACCATAGATGGTAGTGTCGTCAGCAAAAATGTCTACGAATGATGTAAGGATGTGATTTGGAAGATCATTAATGTAGATCAGGAAAAGAGTTGGGCCCAGCATGGACCCCTGAGGGACTCCAACATTTATACTGTGAGTTTCTGAAGGTGATATATATATATATATATATATATATATATATATATATATATATATATATATATATATATATATACACTATCTATTTGTTTTTACATAAGATTTATGAATTGATGTCCCATACCTTCAAAGTTACAGGTATCTAAAATATTATGTAGATGCTCACTCCATTCAACCTATTTGCATAAAACTAAAGTAAATAAAATATAACCCACATTACTTATCCTTATGCTTAGAATCTGCGTTCACAAATTCATAATGGTCAATTAATTATTTAAGGAGTGAACTCTATAGATATTAATATATAGGATGACACCCCCCCCCCAAAAAAAAAAAACACAAAAGCTAAATGGAGGCCATCTAGAACATATGCTGTAGAACGGAGAAAAAAAAGGCCAAAGACCCTTGTGTTTTGATGTGATGTTTTGAATATAATAAACTAGTTATGACCAAAGTTTCATTTCATTCGGACAAAACACTGTGAAACGGGGCCTAATTAGAGTTGGGGCCCGTTTTTTTGGTCACCCTGTATATGCGTACTAGACATTTTAGCCAACTAAACCGGGCGAAAGTTATACCCCATGGATTGGAATGAGTATTTTATGTTAAATTGATGGTGGAATATGGCTCAATCTGTGTTTAATCCCTATTAATCCTTAACTTTGCATTGAATGAATACTATGATATTACTTTGCATTGAATGAATACGATGATATTACTTTGCATTGAATGAATACTATGATATTACTTTGCATTGAATGAATACTATGATATTACTTTGCATTGAATGAATACTATGATATTACTTTGTATTGAATGAATACTATGATATTACTTTGCATTGAATGAATACTATGATATTACTTTGCATTGAATGAATACTATGATATTACTTTGCATTGAATGAATACTATGATATTACTTTGCATTGAATGAATACTATGATATTACTTTGCATTGAATGAATACTATGATATTACTTTGCATTGAATGAATACTATGATATTACTTTGCATTGAATGAATACTATGATATTACTTTGTATTGAATGAATACTATGATATTACTTTGCATTGAATGAATACTATGATATTACTTTGCATTGAATGAATACTATGATATTACTTTGCATTGAATGAATACTATGATATTACTGCGCTGCAACTTATCATAACATAAGTTGCGTCTTCGATGATCGGGAGCTCCTATTTATTAAAAAGAAGGATAAAAGATGATAATATGCTACGAACATTAAATTTGTATATTAATTTAATGTTATGTTATTATGTGAGTATGTTATCACCTTCTGTCTCGCTTTTTAATAAATAGGATCTCCCAATCGAATAATTTATAATATGGAAACCGTGATACACGTACATACGTTAAAAGGTACTACGGTATTAATCATCGCTGTGTGGATGCGTTTTATCGAAATACCGTCACAAAATGGCCGATGGAAAATGATTAAAAAAAATGTTTAAATTCGAATATTGGTTAAAGTTGAAGAAAGGCTCTTTGAAGATGTAAATTCTTTGATATCCTGAATTGTTCCTGTTCGTCGCTAATAGTATTCTCGTTGTTTAAAAAATGATCAAAGACAGGAAATGGAAGTAATTGTATAAATGTTGCTTTTTATTTAAAAAAAAATTAGATTAACAATAGGCAGTGTTTTGAATATATATGCTATTGAAACAACTCGGAAGACTAAAAAATAACTGAAACTAAAAGAGTATATGAGCCGGTGTGTATATGGAATAACTACTTTAGTGAGCAAAATACAAATTAAACACGTGTACACGCACGCGCTCGCGCGCGCACACACACACACACACATATTTACTGGTGTAACTCTCCCAGGAATACATAGACAAAGAAGGTTCTTGGAATGGCTCAAGAGGGGAGCCCTCCACAACGATCAAGAAAGGGTTATAATGGCCGACCAAGATGAGGAATTGATGACCAACGCATTCAAGAAGATGGCAGGTATCAGTAATAACATCAAATGCAGGTTCTGTCACACAGAATTGGAAAATGTGAGTCATCTGATATCAAGTTGCAAGGTTCTGTTGGGGGACGGTTACTACACAGCGAGATATGTAAGTACATCCACTGAACCATCTGTAAAAACAATTAAGCATCCAGTGTACCAGCAAGTCCTGGGAACATCAATCTGAAAGAACAATTGGAAACGACTTATATACCACATATTTCGACCATGTAGTCTCTACAACCACCTATCTTGAAAATACTGATGTCAAATCTGATAGAGTTATGTGGAATAAGTCAGAGAAAGTGGCAACCTTTGTTGAAGTGACTGTCCCTAATGATGGAGGTCTGAACAGAGCTGAAAGGAAGAAACAGACCATATATCAATGTCTCATGTATGATATGAAAAGAAACTGGAATCTTAGGGAGATATAAATCATACCAGTTATTATAGGTGCCACAAAGCTTATGAAGAAGGACCTTAAGTCCTACCTAACTAATATTCCTGGTGAACTAAGTGCAAAAGAGATCCAGACAATTGCACTTAAGGGAATTACGAGGATACTAAAAAGAGCTCTCGGTTGGTTTCAATAACAAGCAGGATAATGTTGGCAGCTGGTTTGGCTGCCTCATACCCAATATTACAATCTTCAAAGGAAATAAATCCAAAAAACAATATAAATATATATATATATATATATATATATATATATATATATATATATATATATATATATATATATATATTATTATTATTATTATCATATTTAAATATATAAATGATTATATTTATTAAAATATATAAATTAAAATATATATATTATTATATTTATTAAAAATTAATATATTTATATATAAAAGTGACCTTGTTTGTCTGTCTGTATGAGAAAGGTCTCGACCAAACTACTCTGCTAAATTTTGTGGAATTTGATATATAGGAGCTTTGGCAGTGTGGAACAAATTCGGTTTAGTTTAAGCCGGAAAAAACAGTTGCTAAGGAGTAAAGATTGAAAATATTGGAACTTGGCAAGCGTAAGTCCACTATACGTGTTACACCTACGCATGCGCATATATACAGTTATATCAAAAATATATATCTAAAAATTAAAACAAACATAACGTTGTTATATTTTTTTTAAATTTTTTATGCATATATATTTAGATCAGTCGGTAACGAATAATAATTTATTCATAAGCTCTACATGTATTGGGCACTTTAAAAAATATTGATTTCAGTTCATGTTAACAATGTATTTGAACTTTATATATATATATATATATATATATATATATATATATATATATATATATATATATATATATATATATATAATACGCATCAAGTGCGCTTGAAAGCAAAATCACAACGTAATATTAGGAAAATAAACAAATATTTTAGTTGTTTGAAATTTATCACAAATATATTTCAGAGATATACTCCATCTTCAGTGTGTTGCTTTTCTTTTTTTTCTTTTTTCCTTTTCTTCTTCCTTGCCATGTCGTAACGTTAGAGAAAGAAAAGTCTGTTTGTAAAGAGCCGCGTGTTGTATCCAGTGGGGTTATATTTTGAAATGTTTGAACTGTGCGTACGAATATATATATATATATATATATATATATATATATATATATATATATATATATATATATATATATACTACACTGATGAGGAATGAAGGATCGGTCGAATGTATGTACATGTAAAAAAAAACGATTTTTAATTTCTTTATATTTTGTATTCCTGCACGTCACAAATAGAAAACGAATAAAGAAAAGTCATATTTTTTTTACTTTTCGTATTTTTTTTATACTTCATATGCATATATATATATATATATATATATATATATATATATATATATATATATATATATATATATATATATATATATATATATTAGTGATGGGACGATTCCTATATTTTTCTCGATTCAGATACATTCACCGATTCCGATTCTTTGTAAATCTTTAAATATTTAACTATAAAATTATTATTTTTTCCGATCACCGTAAAAACACGGATTAAATATGTATATATTTTCTCAAGCGTAAAATACACTTGTGGAGGTGATTTCTAGATGTTAGCTTTACTTCTAATTCAAACTCAATTAATATTTATCTTATTATTACTACCAGCAAATGACAATCAATTTAAAAGGAATCGTTTTTGGCATCGGAAAATATGGCACATTTTTTGTGATTCGATATCGATTCCGATACCCAAAACTTTTCGGCCCTGTCAGTGGGGCATTAGAATACGCCGACTGCCCCCCCCCCCTGCAGAGGGTAAAAGTCCCTCAATGGGGGTCCTGGATATGACCTTAAACTATATCCAGTGGTGAGGCCTCAGCTTGTGGGCTTTGGGGAATGTGGAGCAACCCTTTAATTACCATTGCTCCCAGGTCCACTCTGACCCTGAGTGGTAATACCTGTTAGGGTCCCAACTATGGGTTAAATAGAAACCGACGTGAAAACAGCAAATATATTCTGTTAAAAAAAAATTCTTCAAAATCTTTGGATTCGGCATTAAATAACCCGAAAAGGGTTGATATGCCGTAAAACAGCCAACCAACCAACCAAAAATTTTCGATTCTTCTGATTCCCGATTTCGGATGCCAATTCCGATTCCAGTTAATCGTCCCAACACTAATATATATATATATATATATATATATATATATATATATATATATATATATAATCTTGAAATAAAGAATTTTCAATTTTGCCTTCCAATATAATATAATAACACGCATTTCAAATGGATAGCTCGAAAGTGTAATATTTTATATTTGGTTATTTTTTATAATACTGCATTAAAGTAAATAAAAGAAAATAATATGAGAAATATGATCATTTAACGTTAGTGCATTTATTAGATATAATTGTACTTTAAGACCTATAAACCATTCTGATGAGTCTGATTGGCTGTGAAGCAAAAAACACTACCAATTTATAGAAAAAAATAAAGGAAATAGATATGAGTTCGCTGCTCGTATTAGTAAAATCAGAAATTGTGTATATTTTTATATGTATTACAGTTGCAGTTTGTTGTGTGATGATCAGCCATTTTAAATTACATTTAAAATCAATGGTTAAGAAACGATTGTTACGCTAAAGAAATACATCGTATGATAAACATGTTATAATATATTGCAGTCTTGGATATTGCAAAATTATTATATATATCCTCGATTATTAATACCGATAGTCTTTGAGCTTAACTAAATAGGTCAATTTATATTAACTTTGGTTTAATTGGTATATGAACATTACCGGAATTTAATAAGTAAATTTTGGTTGAAATTTATATATAAAGGGTGCCCCCCCCCCCAAAGAAAAAAAACAGAGGACATTCAATTGTTTTTCTGATCATTTTACAGTCAACGGAGAAAAAAAGGGAAAAGACCCTAGTGTTTTGATGTGATGTTTTGAATATAATAAACTAGTTATGACCAAAGTTTCATTTCATCCGGACAAAACACTAATAAACGGAGCCTAATTAGAGTTGGGGCCCGTTTTTGGGGGGCCATCCTGTATATATATATATATATATATATATATATATATATATATATATATATATATGTATATATATATATATATATATATGTGTGTGTGTGTGTGTGTGTGTGTGTGTGTATATGTATGTATATATATATGTATATGTGTGTGTGCGCGCGTGTGTGTGTGCGCGCGCGCGTGTGTGTGTCACTGAATTTGTTTATAACACTTGACAGTTCATCCTTTATCAAATTTGGAGAATTATATTTTGTTCACTTTTTCTTTTCTTTTTCATTTTGGTAATAAAATTAGTGGAGAAAATAATGAATAGGTAACTATTCTTTCATGTGGATGCGAAAGAAAATAAAAAGAAAACAACGCAAAGCAAAATAAATAAATAAATAAATAAAATGAAAGTTAAGAATAACAGTTGCTCCTTCACATATGATCAACTATTGCATTTCGGGAGTTTGAAGGTGCAATTTTTTTTTTTTCTCTTTTCTAGTGTTGATGATATCTCTCGCACATTCCACTCGTTAAAAAATGAATAAATTCGTTGCACGTTTACGACCAATTATCGGAAATTCGAATTCGTAATTGTCACTCTTTACAGCTTCAGTTATCTTTATTTTTATTTCCTCGCTTACGGGAGATTATTCAAAATTTGAAAACCATTTTCCTTTTTTGGATTAATTGGTCTTTTCTCCGTATAAACTGAATGGCGGCAGCAGATACACTCTAAGTCTATATAAATATTTTAAATCTTCTAAAACTGCAAAATGAACTGTTATAATTCGTTTAAGATATATATATATATATATATATATATATATATATATATATATATATATATATATATATTAAATGTAATTATCAACTGACACGTGTTTCGTCGTCTACGACTCATCAGAGTGGCTGTATCTAGCGAGATTCGAAATCAGGACCCACATGGGGAGCAGTATGTATATTATTTTTAAAATGTAATTATCTACTGACACGTGTTTCGTCGTCTATGACTCATCAGGGGGTACCAAATTGGTTAAAAGGAAAAATTATTCCCAACTCGCATTTAGGTAAAAATGCACTTTCATAAATAATTGAATTCATTCAAAACATATCGCTAAAACCAAAACAAAACAACATCTAAGTAAATCGCGGTATATCCAGACAGTTGGCGAGATGGTCTAGGGGTAAGGATTTAGGCTCATTACCGTTGGGTCCCGATTTCGAATCTCGCTAGATACAGTCACTCTGATGAGTCGTAAACGACGAAACACGTGTCAGTGGATAATTACATTTTAAAAATAACAGCTGCTTGCAATTGATTTCTCGTTGGAAGCGCCTATTAGTCTTCGCTGGAATTTGAGTGGAAATAAGCCTTCCCAAGGTCCTAGTTCTCTTTGCACTTATCCAGCGGAGGTCTGGTCAGTGATTTCTCCTCTGTCTTTTTTTCCTCCTTGACTTTACTTGGCTATTCGGTCTCACTCTTTGAGGGGGGCAGTGATGAGGTAATAAGGGGATAGAGGTGGGGGTTAGTGAACTTATAGAAATGCGGTTTTAATGTTGTTGGTTCTATGCAGCGCTTCGTGTTTTGCCTCTACAGCGGATTGTCTGGCCTGCGCTTGTGGCTCATCATTATTATTATCATTATTATTATTATTATTATTATTATTATTATTATTATTATCTTCATCATCATTATCATTATTATCATCATCATTATTAGTAGTAGTAGTATTAACAGTTCAAATAGTTTCTCCCTCTCTCTCTCTCTCTCTCTCTCTCTCTCCCTCTCTCTCTCTTTCTCTCTTGTATGAGATTCTATTATTATTTAAAAGCTATATACTTTGATCACATTGTTTCTATGTATCTATCTATGTGTTTATCATACGGTTTCGTATATGTTTTCATTTGTGTTGTGCATATTTTATATTTATCGTGTAGCTTTTATTATGTTTATTATAGTTTAAGATGCCCTATGGTCTATGCATCGAAGAGGAAAGGCGGTTGATACATGCAAAAAATAAACATACACGGAATAAAAAAAAATACGCTTTTTGGTTGCTATTGGTCTTCGCTGGAATTTTGAGTGGCAATAAGCCACCAGGGAAATACATGTGCTGCGGGCCACACAGTAAAAGTAAAACTATTCCTATATTGTTTGCTGACACAGTAAACAAAGTTTTACAAGTTTTAATTTAGAATGTTATTGATTTTATAAAAGAAATTTGAAACAATTATATTTAAGTTCATCTTAACAAAGTGTAATAAAATAAACATTACAAATAACATATAAGTTTATATTGGCTGTAAACTGTATTAACACGTTTTCTTTTTGACGGTCTCTTACTTCTATTACTGTGAATCTATAAAAGAGACTTGCTTGTGTGAATAGAAATGATGACTCGCTTGAACCTAGTCAATTATAGAACATGCAAGCAAAATATATTTGCATTGACCGGCAGTGTACATTAAGAACCGGACTTAAAAGTAGGTATTTATTTGCTTCCCTACGTAAGCAAAATATGACACAAGGTCGTTTTTTATGTGAGGTGAAGGAGGAGGGGAAGGGGGAGGGAATGCCCCTACATGTACCATCAACCAAGGGCAATGGTCACAAAGTTCAGCATCTGTCGGAACAGATACTACACTCTGATCCCAGCAAAGCCCGACATCTCTAATCTTTCTCTTCACGGCCAACTTACATCACAAGATAAAATGCAATTCTTTTTCCCAGAAAGATGGCGCTACATGATACACGTCTCACAGATTACTGACACGTGTTCATGACATGTTTGTGGAACAGAGAACAATAAGCAAAGGGGCATGGCCATCACGTTCCCCGGACTCGTCATCATGTGATTTTTAACTTTGTGGGACTTTTAAAACAAAAAGTTTATACAAATAGTCCTCACAATCTAGACCAACTAAAGAAGAACATTACCAACGTTATAAGGAGAAACACTAGAGAAGATCTACAGGCAGTATCTGCAAACGTTGTTAAACGTGCCCAGAAATGCATATATATATCAATGGGGGCACTTCCAGCATCTTTTATAACACTACAGGTAATTAAAACAATAAAATAATGTTCAACCTCTCTACTACATTTCCTAGGATACTTTTAAGTAGGCAATTTTTTACTCTCTATTAAACTGTATTTTATACGATATAATCACTTTGAAACACCGGTTCCCGTCAGATCGTCGAAGCAACGTTGAGCCTGGTCAGTACTAAAAATTAAACAACGTTCAGCCCTGTCAGTACTAAAATGGAATTCCAGGTGCTGTATGTCTCTCTGCTTGTCTCGGTATTGTTTCCAGCCAGTCTTGGACCTCTCTTTTCCACTGAACCCAAGCATTGCCGATTCAGGAGAGGTGCGGTTGGGATTTGGCAACCCTTGATTCACAATTACTCGTGCATCTACTCTTACATAGGAGTATTTTGTCTCTTGACATGGATCGGAGGCATCGTAAACTGTATTTTTATTATTTTGAATTTGTTAAATTGATTAGCTTAAGATATTCATTAAATTTATATCAGTTTCAGCATAGTTAAAGATCACAATTTTGAACCTCACAACTGGATGTCATGAAATGCCAAATGTAGAGTATATGGGAGTAGAAAAAGTAGTTGATATGGTTGGAAAGTAGAGTAGAATAAGAAAAAAAAGGAAAAAAATACTCAGAAATATGTATGTCAGAGCGTCAGACCATATCAACTTATGGTGGTCTGTTTTGTAATTTCCTAATTTTAATTGGGCATACAAACACACATACACTAACAGACGTTTGCCCTTTATATAATAGACTAGCAGGCTGGCACATAGAATAAAAGGCCCCCTAAACCCGTTTATACACCTAAGTGGGAAGAGGCAAACAATGGTATAAGCCTTCCTATGCCTTAAAATAGCACTATTTAGACCATGGCATTACTAAGAATAGGAGGACAAGTCTCTTTTTTATAGTTGTTTAATATAGTGGAAAGGTGTTAACCATCATCTACAAATTGTGAGCCAACTTCGTGTGCTGGTAGAAAATTACATCAGTAACGATTGAATTAAAGCTTTATTAGAGTTTTTAGAACAATCCTGGGCAATCCTTGGTTGTTTTTCTCATTCAATTTGTTTGGTTGGTGACGCAAACCACAAGAAGGAAAAATAACAAAATAGTGTACAATAGTAGGCACTATTGTTTTGTCTTGGATATAAACCTGGGTTAAAGGTTTCCAATGTTTCCTGTGAGGTAAAATTTCCGGTGAAAAGTTACTCAATTAATATGCACATGTGATTTTACCAATTTAGTCAATCAGGGCGAATTCAATTTTGAAGATTGATGAACTGAATAAAACCCCCAGACCTCGTCCGAACCCACGCTGTGTTGTTGGAAAAAAAAAAAGAGAAATCGAATCTGTTTTCTTTTTTTCATATCTGTAAAATAACACTACTGTATCCAGAGTTTACTTAATAATTAATCTTTGTCAAAAAAAAAAAAAAAAGAAAAAGAAAGAAAGAATAAAAGGGTCTTGCGACTATTGTGCCTACGGAATTCGTGACTCAATAACAAACGAATGCTATCTATCGAAGTTGATTTCTTTCAGGAAACAACAAGCAGGAAAAGAAGGTCGGCCAACCCAACGCGTGCTGACTGTGGCCCGCAGCACGTGTATTTCCCTGGAGACTTTGAGTTGTTCATTTTGTTTGTTTTGTTTTTTTGTTGTTGTTGTTTTTGTATTCTTTAGATATTTTGGAATTTTCGTTCTTTTTGTTACGGACCACTGGGAAGGTCAGGAATATAGGAATGTACATCAACCTCGCCATCGTATAAGCGATTGAGACAACACTATTGTACTTTCTAAGGTGTTCCGAAATCGGAACAACCTAGGACTACACTTATGTACTGGTGAACACAATACTGTCTTCACTGTGTTATACTGGTCCCGTTTGACCAGGATATGACTTTTAACTGGGATACGACCGGTGTCTTCACCGTTTTATACAATGTAAAATGTTTTTAAAAAGTCAACCAAACCCAAAATATAGTTGACCTACCTCAGTAAAAATAAAACTATTCCTATATTATGTTTCTGAATATTTTAGATGAAGATTGGTTATTCGTATTATTTGGATTCATCGGGCTACTCTTCATATCTTGGGTGTGATTTTCAAAATGATTCCGTCGATCTAACCTCCGACCTTCTTCAGGTGTATCTTGTCTAATTCGTGAATGTTTCTGTCGAACTCGGGGATTTGGACGGAATTTCGAGCGGAACTCTTAATTTACACGGAGGTAACGTGCTCTTGTTTCGTCAGCCATTACTGGATGGAGGTTCTAAGTAATTCGCAATTGTATTTTTCCGTCGCCCACACTGAGGATTGATATAGTTATAAATATCACTATTTATTACTAATTAATACTATATGTATTAACGTCTCTCTGTCTCTCTCTCTCTCTCTCTCTCTATACATATATATATATATATATAGAGAGAGAGAGAGAGAGGGAGAGAAAGAAAGAAAGAAAGAAAGAGAGAAAGATATATATATATATATATATATATATATATATATATATATATATATATATATATATATTGATGTTTTTACTTATTACTTGTATATATTATCTATTGTTTATAATTACTGGTTCTCATATCGTATTGAATTCTATACTAGGTCAACTTAGTAGTTGGTTATTCCAGCAGCACACAAGCTGGGAAATAACTAACAACTAAGTAGACCTATTATAGAATTTATATATATTAAATTTCCTTTAATTCTTTTGACAATTTTTAGTGGCCCGGAAGTAAATGGAGTCAAAGGTAAATTTGTACCTAGAGTCAAATCTCTCAACCAGTAGGAATTTTCACTTTCTGCACTGATTGCAAAAACATGGAATACTAATGTCTGTAATATGTCTTTGTAGCTGGGTTCGAATCTCTCGACCACTAAGAAACGTCACTTTCTGCACTGATGATAGCGAAAGCATGAAACACTAAGGTCTAGAGCCATAAAAATTATATATATATATATATATATATATATATATATGTGTGTGTGTGTGTGTGTGTGTGTGTGTGTGTGTGTGTGTGTGTGTGTGTGTGTGTGTGTGTGTGTGTAAGAAGTATGTCGTAGTTTGCTTGAAACATTGCTTATTATATAAGAAGGTGTGTTTGAAGGCTTGTCAATGCAGAAATTATTCAGTTGTTGGAAACAGATAAATAAATAAATAATGGTAAATAATTCAAAGAGTTCAATAATTTTCCATAAGTATTTATTTACCTTGATGGTATATTTCTTCGACTAAATTTCTATAAGTATTTATTTACCTTGATGGTATATTTGCTCAAATAAATTTCCATAAGTATTTATTTACCTTGATGGTATATTTGCTCAAATAAATTTCCATAAGTATTTATTTACCTTGATGGTATATCTCCTCGAATAAATTTCCATAAGCATTTATTTACCTTGATGGTATATATTCTCAAATAATTTCCATAAGTATTTATTTACCTTGATGTTATATTTCCTCGAATAAATTTCCATAAGTATTTATTTACCTTGATGGTATATATTCTCAAATAATTTCCACATACCTTGATGGTATATTTCCTAATATATTTTCGGGGGCATCCCCCATTTTAAAGAGGTAAGAAATAGAAATCACCTGTTGTTTTTCATTTCATTTAAATTGACCGTTATATTTTTTTGTTTTGAAACGTTATTTTTAATGTACTGTAAACTTACGTTATTTTTTAATGTACCGTAAACTTACGTTAATTTTTGTCAGAAACATTCCCGGAGTTCGTCAAGATGAGAACAGTAATCTGAAGATCCCAAATAATACGAATAACCAATTCTAATCTCCAAAATTCAGAAACATAGATCTCACTATGTCTATCTATCGCTTTTAGCTTTAGTTTTCGGTTTCAATTCTGGCTGATGTCACAATCGCATTTTTTTACTTTTGAAATCACGACTATATATAGGGGTACAATATCAGTTGAAATAATCAATAGAGGATTTGCTTTATTACAATATATAAGGAATCTGAATAATTTAAAATATATTTAAGCATATTTTACGATCGGGCAACGCCTGACATCCACTGCATATATATATATATATATATATATATATATATATATATATATATATATATATATATATATATATATATATATATATATATATTATTAGTAATGGGACGATTTCAATATTTTTCCCCGATTCCGAACTAACTACCGACTCCGTACAAAATTCCCGATTCCGATTTCGATTCTTTATAAATCCCTAAATATGTAACTATAAAAGTATTTTTTGTCCCGATTACTGTAAAAACACATTTTAAATGTCCCTATATTTTCTCAAACATAAAAACACACTTGTGAGGGGGATGGTCTAGAGATTTTAGTCTGACTGAAAGTTTAAATCAATAAATATTTATTAATTATTATTACTACAAGCAGTGAAAGATGTTTCTTAAACCAAAATCAAATAAAAAAGATGATTTAAAGAATCGTTTTGGCATCCGAAAATAGGCGCAAATGTTTTCGATTCCGATACCGATTCTGATTAATAGTCCCACCACTAATATATATATATATATATATATATATATATATATATATATATATATATATATATATATATATATATAACCAAAGTTTATATTCCAAAGTACATGATGTTTACAATTCTGTATTTTATTCCATTACATCAATTGATTTATAAAGTTCTTGACAGTATCTGTTTCGTAGCGCACAATCAATCACTTAATTATTATATCAAACAGTGAATTTATTATGCCCTTAACTCATCAGAAGAAATAGCAAAAACCAATTCAACAAAAGGAATTATAATGTGAGACGACATGGTAAGAATCCGAAATTTGGAAGAGAAGCTGCAGTTACCATTATATTTTTCAATTTTGCCATCTTGGATTTTAATCAAACAAAGTCATTGAATCCCCCTCCTCGTATTAATCAATTAATTAATTTATGAATATTCTGACAAAACATACTATTTAATAACTACTATATTTATTAATTTTATTAATTTTCCTTTATGTCTATCTACTTCCGATAATAATTTCACCAAAATATACGTCATAAATTACAGATTAATATACATGCCCTTACATACGAAACTAAAGCTAATTAAAAAAAAAGAAAAACCTTTTATTAAATTAGCCAAATGTTATGATTTAATAATTATCCCGAATAGACATAAAAACTAATTCAGACTAGATTCAATCACAACCGTCAACACAAATACTAATAATATTTAATATTATACATGACGAAGATTATCCTTATGTTATGTTAAGTTTAGAATGAATTTAAAATTCTTTTAAATCGTTACATTATTTCTTTTCAAACAGACTTAATAAAATGCAAATATATACAGGGTGACCCCCCCCAAAAAAAAGCAAAAGCTAAATGGAGGCCATCTAGAACATATGCTGTAGAACGGAGAAAAAAAAGGCCCTAGTATTGTGATGTGATGTTTTGAATATAATAAACTAGTTATGACCAAAATGTCATTTCATTCGGACAAAACACTAAGAAACGGGGCCTAATTATAGTCGGAGCCCGTTTTTGGGGTCACCCTGTATATATATATATATATATATATATATATATATATATATATATATATATATATGTGTGTGTGTGTGTGTGTGTGTGTGTGTGTGTGTGCGCGCGCATGTGTGTGCGTACGCGTGTGTTGGTTGGTTGGCTGTTTTACGGCATATCAACCTTTTTCGGGTTATTTAATGTCGAATACAAAGATTTTAAAGAAATTTTTTTTTAATAGAATATATTTGTTGTTTTCACGTCGGTTTCTATTTAATCCATAGTTGGGACCCTAACAGGTACTACCACTCCGGGTCAGAGTGGACCTGGGAGCAATCGTAATTAAAGGGTGGCTCCACACTCCCCAAAGCCCACAAGCTGGTGTCTCACCACTGGATATAGTTTAAGGTCATATCCAGGACCCCCATTGAGGGACTTTTACCCTCTGCAGGGCGGCAGTCGGCGTATTCTAATGCCCCACTGACAGGGCCGCGTGCGCGTGTGTATAATTCAGAAAGATATAATGCTTGAAGCGAAGAATACGTGGAATTATACACGATATAATTCATTATTTTATTAATCAACTATATTTTAATGTCTCTTTTAACTTCAACGACTGGTTGGATGTTTTTATAACAAATAATTATGTTTAGGAAGATTGTTTCATTTTCTTAACAAACATAGTTATCAATAGAATTAATTAATGACAATGATATTGTGTTCTTAACAGTTATGCACCATTATTTTGCATGCTTTCGTATGAATTGTAAGCCGTTTGCAGTCAGCATTGCCACAGCAAATCGATTTCTTTTTTCTTTTCTTTTCGTTTCTTTATGTTCATAATTAATTAATAATGAATTTGTTTCAAAGTAATCAATAGGTTTTCATTGATCCATACGAATAAACTGTGTTTATAATTCTAAAGATTTCAGATTAGGATTAATAATTTGTATTATTTAGGAATTAATCGTCTTGTCGAATTCGGAAATTTAGTTATGGCTGACGGAACGAGATTATTCTACAACTGTGGATAAAATAAATGCTTTCATTAAAAATTATGTGTACATCCCTTCGTTCGGCATAGAAATTCCCGAGTTCGGAAGAAAGATTCTCGAGTTCGACGATACACAGGAAGAAGATCGGAGGTTACATCGGCCGAAACGTTGTCCTAATAATACTCAAGATGAGAACAGTAGTCTGGATAATTTAAATGTTTTTTTCATGGTTACAGCAATATAGTGTTTACTATTTTGATTTTTTTTATTTCAAGTAATTTAAATATAGAACCACATGAAGCGATAACCAGCTGGGGAAGCCGAGATATATATATATATATATATATATATATATATATATATATATATATATATATATATATAGAGAGAGAGAGAGAGAGAGAGAGAGAGAGAGAGAGAGACAGACAGACAGACAGACAGACAGACAGATTTTGTGATTGTTGTTTTTTCAAGCGATACATACGGTTAATATTGGCCCCGCCTCGGAGCTCATTTTTTTTTATTTACTTAGAAAGTCGCCCTTTTTAATTTGTTTGGACGTATATAACTTTTTTTATTTATTTATTATTTTAAATATTACTGTAGATTACTGTTTTAAAAATAATAAATATATATATATATATATATATATATATATATAATGTCAGCCCCTTTAAGAAACTCGTTTCTTATCGTTGAGCACTTTCAGTTGAATTAAAGTCGGTCAATTTAGCTCTTATGTGCAGATTATCATATAATGATTAGATCACTGTGACAAACGTTAAAAAGCATTTAAAAAATAAATGTTTAAATTTCAACAATATTTCTCGCGGTTAACAATAGCTGAATGGATTAGGTCATTGCTAATGAAGTCAGAGATTGCTTCCGTCGACGGGTTTGAATTCATCGACTGGTATTAATCGGGACACACTGCGCTGATGATTTCCGAAAGGATAAAACACTAGTGTCTGTAGGTATTTATAACTATTATAGTAAATAATTATATATATATATATATATATATATATATATATATATATATATATATATATATATATGAGGTACTTTAAATAAGTTTCCAGATTTTTTGTACATGCATTTCAAATTGTTGTAGACTCTTGAAAATTCAACTTTATATCTTGTGAGATGACTGATTAATTTTTATGATTTCAGGTTCAAATGAACAGCTATGGCATGAATTGGAATACATCCTACTAAAACCTGATTGTCACACCAGGTGAATTTCAAAAATGCAAACGGGACGTGATGACACTTTAGAAGAACGATATGCAATAAGATTTTGTTTTAAAATGTTACAGAAACGTATGAGATGCTTCAGACTGTTTTAGGACTATCATGCAAGAATCTAGCATCAGTTTTTAAGAAGCATTAGAGATTCAAGAAAAGCAGGGAGTCTGTGTGGGATGCTGAGAAGTGCAGGGGGAGTGAAGAAGTCAGGACATCAGAGTTGATTGGCCAAATAAAGAATTTCATAGATAATGACTATCGTGTGCCTATAGAGAAAATAAGTGAACAGTTTGATGTCAGTGTGGGAACTGTACACATAATTATTCGCGAAGAAATTGAAGTTGCAAAAGATTTGCGCGAATTTTTTGCCAAAGTTGCTCAGAGAAGATCAGAAGGAAAAACGTTTTAATGACAGCAGGGAGATGGTCGAGAGGATGAACTCAGATTCCACAGTTCTTGACGCGCTGGTGATCTGCTATGAAAACTGAAGCTACTGCCATGAGAGAGACAGTTCTTAGTAGAAGCCATGCAGGCTCTCCTAGACCTAAGAAGGCCAGGCAGGGTAAATTCCTCTCAGAAACTTATGATCCTTTTTTAGAGAAGGGACATGATCTACAAGCACTAGGTTCCCATTTGACAGACAGTCAACTATGTTGATGTTTTAGAGGAGTTCAGGAAGAGATTCCGTCGGACCAGGCCAACAACCACTGCAAAAGAGTAATAAACAATTCAAGAGAGCTATATGCTCAGTCCGTTAAATCCATAGTAGCTGAGCAGCGGCTTGGTTCCCACGAGTTTTGGTAAATAGCAAACAGGATCCTCAACAGAAGCGTGCGTTCTATCCCAACCATCATCAATGGACCTGAGGTCATCTCGTCAGCATCAAATAAGGCCAAACTATTTGCCAAGAACTTTGCAGCTAATTCTACCCCATGCGACGAAGGCCATCAACTCCTCGTATTTCCCCCTATAACGGACAACACGCCCTGCAACATACAAATATCTGTGCGTGATGTCGCCAAGCTAATCAAGAACCTCGATTCCAGTAAAGTAACTGGCCCTGAGAGCATTCCAATCATTGTTCTGAAAAAGCTTCAACTAGAACTTGCCCCCATACTTACAAAACTTTTTAAGCGTTGCCTTAAAGAGAAGTGCTTCCCAACACCCTAGAAAATCTCATCAGTATGCCCTGTATTTAAGAATTCAGGTGATAAGTCATCTCCCTGTCAGTACAGACCAATGTCTCCTGTGTGTCATGAGTAAGCTTCTGGAATCCATATTAAATAGAGAAGTAGTCAACCACCTCAGCAGAAATAACCTTCTTAGTGACACGCAATATGGTTTCCATTCTGCCAGATCTACAGCAGATGTGCTAACTGTTATATCATAGAATTAGCGAATCTCTTGACAAAGGCTTCCTCTCTAGGGCAATTGCTCTTGACATATCAAAGGCCTTCGACAAGGTATGGCATAAGGGCCTACTTCACAAGATTTCCAGCTATGGTATAACTGGAAATGTTTTCTCGATCATTAAATCATTTCTCTCCGATAGGCTCATAAGAGTAGTGGTTGATGGGCAGAAATCAGAGGCCCTCAATATTAATGCTGGAGTCCCTCAGGAGTTCATCCTAGGCCCAACTCTCTTCCTGATATACATCAATGATCTCCCAAAACACATACATAAATCATTCGTCGACATCTATGCTGATGACACGACCATCTATGGCAACACATCAAAGGCCGTAAATGACAAAGTTCTCTCAGATTCTCTCTCCTCTGATCTCGAGCGTGTGGTATAGTGGGGGGAAGAGGTGGCTGGTTACTTTCAATGCATCTAAAACCAAGCTTCTATCTTTACATCATCAACGCTCTGATCCCCATCTGGCATCAATTGAAATGGATGGCTCTCGTCTAGGGGAAGCTCCATGTTTTGATAAGCTTCTGGGCTTGACCTTTACTCCAGACCTGAAATGGAATACGTACATCAAGTCAGTTGCCAAGGTCGCTTGAAAAATGGTAGGATCCTTCTACCGCTCTAGAAGATATCTCACTACTGATGCAATTCTCTATCTGTATAAAAGCCAAGTGCGTCCAAGGATGGAGTACTGCTGCCACATCTAGGCAGGAGCTGCTAAAAACAGCCTATCCTACCTTGACAAAGTACAAAATAGGCTTCGTGGCCTAGTGGGTGATGCCCTTTTGTCTTCCCTGCAACCTCTCTCCCACAGAAGAGACGTTGCGAGCCTGTCTTTGTTTTATCGTTACTACCATGGAAGGTTCTCGTCTGAACTCCAATCTGTGGCCCCCTCGCCAATCTTTCACGATAAACACCCGCCTAGCTGAATCCACTGTCAAAAATTTTCCCCATCTGTGCCAAAATCAAAACGCGGATTCCATGAACAAAGCTTCTTTCTTAGAACTGCACGTCTGTGGAACTCTGTTCCGTTTGCCTGTTTCCCACCTGACTACAACATGGATGTCTTCAAGTCCAATGTATACAAATTCTTGATGAACCGCCTCCTTAAGACACTTTATCAAATCTCCAACACTAACGTACTGTACACACAATAACCCTTATCCCCGAGTGGCTTCCGGGCCTTAATAAGTGGTGACTACATTTAAAAAAAAAAAATTGGGTCAGAAACTCGAAAAAAATCCACAACTTCATCCTAATCACAGACTATTTGACCAAAACGGGCATCAAGTTCCTTAATCTCCCTATAGTCCAAACCTTTCACCCTGTGAGTTTTGATTATTCCTTAAGCCCACGGAAAACCTTAGAGGTTGTCATTTTGAGACAATTGAGAGTTTTCTAGAAAGTTTTGGAAAAATACAACAAGTGTATTGCAGCCGGAGGAGATTACGTTTTAGGCGACTAGACTTTCATGTGTGTACTATCAATAAAAGTGCCTATACGAAAAATTTTGGAAACATTGAAAGTACCTCGTATATATATATACTAGCAGCGAGATTGGACGTTGCTGGGATTGAATGATGATCAACGAATATTTCACATTCCTATATTATTTTTTGTCATCGAAATCCGTGAAATCGCCCGGGAGGAAGTTTCAAATTCGTTTAGTACAAAATATATGTTATTCTACATTGCACTATAGAGAAACTGTTTATTTTATAAAATTATTTTATATAAACTTCTTTCCAGTTAACTAAAACAAATCATTAAAAAATTTACGTGCGGGGTTTGAACCTACAGACCACGTCATGAAAAAAAAATTCGTGAATTTTCAAGTTTTTTAAATTTCTTAGCTGATAATGAAAAAATAAAGAAATTTTCGTGCGGAATTTTAACCTACAGACCACGACATGCAAAAAGAGAAGAAAAGACACGCTATCAACTTACTCACAATAGAATTTTCACGGCCCGTTGTTCTATCATTGTTGCTAAACGACGATATGGAAAAATTGTTTTACCGATGATAGATGAATTAAAATAACGGTTTCGATTATCGGTAATTATCGGGGTATTCTGAGACAAAATTAATTAAGATCACTCCCAGACTTATACACTAAAGTTCTGTAAATTTTAAAGAAAATCAGTTCGGCCGTTACGGAGTCGATAAGGAACCCACAGACAAAGTTGAATCTATATAATTGTAGAGAAGATATATATATATATATATATATATATATATATATATATATATGTGTGTGTGTGTGTGTGTGTGCGTGTGTGTATGTATGTATGTATATATATATATATATATATATATATATATATTTATATATATATATAGTCATCTACATAGAGTACTGTTTTGTTGTATCAAAACTCATCACTGCGGCTAGACTAGTACATTTCCCTAGCTGTAGGTCAACGTTGTGGTAAGAATCTGTACTCGTAAATGATTCATCAAATGTCTCTTAGATAAAGATCTACCCAACGCTTAACAGTGCTCGGGCTGATAGTTTGTTTATAAAAAAATTGATAACGCCCTTAGAGAAAGAGAGAGAGACAGACAGACAGAGAATAAAACAATAAACAAAAATAAAAAAAAATATTACTCCCATAGTCGTAGGAATTAATTTCGCTACTGTAGCAACTAAGAAAAGATCCTCTAAATTATAAAAATCGTACAGAAGCAAGTATTTTTCTTTTGTCTTGAGATAAATTCGGGATTATCTCTTTAGCTTCAAAATCTTCTTATTACAAAATGGAGCCAAAATGAATCGACAGTGCAATGTATATCGTCCAATGAAGGTATTAAGAACCAAACGCAAAAGATATTCATGAAAAATGTCTTTGCTCGCCAATAGAAGTTTTATTGTTGAAATATTTTGGCGTTAGTCAGAAGTTATATATATATATATATATATATATATATATATATATATATATATATATATATATATGTGTGTGTGTGTGTGTGTGTGTGTGTGTGTCATTATTATAGTAAATAATTCTTTCAGCCCCTTTAAGAAACTCGTTTCTTATCGTTGAGCACTTTCAGTTGAAATAAAAAGACGTTTAATTAATTGCACTGGACTATTTTACTCCATATCAACCCCCATTTCATTCCGAAATAAAATAAATTTGTAAACGATTTATTAATTAAACATTTATAGATTGTTTTTATTTTAGAATTATTTGGGTTTTTACCTGTACGATTGTATAAAATGTTGCAACATATACTTTTTTTTCACAATAAAATTGTATTAAAAATAAAACATGAAACATTTATAGAGGTTTAAGAATATATCCTTTTTTTTACACAAATATTGTTTGTATGCTGTTTCACAATTAAATTGTATAGATATATATAAAACATAATTTGTTGTCGTCAATAGAGCAAGATATAATTTTAATACAGAAGTTTTTATTCATTTATTTATAAAACTTTATAGAAATTTTTAATAATTTTTTTTTCCAATGAGTGATACGATTTATCGACACCTGTTCGACTGAAATACGCCCTTTATGGACCGTTCTTTAAACTAAGATACACATATTCGACTCATGGCACTGTCATGCAGAAGTTCCGAAAATGATCTTGTGTATCGATATTAAATGACCATGAAAGGGTTGGTATGACGCACGGCGTACAATCGAAAACAAAAAAAAGCATCCATTAAGTGACCATGATAATTATTATAGAATAAAATAAACAAGACAAAGAAAACAAATGGTGACTTTGTAACATATAAGATCGGCTAATTGTTTTTCTTCTTGAGATTGGTTTTTATTTTGAAATCGCAGACATTGTTATCTTAGAATATTTGCATCGCTCTGGCATCAAGTTGTTTATCGTGAAAGCAAGTCTTATGATAATCAAATTACTTGGGGTGTGGATTTTAATTAGTTTCAAAGATTCTAGGAATTAAAAAGATTGATTTTGCACAAGTTATTAGCTTGTGGACACATCGCATATATACATATATATATATATATATATATATATATATATATACATATATATATATATACATATATATATACGAGCAAACAGTTAATAAAACATGTTAAAAACACTTTGAAATGAGTTAAAAACATATTTAATCTGAAAAGGAAACACTTGATCAGCGGATATTCCTTAATCCGCGGAGTTTCAAAGAAATACATTCTTTCTCATCAGAGGGTAGGAATTAGCAAAATGCGGGATCGGATTTTGCAGGCGAAAGTATTTGATGAAACAACAAGTAAGTCAAAGATCTTACTTGATAACAACAAAGTGAAGCAGAGGGAATATGGTGAAGAAAAAGGTGATTACACGTGAATGGATAGTCTGGTGGAAGATAAATAATCCAGTGACGGTAAAATCCAAATATATAACTTCAAAAAAGTTAATTGAATTCTTATTTGCACAAGTAAAATCCAAGGAAATCCCGTAATTGGAAGATGGTCCAAAATAATCCAAAGGAAGAAATCCATGGAATAATCCACAAAAATGTGTACTAGGGAAAAAAGGAAAAAATTCCAATAATAATAATAAAAGAAAAATAAGATATTCTTTTTACTCTACTGCCGAAGCATAAATATAAATAAAAAAGATCAGGGAAGAAAAAGAGGAGGGGAAAAAATTAAATGGTGATAGAATTAAATATAAAATAGAGAAACAAATGTCAAAATAACCCAGACAGGAAATGTTACAGACGCGAAAAAATATATAGGGCAAAATAACATAGGTCAACTGAAATGTACAGGTCATCACTTAAAAAAAATGTCAGCAAGAGTTGTTAGAAGACACTAAATGGAAAATAAATAAATTAATTAATAAATAAATCGAGAGAAATAAATAAATAAACAATAAATAAATAAATAAAAAATAAAATATAAAATAAAAAATAAAAATTATTTAAGGGGAGAGGGTCGCCGGTATCTGCAAATTCAGGAAAAAGCAAGAAAAAAGTAAGTAAATGCATATAGTAAAATTTAAGTAAATATACATACAAGATATGAAAATGTGGGTAGATTGATATATTAGATAGATAGGAAAGTTTAAAGAATAAAGCAGAAAATGCAGATAAAAAACCGGCTATGCAAAGAAGAAATAATAAATAAATAAAGGATTATTAAATTATAAAGTATTAAGAATGTAGAAAAAACGATAAAAAAGAAAAAAAAATATATCTATATAAAAGGTAAATTTCAAAATTGCCACAATTAAATTTGGACTTATGTTTACAGAAAGAGATCAGTTCATTTTTATAATTTATCATATTGTTACTTTGAGGGGAAGTAATTATAGTTATAGCTTCGGTTGTGCAGAAGCGACATGACTTAAAGCCTGGAGTATAAGACAACTTTTTTATGATAGTCCATTTGATTGAGAAGGGGGTATTGTTAGAGTTAAGTTTTTTAAAGTGGTTAGAGAAGTTCCTTGGTTATTATTAGAATTATCGTTGTTAAAAGAAGAAATATGGTTTGATATTCTTTTCTTAATTAATGTTGAAGTAGCGCCGATATAAGTATGTACTTTATTAAAAGCTCGAGGTCTGATATTAATATTAATTTTCTGATTTGTATTAGTTAAATCGTTTGAATTTTGTTCATAGTGTTCAACAAATGGTGCGACAATGTCTGTATGAGGACTATTTTGGAGGGGATAATGAGTGTTGTTAATGTTAGGATGGCTGTTAGGAGAAATATTTTTATTCTCATTATTATTATTATTATTATTAATATTATTATTATTATTATTATTATTATTATTATCATCATTACTCGTCGTATGATTGTAGATGGAGGGGTTGCGCGAGTGGTGTATTGGATTAGTAACTATATCAGATGGAGGATGGGAAGAAAAATAACTTGAAGACGAAATATTAGTGTCTGTTATGGTAGGATTGCGTGGGAGCTCAGTAATAGTGCAAGAATATATATAACATCTTTATGGATGCAATCATTATTGAGTGGACAAGGATGTTTGTTATTACAATTACAGTTAGTTTTGGGTTTAATTTGGAAAGGGATTTTTTGGACTGATTTAATTTTTTTGTTATTAGATGTTAAGATTCTTTGTGCTAAATTAGGCATTGTTGAATAAGAAATCCGGATTGAATTTTTATTGAAAATAGAACTATATCTGTGTGGGTATTTGAAAGAGTTTTGTACAATGTTGAAGAATTCCTTGGGTATATTAGTTTTGACATTTAGGCTAAATGGAGGATTAAACAAAATATTTTTCTTTCTTCTGATGCGACTGGGTGGGTTAGAGGTATTGCGATTAGTATTTTGGTTTGGATTATATATGTAGACTGGTTCATTGTTATCAATAGTGGCAGATCTTGTTATTTGAACTGGTTTCTTACGAGTCAGATTGTGTGTGATTACAGATTTAAGGCGGCCTGCAGGAGGAGCATAATTGTTGTATTTAATCTTTTCTTTGTGTCCTGAGTTCTATAAGGCATTATTGAAGAAAGTAACACTTTGATTAAAAGTTTTTTTATCAGCAGAAAGAGCAGAAATTCTTCTAGAGACGGATGGTCCTATAGATTTTATAATTGAGTTGGGGTGGTTAGAAGATTTATGGACGCATAAAAGCGTAAGATTAGGTTTATGATAGGGGCTATGAGGTTCGGTGTTAAGATTAAGTGTAACAGCTAGAAAATTTGAAGTTTTTTTTTGTTTGGTTCGATAATTATAGTAAGGCCAGAGTTATTGAAGAAGTTACGTAATTTTTTAATTGTTTTGTTGTACTGTCTTGGCCTGACTGTTGTAGTAAAAAGGGTATTGTCTCTATAAAGGCCTCCTTCGATATTTTAAAGTGATATTTAAGTTCTTTCAGTAAGAAGAGTCCCACTAAATCGGTAATTTCTGCAGAGTCAGAAGCACTCCTCAATATGCCAAAATTATCAGGGGTATCCTTTCTAGTCCAAAGCTTATTGTTAAATTGTATAAGGGACTTTCTCGCTAAGAGAATTAATTTTATTTCTAAATTAATTAATTTATTTCTAAATTAGTTAAGTCGGAATTTCTTTTAGCAAAGATAAGAGCCTTATTTAAAAGGATTGGAGAAATTGATTGATAATAATTTTGGATGTCAAATGTTATGAAGTTAAGGAGGTGTTTATTTTTAAGGGAGACAAACCAATTAATTACGGAATCTGAATTCAGCCAAAGAGAGAAATTTACTTTTTCTTTAATAGAAGAGATGATTCTATCTAAGATATTTTTGCTTACAGCTCCTAAGTCAGAGTTAGATGGGAAGATCAATCTGATGGAGGGGCTGTCATATAAATTAGGTTTATGATCCTTGAGGGTTAATCTAGGAGTACCAGGAGAAATTATTTCAGTGAAGTTATGAATATTCATAGAAGTCAGTTAAAGTTTAGCTTCAGAATTAATTGAATCTAAAGTCTTAGGAGAGACTATTTTATAAGATTTATTAAGTTCTTCATACAAAAGTTTTTTATATGTAGGATAGTCAAGTTTATAATATTTTTTTATTTTATCAGCCGGGACGAGTATATGTTTATTCTTTTAACTTTTTCGGCAAAATTATTTATTTTTCGAGTAACCGGATTATAATGGTGTATTTGTTTCTTAAATTTAATTTTTTTTTTACTAAATTTAACATGGAATTCTCAAACTCCTCGAGGTAAGGGATGTATTTGAGGTGGGCAGTGGTTTTTAATCCATAAAATTTGGCAGCAATTGTTTCGAATTTATTTTGTTCTCTATGAGAGTTGTTAAGATTTCTGGGAAAAAGATATATCTATTGAAATTCAAATATAAGTTTGTAACAAAAATAAAATGAGTGTTATTTATGTAATTTATTGATAGATATTATGTGTTAATTATTACAGGGGGTGTTTGAATGGTGTGAGAAAGTTAACCTGTGTCCACAGTTAAATAATGTTCTTTTAATAACAGTTTACTTATTAATGGCGCTATGTTATAGAAACCTCCACGTTGTTTAATAGTGCTTGAAATTGCGATAAGCGCAGATTCAAGAAGTCTCCGGCGCGGTTTATTTGAAATAAATAATAAGAAGAATATAAACAATAAGAATATAAACTTGCGTTCATAGTTTTAAAATTATATTAACGACTATATGACGTCACTCAAATTTCCTTCTCTTTAACAGCGCCAGCCCCCCCCTCCTTTTTGAATTTCCAGCATCAATTTTCCGTTTCTCTCAAATAGAACTGCGTCACACTGTGCACGTGAAACATTTTCAAATATTTTGTACTGGTATATTTTTTGGTTTCTTAATCTCATTCATCCAGAGGAAGTCTCGAAATAAAGACGAAACGTTGATGAACAAATAATACGGTTTGTTCCTTTTTATTTTCTCTATTTTGTCGGAATACTATTTCCATTACTTTCATCATATATATATATATATATATATATATATATATATATATATATATATATATATATATATATATATATAAGCTCTCCTTTCTATTGTGTCTGTATTGAGCTTTTTTATTTGGTTGGGATTAATTCATTAATATAGAAATATTAATATATATATATATATATATCAAATTGAAGTTTACCTCTGATTATATATATGTCTAGCCGCACTGATGAGCTGTGAAACAGCGAAACAGTACTGTATATGGATGACTATAATGCTCTCTATCTTAGGGTGAGCATTTGGGAAGTGATATACAAATTACCATTAGCGCATAAAACGACGCTTTTTGTGTAAACAAATTGAGCTTAGATATTTAGACAATGTCAAAACATTGTTAATTCACTGCCCGCATAGGAGCAGCCGTATGGCGCAACGGTTAGAAGTTCCGACTGCCGTTGAGCGATCAGGTTTCGGTCCTGGCTTGAGGTAGTTGCTTGTCTAGCCGCACTGATGAGCTTCGAAACACTGAAACGGGACTGTATGTGGATTACTATATATATATATATATATATATATATATATATATATATATATATATAATGATCTTGCTTTTTCCTCTCTAGATTCTACGAATTATAGATAGATAACGAAAACTTTATATGCAAATCTTTTCCGCCCAAGACAAATATCATATCAAACATGAAAAACATCATGCATTTTTACTTAATACAAATAATGATTACATTGATTCTGACATTTCTGCCTCTCCCAAATTCATCTCACAAACAATATGCAGCAACAACTTCCCTCATTATAATTTATCTCCTCACACTTAACCAGTCAACACCGGGACAGAATTTTATACAGGTGACACAATTTTATAACAATAATATTGCATTATGTTGTCAGAACTATGAATATGTAATGCGATTATAAACAGACAGTTGATAATTATTCAAACATGTCTGATTAAACACGATTGAGTTATTTTTTCTGGATATCTCTTCCATTCACCGAGCTACCTTTTTATTTCAGCTGGTATGTTATATAAAATGGCGCCCAAAATTTGTTGGTCAGCCTTATTCTTCTTAATCTCGCGTAGCCAACGCACCGTTCCGGCATTATAAAATACAACTGCTGAGAGACAACACGCGGATCTTTACTAACTGACTTTTCTTTCTCCAACTTTACAACATGGCAAAAAACAAAGAAGAAAAAAAAGAAAGAAAGAAGATGTAAAAATTACTGATGATGGAGTTTGACTCCGAAATTTATTTAAATCATAAATTTCACAGAAGTAAAATATTTATTTATTTTCGTAATATTGCGTTGTAATTTGGCTTTCAAGCGTACCTGATGTGTATTATATTTTATGTTTGAAATAGTTTCTTAAATAATTTTACACTGAATAAACAACCTCAAAATAATTCATTTACGCTGCTACCACGGGGTGTGAGACGCTCTCGCCCTAAAGCAAAATTAAAACAAAAACTTATAACCTTTTCCGATTGAGAAATATGTAAATGATTCTGTTACTAGTTTCGAATCTCCCGACCAGAAGTAATTATCATTTCCTACACTGCAGATTACGTAAGCATGAAACACTAATGTCTTTAGGTATAATTGTTGCATTCATTTTTAACTATTATAATTATATGTATATGCATGGTAATTAGTTACCAGTTTTAAAGGATAAAAGCAACTCGAGGATAATAGTTAATGCGTTGGGTAGATTGTTAGTTGATTAATAATATTATGAAAGGATTGGCAAAAAAAATATATGAATTTTTTTTTAATTGATTATTTAAGAGGGCATTTTACAAGTAATTGTTGAAATTGGATTTGAATGCGACCATATTGTAATCAGTAGGAAAGTAACTCCATGGTAATGTGTTTCGCCGATAGAAGGTTATTGAAAAAAAACTCTGTTCATGGATATTTTATTTGATATTGAGAAAACGGAGAAGAAAAGGAAAAAATGTACAGCGTGATAGAACCTGCGACAGATTCATAAAAATGAAAACATTTTAACTGTTCTTAGTTCATTACAGCCATCGTCATATTGATGTGCTCACATCATCATCATATTGTACGAATCAGAAGATCTGATTTTTGGCATCAGTCTACTGATATTATTTTGGTAAGAATTCTTTTTCTAGAGATGTAACGTTTTCCGTGAACCAACACATTGTAGAATAGGAAAAAACCTTCAACTCGATTAAAAAAAAGCAACATTTATTTCTTCATTCTCCCGCCACGCGTGACTTCTTGTCACTGCTGAAATGTCTCTCATGTGATCATGCTTACTAACGTGATCGATCTCTCTCTCTCCTTTTTATAATCTTTAATTTTTCTTTACTGTGACGTTATTTCGCACACACCTCGGCATTTGCATACGAGCATCCGGGCTCTATTACAGAGAGACTGCCAGTTTGCAAACCTAAACTGTTTAAGGAGGAGATAGGCTCTGTCTATCGCCCGGCTTTCATACTCCTTCTTTGCCTATTACCCAGGCGCAGAGGTGCTATCACAGGGACTCGACAGAATCACTCAATGGTCGACCTTGTTTCCTGACTATGGTAATGAACGCCGTTTTCCCCGCTCCCGCCACATCCCATCCCCTTAAACTGGACACTGTGGGGTGCTTGAATGCCATATATGCCAGTGCAGTTGGAGTGGGCTTTTTGTCTGATGGGTAGAGGGTACCGGATTGACAGTTCCGGGCTGCTGTTTCTCACTGATATTACAGGAGCCCTAACTCTTTGGTAGCGCTTAGAGCGGCTGCTCCATTAACAGTTGTTTATTATCGGGATGAGTGTAGTGCCATGTCGCGCATGGAAAGGGACCCTGCACTCATCCCGTTGGGCTTTCCTGAGGCCACAATCCTGTAGATGAGGAGTCAGCTGATGGTCTACTTGTATTGTATGTCTGATATTCTGCACAACCACTTGTCCAGCACCTCTCACTTACCCTAACTGAAACTTTAAAATTAAATAAAATGAAAAAATCTGAAACTAAACCTAGGGAAGGAAGGCCTTTTCAGTTCTGGACCACAACCTTTCTAGACCTGGGTACTTACTGGGGATGGGGGGTATGTAAAAGCTTGACAACACCTTAAGTGAAAGTGAGTTTTGCGGAACGGGCGGGATTCGAACTTGGAACACCGTAGTAGTCAGGCTGTGTCGTTAACCCTAGAGAACTAGCAGTTAAATACGATTAATCTGCTAATGTGGTAAATAATTGAACGACCCTTTTCTTTTTTTTTGTTTTGTTTTTATTTAAAGAATTGTTTCTGAAAATCGCATTTAGAAGGTGTGAGCTTTAGTTCTGGAATCTCGTTCTGAAATTTTCATCTATTCAACGTGTTTTCCTCTATCGTCATAATATTTAAACAGTTTCATCGGCTCACGTTGAATTGCGCTTAGCGTAAGCCTTATCATCTAGGTATCTGAAGTCGTCAGATAATTACGTACGGGCGTTTATTAGGTTTATATTTTTCAAAATTGAAAATAAATTAGATTATCGACTGATTACTAATTTCTAACGGCTTTATTAGATTTATATAATTTTATCTTTGTCGTGATTTTTATTAGCAAGCAACGGATTAAAATTTGTTAAGAGAGAAACGAAGGAGGAGGAGGAGGAGGAGGAGGAGGAGGAGGATGATGATGATGATGATGATGATGATGATGATGACAGGTTCCACAGAAACACTTTCACTGGGGATATTGACAACCACCACGTGGTCTCTGCCGTAAGCACCCAATGTCTTTCTAGAAATAATTCAAATGAGAAAGATATCGGGGAAACGAATGCCAAAAAATAATTATCCGATTCATTTGACAAAATGAACAGCGTTCAGCAGCAACAGCAATTACGTTTCGCAAATATGAATTGTTTATGAATATTCGGAAACAAAAAGAACTTTCTCCAAGAAAGATCTTTGCAAACATTTCTTCTGATGACGTCGTGGAAGATAAAATATTGCAATCCTTCCTTGAACAAGGGGAAGTATCTGTTCTGATACTACACTTCACTTTTTCTGCCCTCGGTAAGTGGGTATAAATCCTTCTAGACTGATACAATTTTTTTTATTTTGGTTCCTATCCAGAGTGGCTCTTTTGGGGGAGTTGGATTATCCCCACATTTAAAACCCGACCATGTGTCTAACTATGCCCTCGTGGAGAGGAAAGTAAATAAGACCATTGTTATTCGGGAACATATTTATACAGGGTGTCCAAATAAAATATATAAATGACCATAAAACCAACATTTATTATAAGAAAGAAAAGTCTTATACATCACAATACTGTGAACAAATATAGAAACTAGTTAATTATCGAAAGTGTCTAAATTATTGGCCAGTGTTGTCCATGAACAGCTGACAACGCTCACTGATTGATTTGAAAAACGTTTCTAATCAGTTCAATTGGTATGTTGACACATCTTCTTTCAATGGTTGCTTTCGACAGATTCATTGTAGCGTTTTGTGGTGTAAACCTTGTGTTTTGCATGCTACCCCCGCCCCTAAAAAAAGAGAAAAATCCATGGAGAGTCAAATCCGTTGAGCGTGGACAGTACTCGATACTTTCACTTCGTATTAACTATCTGTTTTGCAAGTGACTATCAAGATATGCTCTTATGTCATGATGATAGTGGGGAAGTGTTCCATCCTGCTGAAAGTGTTGTTTTTTTTTTATTCCTAAACATCACTTGGGAACGTAGCATAGCGTATTCATGTAGCAAGTTGAGATATTTTAAAGAGTGTATACATTTTATTGGAACACCCTGTATACTTGAAGGAATTCCTGAAAGTTTTTTTCAGTAGGTGGCTCTTCGCTTTCTTAAGCGCTCTTTTGAACGTACCTAAAAACTATTATGCCTGACGATTGCTTCCCGCATGATACGGCATGATTCTGATATGCTGTACTAAAACTTTCTGGGAGAAACGTTGCGGGCCTGTCACTCTTCTTTCGTTATTTTCCTGGAATGTGCTCGCCTGAGCTTCATTTTATGGTCCCTAATTGCAAGCCTTTCACAACAAAAAACCCACTTCCCTAGCTACAATAATCATAAGTAGTTTCCCTCATTGGTCAAAATCGCGTGTTCCTTCCTTCATCGGATTATTTTGATTATGGATTATCGATACTTATTGAAGACATTCCAATACAAAACTTATCTAAGAACATTGCTAGATACATAAAGTATGTGTGAAATTTCATTAAGATTTTATAAAAATCGGCCCAGCCGGTTTCGAGTCCATAGGGAACGAACTCATACAGAGAGAGACACACACAGTTCCTTTTACACGCGCACACATACACACACACACACACACATATATATATATATATATATATATATATATATATAATTAAATACGTAATAATTATACATTTTTACTTACAGACACTAGTGTTTCATGTTTAAGCAATCATCAGTGTAGGATGACAACGGCTACGAGAGTAAGAAAAACGCCCGTCTGCAGGCAATGTAGGTAAGATTTGTCAGACTATCAGTACTATATGAGGGGCATTTGAAAAAGAGCAATAAAACATTTTTTTAAAAGAAAAAGGAACACAGTTCGAGTAATACTTAAACTGAACTTCATTCAATATAAAACATAAATATTATCTATGTAAAATTAAGTAATTTTAAAGCAATATACAATTCAATACTGATACAACTGAATTATGAATTACGGGAACAATTAAAGAAACATTAAACAAATATTTTTTTGGCCTTCGGAACAAGATCAGTGTAGTATCTGTTTTGATGCTACACTTTACCTTTTCTGTCCTCGGTCGGTGAAGGAAAAATCTTTCATGACTGAGATAATTTTTGTTCCTATCCAGAGCGCCCCTTATTGAGAAGCTGGATTTTCCCCACAAGATTATATGTTGAAATATTTAAATAATTATTACTTTAAATACAGAAATTATATTTAAATTTTGGTTTTCTGTTCTTCTATGTCAATTTTTCCTCCATGTTTTTCATCAAAATGTGTAGCGTATTAGTTGTCTCACAGGCCATTATCAGTGATCGGTCACTGGCAGTAACCTGTGGTGTTCCCTGGAGACAAAGTGACAACAAATCTCCCCAGATTTCCAGTGTTCTCCACCTCTTGACCACTTGTGCAGATGATTGCATGTTATCGCAACAGCCGTTGTCACTGCTTTCTCGTTGGCATCGACCATTGATATTTCTTGGAGTTTGGGCGACAAAATGCCTCCCAAGGTACCAGATTTTAACTGCACACTTCCAGTGGAGATTTGGTCAGTATTCTCTCACCTCGGCTTTTCCATCCTTCCTGACCCTTCACAACGGGGTGGTGTGGTGCCAGTCGATGTCATCTACACCAGTTTTTATTATTATTACTATTATTATCATGATAATAATAAGGGTACTCGTGCAGTGTATGCACGTGTATTTTAAATATTATTTTCAAGTTAAATTAAATTTTGGGTTTGTATTACCGTACACATAGATTCGAAAAAGTCAAAAAACAAATATATAACAAATAAATGTTATCAAAGGCAAGATAAGTTACTCTTCTACCTATCTGGAAAAGTTTTTAGTGGTTTTACTCGCTTTAAAACGTGTAATCGCTTCAAAAATCATACAATGTTTACCGATATATTTTAAAAAGAAAAATGTCGGCATGTTTGGTGGAAAAGTAACTTATCTTACCTTTGATAACATTTATTTGTTCTATATTTGATTTTTTACAACTTTTTCGAATCTATGTGTATAGTAAAACAAACTCGTTATGTGAATTATTTACTACAAATGTTATAAAAAACAAAAAATTGAAGTTATAAATATATTTCAAAGATATAAATTACGCCCGGTTCTAAAATATTTATAATTCACCGATCGTAAAAAAAAAAAACTTAAAAAAACTGTCGTTAAAATGCTTACTTTAAAATATTTGAAAATACTCAGTGAAAAGTTTTATTTATTATCAAAAGAACGGACTGAAAAATATTATATAAAAATTGTTTGTTTTGCAGTAAAAAAAAAAAAATGAAATGAAATATTTGACTTTCTCCGATAAAAATAAAAGTTCAAACACGAATTCACTTACGATATTTTGATTAAAATTATCCCAAATGTGCAATTACAATAATTATTACCCGAATGGAAAATTGTTATTTCCCTTTAGAACGTACATGGACAATCGGTAACACATATTGGTAGCCATATTTTTAATGCCTGTTAGCATGACCACGTGGTTGAATACCGGAAGCTGTCTATACCTACAACTTAATCAGGAAGTGACGTTATGCTGTCATATGTATCGGCCTTCTTTCTCGGTAGCCACGTTCGAACCCAGCCAGGAAGCTGGGTTCGAACGTGCTCCATAATGTCTGCCCATGAATACTGCAGTTTTAAGATCTATTTATCTATCGATCTATCTATTGATCTATCTATCTATATCTATATATATCTATATATATATATATATATATTATGTTGCTCAGGATTGAAGTAGGATCAACAAATGTTTAACATTTCCAACACTTTTATTATCGTCGAAATCGATGAAATTGTCTATTTTTCAATCAAATCGATCGATTACCTGCTCTAGTATTGAATACACTGCGGTGCACTTGGATGAAGCTTCACATGCGTCTCCACAGTACATTGTAGCTTATATTACACTGTAGATAATTCACTGTTGATTTTATAAAATTATTTTTATATGATTTGAATTAAAGTTTTAAATGCAAAAGCTTAGTATCATAGTTCAGTTATGCTCTAGACAGAAACATTCATATCAAAGAACCTACTGCTTATTTTATACGTCGAACCTTTCTGCTTGTGCAGTGATCAAACTTTTAAAATGCACTTGTGGTGTTAAGTCATTCAATGGTGTTAAGTTTGGTCAAAATCGAACTGTTCCTTCTTTAATCGGATTTTTTCGATTTTCGATACTTATCAAACGTATTTCGATACAAAACCTATCTAAGAACACTGTCAGACACATAAAGTGGGAAATTAAAAAAATAGGCTCAGCCGTTTCCAAGTTCATAGGGAACGAGCTCACAAACACACACAGTTTCATATTTTTTCATGATTCTATCAGGTTGACAAGTTTTAACTTTCAAATTCAAATGAACATATCTCAACCCCCCCCCTCTCCAAAAAAAAAAATTACTTGGTCGAAATAAGCACCATCAGGATCAACATACTTTTGTCGACGCAAAACAAGTATATTTATGCCAGTTACGTAAAATTATTGCGTTCTGGTGGCAATGTAGTCGCTGAAGACATTTTCGATATCGCTTAAGTTTTTTAAGCATTTCTCACGCAGAAAGTTGTCGAGATGCTTGAAAAACTGATAGTCGGTAGGTGAGAGATCTGGAGAGTATAGCAGGTGATACAGAGTTTCGTAGCCGGATTCATTCAATTTCTGCAGGCTCTGTTTAGCAACGTGCGATCGGACATTGTTGTGAAGGAGAATTGAGCCTTTTCTGTTGACTAATGCTGGGTGTTGTTGTCGAAGTTTCTGATACATTTCATCCATTTGTTAACAGTACGTCTTTGTCGTAATAGTTTCGTCTGCATTAAAAAAAAACTGTAATGAATAAGGTCGGTCGCAGACTGCCAAACAGTCAACGTGACTTTTTTTTATGCAACTCTGGCTTCGGAAAGTGTCGTGGAGCTTTGTTGGTGTCCAACCATTAAGCTGAGCATCGCCGGATGTCATAAAGAACCCATTTTTCATCGCTAAGTCACAACCCGGTCGAGAAACGGGTCGTTCTTGTTGCGTAAAAGAAGGGAAGATGACACTTCATAACGGCGTTTCTTTAGGTTGTTGTTCAATTCGTGAAGGGCCCATTTATCAAGTTTTTATCTTTCCAATCTCTTTCAAGTGGTAAGTAATCGTCGTATACGTTACGTCTAATTCAAAAGCAAGTTCTCGAACAGTTGCGCGTCGATTGACTTCGACTAAAGCTCTTAATAGATCGTTGTCAACATCCGATAGCCGACCACTATGCTCATCATTTTCAAGACTTTCATTGCTGTCACGAAATTTCTTGAACCACCATTGCGCTGTGCGTTTAGTAGTGCTTCCTGGACCTAATGCTTCGTTGATATTTCAGCAGCTTTTCGGCCTAGCTTGAATTGAAATAAGAAAATTGTGCGAATTTGCTTTTTTTCCATCTTGTATTACACGTTCCGAAAAGAAGACATATTTAAAAAACAACAACAACAAAAAAACGATTGCAATTTCAACGATTAGATAGAGCGAAAAACGCTCTTAAAAATGATGTATGCAGTAAGGCAAACGAAAACTTATTTGAAAATACATCATTTTAAATCAAAATAAAAAATTCCGCAAGAACTTTTCTCTCAACCTAATATGTGGTGTTTCCTTGTGTTTTACATCAGTAGCAGTTTCTCTATATACATTGCGCCTGTAGTTTAAGTGTGTTAGTCTCCTCATTCAATGATTTTTTTTAAATATTTCGCCCGTTTTCATTATTATCCGTCGTATCTTCTCTCAGATTCCCACCTCTCCCATTCTTTTATCAAAGTTTTTGTCGGGAGTGCAGTGCTTCCACTATTAATACTGTTTTCTTGACTTTCTTCATCTTCCATCAGCTCTCTAGCTAGCTCCGTTTATTATTATTATTATTATTATTAGTAGTAGTAGTAGTAGTAGTAGTAGTAGTAGTAGTAGTAGTAGTAGTAGTAGTCACTAGGAGTTCTCACATAGCTCATCATCAGATATTACTCGCTTACAAGTACCGATGATGTTTCCTGTGGCCAAGTTTACAACTCTTTCTAGAATTCCAGCATTCTTCACATCGTTCGATAACGTGTGTAAATGAATTTGCGTTATCGCAACGTCCGCTTACCATTGACTTCTCTTTGCTAGCGGCTATTGGTCTTGATTGGAATTTGAGTGGTGGCTCCCCCCCCCCCACCAAGATCCCAGTCCTATTCGCACTAATCCATTGGAGATCGGCTTATTGTTTTCGCTCGTCGGTCTTTCCATCCGCCTTGGCTTATCTTGACTCGTTCCTGTAGTCCCCATCGATGCTGATATTGCAACTTTTTTGTAGCAGATTTTTAACTTGCAGCTTTTGTTAGAGGGTATTTAACTTGCAATTTTGTAGGGGTATTTAACTTGCAACTTTTGGTAGAGGGTATTTACCTTGCAATCTTGTAGGGGGTATTAAACTTATAATTTTGTTAGGAGTATTTAATTGCAACTTTTGTTAGGGGGTATTTAACTTGCAATTTTGGTAGGGGGTATTTACCTTGCGCTTTTGCGGTTTCAGTTTTCTTGCTTCTACGTGGTGTTTCTCTGTCTTTTCGTTTTACTTCCGTTGCAGTTTTATATGCATCGTTAGCGTTCGTAGCTTCCGCATTTGAAAGATATTAAGATATTAGGTGTTTTAGCATTACCATCTGTTGCATAGTCGCAGTCTTCTCCTTGATTCCAGTTTCTCTTAGTCTTTTTAAAAGTTCCTTGGGACTGTTCCTAGTGCTAATACAATTGTTAGTATTGTATTGATTTTCTTCATAGCCCATAATCCCTTCATGTCTCTGGTAGTTCCGTGTATTTGTTTCGTTTTCTTTCCCTTTTTTTTTCTTTGATCTTCACCCTGTAGCGTGCTGGGACGGTAAAATCTGCAATTTGACAGTTTCTTTCTTTCTTGTGAATTATTATAAAGTTAGATTTACTGGTTTGAATGAATTTATCTCTTTTTACATCCATTTCTCAAAAGATGTTGTTTTAGTTTTCCAGTGCTGTCTTCGATTTGTGTTTAAACCATTTGTCCGCATTTTCAAGGTGCAGTCGTTTTCATAGTTCCCAGTATATTGCCTTCCCTACAGAGTCATGCCTGTCCTTATATTCTTTTGGGCATAATTGCTGCATTCATTTATTATATGGTTTATCGTTCCGTATCTTTGTCTACAGACTCTACATGTGCTGTTTTTCTGAAGCTTATTTATTTCAGCTCTAACGTTGTTAGTTTTAATTGTTACTAGCTTGGATGCCCGTCGTTGCCCGGGTGTTTGGAGGTGTGTTGATCAAGAAAAAATCGTAGCAGGCAGGCAGGCAGGCACGAACCCGTACCGCGAAGGAAGAAAAAAACGTGAAAAAAAAACGTGATGTCGTAGCCGTTGCGTCCATCGCCAAACCGGAAGTCAATAGAAAAGAGGGGGAAATATCGTTAAAAAAGCGACCTCTCCTTGTAGAAAAGTGCCCAGTTGAGGGTGAAGGAATTGATGATTTTAGCCAATGTTTCGATATTTGTTGTCCGATACCAGTCTCGTGAAAATCGGTTGCCTCTGTCGAAAGTTTTAGTTAGACATACAAACAGACATACATTTAAACAGGCAAGTGAGATTATTATTATAGATGATTATTAATAATTATTATTATTATTAGTAGTAGTAGTAGTAGTAGTAGTAGTAGTAGTAGTAGTACAATTTTCGGGTCTAAGCTTAATGTTGGTAGTTGTGGAAATGAGGACTATGTCAGGTCGTCGTTCCAATGTTATATTTCCCTCAAAATTGCGTGTGTAAAAGTAAGTTTTTAAAGTATGCGTTTATCACATTTTGTGTATGTATATAATGGAAACAACATTGATGGGATGACGGTGACTGAATGGCTAATAATGCGAACCTGGATGTGTCGAGTTCGGATCCAATTTGTTCCACAGAAATACTTTAATCAAACTCACACTTTACCGTGTGCCTAACCTCCTATTAATAACATCAAGTAAGCAAAATGCGCATCTTTCTTCCTACACAAAATTTGAAGAACTCTTCATTTTAAAGAGGAGAAAACAGTCCCCCTCCACTGAAAGTAATCATGGAAATGTTTATTTTGCGATAATTTATTTCACCTTTTTCGTTTCTTTCAACCTTTTTTCACTTTCGATTTATTTGGGGTATTTTTTATTTTATCTTTTTATTTTTATTTTTTTTTTAATTTTATTTTTTTTTATTTTATTTTTATTTTTTTTTTTTTATCTTTTGCAATCATTCACAAGTGTCAAATAGATTTTTGCTCGGAAATGTGGTTTTGGAAATTTCAAACCGGGAAAATGACGGATGCAGTCGAACAGGAAACAAAAAACGGATATTCTTCTTAAGATGCATCCAATCAATCTACGCGTTTAACGCCGAAAAAAATCATTTATTTATTCATCTGTTTTTACTCTATAGTTACCGATTATCAGGACCTTGAAGCTACTCGGGGATAAAGGTTAATGAGTGTCAGGTGAGATGATACCATTTTGACAGGTGATAGTGTAAACTGAGTTAATTTTAATTTATTTTAGAATATAGCTCATCAAGAACTTGTTTATATTTGACTCCGAGACGACCAGGTTATAGTCTATTCGGGAGCAGCTAGGTGGTATTATGGTCCACAGGTGAGTAGTTCTGGGGAAAATCCTGCTTTTGAAAATGTTTAGCTTTTGGCACAAATAGAGAATAAAATAAATTGCCGATGGTCATTGTAGCTAGTTGTGTGTTTTGCATGAATTCCTTACATGGAGGAACCATAGAATGAAGCTCAGTTGAGCACCCGCTATGAAAATAACGATAACGCAGAGATAAGCTCGCAAAGTTTCTTTTATGAGAAAGACGTAGCAAGAAAGAGAAAAAAAAAAACATTGACCACAAGATTTCGAAGTCGGTTATTAAGGTAGCACGTAATGTAAGCGTAACAGACAACGACAATGTTATTTCAAACAAAAGAGAAGCAGAAACTAAAAAGCGTTCTTAAACAGATATTAGGGAGAGTCTAAAATAAGTTGCGTTCAATAAATATGCATGTTTAGCGAGGAGATTGCCGCTTTTAACTAAAATGATCAACTGATGTTTTTTGTATACATATATGTTATTCCTTAATTGGAATTCATTTTTGAGATGAGCATTATATATTAATTTTATTTTTATTTCGGACTTTTATTCTCATCTTTATTAGTTGTTGTTTTTGATCTTTTTATTGGTTTTATTTATTCACAACGTTTCGGCCAACTATTCCTCTGACCTTCGTCAGGTGGTAACCGCGACGGATAGGAACTTCGAATCTCCTAACTGCATTCTCAGCAATCACTGCCATCCGTAGTTGTTGTCGTCTCACCACATTTTGGTCAGTTTACCTCTGGCACGCTTTGGGTGGGATTGAAACCTCTATCTTCAGACAATGCTCATCTGGAACTGTAGAGATTCAACGTCTCTATCAACTGCGCCACGGGCCCCGAAGGGCGATCCAAGTTGGATGTTTTTTGTTTTCTTTTTTACATAACTTTGACAGACCGACAGATCGATGACAGCTTGACAGAAATATATATAATTATAAAACTCGATGGACCACCCGACCTCCCCTGCTTGCATCTCATCTATCAAAAACATTGTTGTCATGGAAACCACCTTGTGTTTAATAAAATCCACACTCCTTTCTACAGTCCAACAGTCTTTGCTTAACTTGGAGACAGTTTTAATCATGAAACTATATTTCATTGTTTTGGTTTCGGTTTCGATTCTAGCTGATGGCACTCAAATGTATATTTTTTTACTTTTGAAATCATGACTATATTGGGTACAATATAATATGAAATAATTGACTCTAAAATAATAAATACGAAATCTGCGTAAATTAAAATATATTTAAGCGTATTTTTCAGCCTGGCAACGCCAGATACCCTTGCTAGTATGTTATAAAAAATGCCATTCTGCATCTAAAAATGTAAATTTGAACCTTAACGTCACTTATCGATAAAAATGTTTCGGCATACTAGTGGGCGAGGCCATTATTTTCTCCTTACTCTTTCTTTCTCACAGAAGAGACGTTACGAGTCTATCTCTGCTTCATCTTTATTTTCATGGCAGGTGCTCGACTGAACTTCCATCTATGCCGTCTTCTTTAAAACATTCACAACGAACACTCGGCTACTTCCAAAAATTGTCAACAATTTACCTTACCTTCTATCGGTGCCTAAAACTAAACGAAAATCACATGAAGAAAGTTGTTTTTCCTAAAACTACTTGTCTGTGGAACATAATACCACAGGGATGCTTTCCAGCTGACAATAGCGTGCTTGTTTTCAATTCTAATGTAAACAAGTTTTTGCTGAGTTGTCCTCTTTAATAAACAAATCTTACCAAGTTCCACCATGTCCGATACTCACGGTGTTGTCTCACCGGCCACCTGGCACTAATTAACTCTTATTCTCGATTGGCCGTTGGGTCTTAACAAGCGGCGATCCCCTTAGAAAAAAAAACCCAGACAAAGTACAATGTTATTTTAAACTAAGAGCGTGACCGATGTACGGACAGATCTTATGTATTGTAAAATACCATGCGTTAAGTTTGCAAGTTTAGCGTTTACGTTACTGTGTCAAAATGCAAATCTATAATTATGTTTAAAACGTAAGTGAAACAGGTTATCGGAAATTCTATTTGAAACTGAAGCGTGATCGAATAACAAACATGTTATTTTAAACTGAAGAGTAACACATGAACAAAAATTATATTTTAAATTAAATTGCTTCAAGTTTCAACATAAAAGACAAACAAAAAGTATACTTAAGATTTAAGCGTTACATACTAAATAAAATCATTTCAAACTCAAAAGTGACTGACCAACAAAATTATATTTTAAATTAAAGCGCTACATAACAATAAAATTTGTTTCTTACTTTAGCGTGACAGAACAACAATAATTATATTTTAAATTCAGGCGTTACATACCAATGAAAATTGTTTCAAGTTTAAACATGACAGACAAACAAAAAGTACACTTAAAATTTTGGCGTTACATAACAAATAAAATTGTTTCAAACTAAAACATGACTGACCAACAAAATTATATTTTAAATTAAAGTGTTTCATACCAATAAAAACTGTTTCTAACTTTAGCGTAACATACCAACAATAATTATATTTTAAATTTAGGCGTTACAGACCAATAACAATTGTCTAAAATTTCAGCGTGAAAGACAAACACAAAGTATACTTAAACTTTAAGCGTTATATATCAAATAAAATTGTTTCAAACTTCAACCTGATTGACCAACAAAATTATATTTTAAATTAAAGCGTTACATACCAATTAAAATTGTTCTAAACTTAAGTGTGGCAGACCCCCAAAAAGTATCTTTTAAATTTCCAAATGAAGCAGAGCAGACCAGTTATTATCATGTTTAAAACTTAAGTGAAATTCTATTTAAAACTGAAACCTGACAAACCAACAAACATATTTAAAACTGAAGCATGACAGACCAATAAAAATATATTAACAACTGAAGCGTGACTGACCAACAAAAATTATACTTTAGATTTAAGAGTTACATAACAGGGAAAATTGTCTCAAACTTTAGCGTGACAGACCAACAACAATTATATTTTAAATTTAAGCGTTACAGACCAATGAAAATAGTTTCAAATTTCAGAGTGAAAGACCAACGAAAATTATATTTAAAATTTAAACATTACAGATCAATGGATATTGTTTCAAACTAAAGTGTGGCAGACTACACAATAATATTTTAAATTTAAGCGCTGCATAACAAGAAAAATTATTTCAAACTTAAGCGTGACAAACCAACAAAAATTATATTTTAAATTCAAATGTTACACACCAATGAAAATTGTTTCAAAGATTAGCGTGAGAGATTAAAAACAAAAAAAAACCCTACATATCTGAAACTTTAGCTAAGAGACTAGCGGAAATTTTATGTCAAACTTAAAAGCGTTATAGATGAATGAAAATTCAATTTTAAAATTAAGTGTTAAAATTAGACACCGGCAAAACTGGGGGGGGGGGGCAGGTAAGTACTTTTTGACGGACCGTCTTTTTTAAAATCTACCAAAAATCAGGTAATTATCCGATCAATACGAAATTTTCAGCGATTATTAAGAGAAGAATGAACTTTATAACAGTGTACTTATTTTTCATAAACGATATTTATATATTTTTTTTTTGCTTACAACCCCCCCCCTTGTTTCGAGGGGGTACAAACATGCTTAAAATAATCATCTGAAACTGAACACAACATATTTTGTTGTTGTAAAGGACAGAATTATAGATTAAAAAAAATTGTTTGTATACCTTATTTTGACGTCTGAATATCAGAACTTCGATTGTGATAATTATCGCGCTTTTGAGTTTTGAAGTGTGAAATTCGGTGAATATGTTAAGTAAAATAATTAATTTAAATTAAGCAAAACAAAAAAAAATAATATTTATACGAAAAAAGCCATTTTAAAATCTTTGATAAATAAATTAACAATTTTTTAGCGAGCCGAATAATGCATGACCATTATTAAACAGGGCATGCTTTGAAGAATCGATACAAAAACAAAAAATTCGATAAATATTGTGCCCTTTGTGTTAAAAATCGCATCATTTTTTCGATCTCGTTTGAAAACGTTTGCCGCCTTTCGACTACGGTGGACCAAACGCGCTGAAATAATTTTTTTTTATTCTGCTTTAAATTGCCCCCCCCCCATTTTAGGGAGCCTGGCCCCCACACACATACATTAAAAACCAAACTCATACAAATGGTCACCCATCTGGTACTGGCCAGCCTCAGCGTTAATAATACATTGAAATCTTCGTCACTGAAAAATAAGTTTTTTTTGGCCTGTTTGGTCTTCCATAGTTTACTTTTTATAAAATACAAACATAAACATTGTCGATCTAGACTCTAGATCGACGCGAAGTAACTGGTTGCCTATATGAATAAGTGGAATTATTTGAAATCCAGGTACTTATAATATATTTGCATATTCTCATAGAAAATCATCCTAAATCTTAGTTAGACAACAAATAAATAAATTAATTATTTCAAAAACCTTTCTTTTTTGTGCAAGACAAAAGATGTCAATTCTTTTGGGGAAATTTTAACATTTAAAATGTAATTAAAAATAGAAAAAGTTTTACATTATTCTGTTTTCTATATGATAAAATTCAGGGTTTTATCTTTCTGGAAAAAAAAGTTACTCAGAAATAATGGATTTTAATAAATGTAATTTTGTTTTATAAAACAACAACTTGATTTTCGGCCATTTTTGACGGTGCCTAGTTAAAATCTACATTTAAAAACTGATAGCGACAGACCAACATAGATTATATTTAAACCAAACGTTATAGAGGCGACAAACAGAGCGTCTTAAGAATTTGCTTAGTCAAATAAAAAATATATATAAGCGCGTTTTCTTTTCAAGCCTGAAGCATATCAGATCGATCAGCCAACAAATACATTAACTAAAATAAATGCGAGCATGCAGTTTGGATAAGATTCGAACACGAAGGAAGTAAGCATAAATATTAAAATAAATTAAGACATAAAGTAAAATAGTGAAGTAATATATATATATATATATATGTGTGTGTGTGTGTGTGTGTGTGTGTGTGTGTGTGTGTGTGTGTGTGTGTGTGTGTGTGTGTGTGTGTAATATAAAGCTGAACGTCTCTGTGTGTGTGTCTGGTCACGAATAGGCTCCTATATGGTTGACTATTATAGAAAACTGATCACATATGATAGAAGATGTATCGAGACACAGGAATGGGTATGTTTGATCTGGCATAATGATGATTCATTAAAATTGTGGGGTCTGCGTACGCGCCTTGTCCACAAAGTATGGAAATAAAAAAATTAAAAAAATTTAAAAAAAAGAAACGTTTACAAGTGTTTTTGATATAGATATACATAATACTTTGATAAGTATGTTTTAACTTAAGTAGGGAGGGTATAATAAAATTGTGGGGTCTGTGTTCACGCCTGGCCTCCATAGAATGGAAATAGGCACAAATTTTAATAAAGACTTTTCATATCTATCTGCGTAAGTATACTTTGATAATTATGTTTCAGTTTGAAGAAATATGGTATGATAAAATTATGAGGTGTTCGTTCCCGCCTGACCTCCATAGAATGGAAATATGTCACAAAGTTTAATAAGGTTTTTTTTTTTAATATAGATCCACAGAATATTGTGATCAGTGTTTCAGTGTGAACAGGTATGGTATAATAAATTGTGGGGTTTATCTATTTTATTTTTACTTTCATCATATTTTGCTTTGGTTTTGATACCCCCAAATTCGAATCTATCTCTTTACAACCCTTCCTTTTCATAACCTGTCATATTTTCATAAATAAGAGTCCATTTTCTGTAGGCTGTTTTTGAACCCAGTCAACGACGGGTACTTTTGCTAGTATATATATATATATATATATATATATATATATATATTTAAAATATAATTATCCACTGACACGTGTTTCGTCGTCTCATAAAAGTGGCTGAATCTTGCGAGATTCGAAATCAGACCCTACGGAAAGAAGCCTAAATCTCTACCACTGTTCCATCTCCCGCGTCTGCTGGACATCGATTTTTTTGTGTAGATGTTATTTCTTTGTTTTTTGTTTGCGATACTTTTTCAATGAATTCAATTATTTATATGTAAGTGCATTTTTACCTAAATGCGAGTTGGAAATAATCATCCCTTTTACCAATTTTGTACCCCCAAATGGAGAGCGGCATATATATTGATTTTAAAATATAATTATCCACTGACGCGTTTGGTCGTCTACGACTCATCAGAGTGGCTGAATCTAGCGAGATAAAAAATTGGCACCTCATGGAAAGAAGCCTAAACCTCTACCACTGTTCGATCTCCCGCGTCTGCTGGACATCGCGATTTTTTATGTAGATGTTATTTTTTTGTTTTTTGTTCGCGATACTTTGGAAATGAATTCAATTATTTATATGTAAGTGCATTTTTACCTAAATGCGAGTTAGACCTGGAGTCTAAATAGAAAAGTTTATTTTAATGTATTGATAATTAAAAAACAGTGCTCATAGTACTGTAGATATATAATAAGCTCAATAGACATATTTCTCCTAGAGCTATAATTATATTGATTATAAAGATTAATAATTGTGAATTATAAATCAGTTTCAAAAGGATGAACAAACAAAATCAAATTGACTTTGTTCTTCGTTTTGAAACTGATTTATAATTTACAATTATTAATCTTATACTCAATATATATATATATATATATATATATATATATATATATATATATATATACTAGCGGAGTGGCTTTGCTCGAGCGTAAAATACGCTTAAATACGATATTTTAATGTGTTCAGATTTCGTATATATTATCAAAGAGTCGTGATTTAAAAAGTAAACAAAAGGTGATTGGGGTGCTATCAGCTCGAATCGAAACCGAAGCATTTAACGCTGGTGTCATTACCACTGTACCAACTGACACGTACATGAACTGACGAGGTTTTCATCTATGACGTCTCTAATTATTGTTTGACGTACCCGGCTTTTGTTCTGATTTTTCCTGCAGTGAGAGCTTTTATGTTTGATTTCATTACATATCAGGCATCTTTTGTTAAAAATGGGCAATCCTTTACCGAGTGTTTTCCGCCACATCTGAAGTAAGGGCTCGGTGCTTTTGATTTTTCCGACTTTTGGGGGTAATTCTCTGTGTACTGTCTCGACGGTTTTTTTCTCCGTTATTTTTTTTTTTATGTTTGCGATGCCTGCTTCGATATTTCTCGCATCTTTTTTTATTATTTCAACTTTTTGACAATCCTCAATTTTTGCAGTGTTGTGTTCGGTTCGTTTTCTAACTTCGTAAGAACTCTGCGCCTGATTTCCGCATCTTTTCCCGAGGTTAAACCTTGTGCAAAAACAAGACATTTGAAAGTGCCTGCTGTTAATTCAGACAACTTAATGTCATCAGAATGCTTGTTCACTACTGTTGCGTACGTGGCAAAGTCGTCATTATCGTCTTTGGTCATATTCAAACATCTCCATCGCTTATGAAAAAGAGACGTTAATCCGTAGTTTTCCGTGGTAAGATGTAATCCATGAATTTTTCATATTCAGCCGTTTTAAGTTTTCGCAGCAGCAGCCTGGTCTTCTGGTCAGACCAGTTACCGCAGTCGATATTGAAAAAGACTTCATCTCTCCTGAAATAAGCTGCAAATGATTTTTCATCTTCCTTGTACTTAAAATTATCTATGGCAGACCACATTGTATTTGGAGAAAAAGCTGAATCGCTTTCAGAGTGCGCGTTATTTTTCACAATTTCTGCAAGTAATTCTTCTGTTCGTAATTGACATTCTGCAAATAGTTCCTCTGTACGTTGTTGGCGTTCTGTCAATTGTTTGTATAATTTCTTTTGATGGTCCTCTGTATGTTGTTGGCGTCAGACGCTTCAATTTGCAACTTAGTCAAATGTGCTAACGCTAATTTTAGTTTGTCCATTTTGTCTGGTTGGATTTAACAATTTTAAAACGTTCGTTGTCTGGTTAGAAAAACGTTTGTCTGGTTGGACTTAAAACGTTTTGATAATTCCTCTCATGACAATAAAACAGAGCAAAAAAATATTAATCTAGGGAAACAGTTAATCATTCAAACTAAAAAGAAAATCAAGTGTATATTTCCCTTTGAAAAAACAAAAAGATAAAGCAACGATTTACTTTTTAGTAGAGAAAAATAGCGGCAAACTTTCTTTTTTTTTTTTTTGCAAAGTACCTTTTTAGTAGCGACGAACTTTTTGCCAATTCCTTTTCGTTCCGTAATTGTCTGTTTTTTATAAGGTCAATTAACAGTTGGTAATTGTTTTTTTTTTTTATTTCGGCGAGTCCTTCAGTCGCAAGTGTTATGCTACATTTTAAGCGCGATAAACATTTGAGTTCAACGCCGTTAATGTTTTCAGAACATTATTTTAGACGTGACTATGTTTCTTGAATCCAATGTCATCAGTGTTATGGGAACACTGTTTTAGACGTGAATATGCATCTCGAATCCCATGTCACCAGTGTTTTTGGGAGACTGTTTTAGACATGAGTATGTATCTCAAATCCAATGTCGTCAGTGTTATGAGAACACTTTTAGTCGTGAGTATATATCTTGAATCCAATGTCGCCAGTGTTATGGCTCGCAAGTAGCCACAAAGAAGAACAAAACAACGGAAAACAGTTTAAACATGTCTTACATGAAAAACGGAAAGGTTGCAAAGGAAAGGTTACAAACCAAACGTGTGAATAATTCACAGAGCATGCGAGCGTCGCTTTCGAATTAGATCCCCGCCTGGGACCGTTATGCGTAGAGTTTATGTAGACGATGGATTAGTCTACTTGGAAAGTGGTTCCCCACAACAGAAGATAAAGGTGCAACAAAGAAAGGTAATAAGGAGTGAGAGGGAGAGAGAAAGGAAAAAACAATCCAGCCTGGTCAAGTTATCTCAGAAGGGTTACCGCTATATTTAAGATTTAGAACTTAAGTTCCTATAACTTTGATCTTAAGTGGTTTTAGTGCTCTGTTTTATTCTCATCGGGCCCGTTTCTTCATTGCAGGCTTGCTGTTTATTTCTGTGATCATTTTGACGCATTATTTATCTTCTTATTTTACTGAGGCATTGGGATAGGGTACTGATTGTAAAACCAATGTAGCTATTATTATTATTATTATTATTATTATTATTATTATTATTATTATTATTATTATTATTATTATTATTATTAGCCGTACCCGACCACGCGTTGCTGTGGCTCAGTTTGTGTAAATGGAAATCCCAACAAAAAAAAAGACAAAATTCATTTTTTTAAGAAAGAAATTAGTGACAAACTATATTTTTATTATAGAAAAATATCTGTAAATTAATTAATAAAGAAAATAGTTTATGTATTTATTTATTTGCGGACTGTTATTTTCATCTCTTATAGTTGTTGTTTCACGACAATCTGTGAATGCGTAAGTAAAGGCGGAATGAAAAGTTAATAGATATTTATTTTTTTTGCTTTTGTCATAGAAATTTATAATAACGAGACGTGTAGTAAAACAAACACACGGATAAAGGCGAACGAGAGAGAGAGAGAGAGAGAGAGAGAGAGAGAGAGGAGGAGATAAAAATGTGGTAGATAATATTGACGTCGTAAAATGTTTGTTTTTATTTCGACAGAAAAAGAAATGTAAAAAGCGAGCGAGAGAGAGAGAAAAAGTGTGAAAAAGAGAGAGAGCAAGGGGGAGAAATAAAAACTGCTGCAGGTAGTGTTGACGCCGTGAAATTGTTGTTCTTCTTCGGTATAAAAAATATAATAAGCGAGAGAGAGAGAGAGAGAGAGAGGGCGAGAGAGACTTGGGAAGAATACGTAAAGAGGGAGAGAGAGGGGAAATAAAACCTGGTGTAGATGTTGTTCGCCGTGAAATGTTTTTTTTCTTCGGCATAAAATGAAAGGTAAAAAGCGAGAGAGATAAAGTAAGAGAAATAGAGAGAGATCGAGATTGAGAGATAAAGAAATAGAGAGTTGGGAAGAATATATACAGAGAGAGAGAGAGAGAGGAGAGAGAGAGAGAGGGGGGAAAATAAAAATTGTTGTAGATAAAGTTGACGCAGTGAAATGTTTGTTTTTTTCTCTGGCATATAAAGAACATTATACGATATACAATATCTACACTTCTATTTTTATTTCCTCTCTCTCTCTCTCTTTCTCGCTCTCTCTCTCTCTTTGTCTTTATGTGTATATGTATATATATATACATATACATATATATATATATATATATATATATATATATATTATTCTTTCCAACTCTCTCTTGCTAACTCTTAATCTTGCTCTCTTTTTACATTTCTATTTATGACGAAGAAATAAAAATATTTGATGGCGAACAATATCTACGCCTGTTTTTATTACCTTTCTCCCTCTCTCTCTCTCTCTCTCTCTATATATATATATATATATATATATATTCTTTCCAACTCTCTTTCTCTCGCTCGTTCGCTCGCTCTATCCATCTCTCATAGTCGAAAACTAATGCAGACAAGATAAGTAACATGATTGGAATCTAGCTAATCGTAGGAAAATATGAAGTAATTTAAAGTAAATGTAAAAATGTATAAAAAGATAATTTTAAAAACAAAGTATAAGAAAACAAAAAAATAGCATCATGTAAGGTTTACTAAGCCGCTTTGAAATTGAAAAACAAACAATAGTACCCGTACATATTTGTTGGAGTTTGTGTTTTAAAGAGGTAGTGGAGTTGTTAATGTGAGCATAGGTAAGTGTAAGGTTAGCAATATTTATTTTTCTGTTTATGAGCAGTTATTATGCTTTTCTTTGGTTTGTTATTTTTAAATGATTGCCTCTTGTAGAGAGTGTCGCTATATTTAAAAAGTTCTGGAGCTTTCGTTTATGTATTAAGAGGTAGTTTCTGTAATAATCAAATTATCAGCTCTCAGTCAATGAGAATTGGCGGAATTTGAGATGTGAGAATTTATTGTTTTTTAATAAGTGATTGGAAAGATTATGTTATGTTTATAAATTTATGATCCAGTTGCGAAGGGTGCAAGCACAATATCTGTAGAATATGTATATTTTCTCCCGGTTTTGACGGGAGGGGGTAGGACGACTTAATATTTAGGGGAAAAATAGGAACTACTTCTTCTAAATATGCTGCAATTGTGATGGTGTTGCTCCTAGGATGAAATTTAGGATTTTATTATAACGACTAAATGTGTCTAAAAGGTCGTTCTAAATTTACATAATATAGTGGCTAATAGTCTAGATATAATAAATGTGTATGTGAGATCTGTAGTTGCTAACCTACTGTAATTTGGTTCAGAGGAGAATTTCTGCAATCAAAATATTATTTATGGAGATTACTGGAGTTACATTCTCCAATAATAACTCAACAATAATATTGGTTCTTAATAATATGTTATAGGTTGTGGAGGAGTTTTTTATTACAAGATATTCGGTCTAAAATGGGTTTGATTTTATTAAAATTTATTATTATTATTATTATTATTATTATTATTATTATTATTATTATTATTATTATTATTATTATTATTGGTCCACAAGAGGCTTTCACACAGGTTATCAAAGATCTCTTCTTGAAAATAGCCTGTGGTGTACCCTGGAAGCTGAGTGACAACGCCTTTTAGCTCTCTATTGTCATTCAGAGAGACCTTACGGTGTGTAGTGTTTTCTTTTCATCTGAGGTATAGTGGCATTTGATTACAATAGTATATGTTTATATATTTAGAGTTATGTTGTTGGATTATTATTTATAGTTGTATGTAGTTTGGAGTTTTGAGTTTCTATAATTATTAAAAAATAATTTAAGTTTGGAGTTTCTATGATTATTAAAAAAATTTTAAAACGATAACTTAACAGAGATTTTTGTTACTTAAACTATGGTTGTTTGTTTATGTATATATATATATATATATATATATATATATATTGGGTATATTTAGGCAGTATTTCTCATTGATACAAGATACAAGTGTTAATGAAAAGCACGGAATTTTACCATTTTACTATTTTCTTTTTATTTTCTTCAATCTCCAAATTTTTTTTTTTTTTTTTTGCGTTTTTCTTAAAATTGTTTAGGTTGGATCCATAAGTTTCTTTAGCGAACAATTTCCATAGAAATACTTCCATCATTATCAGGCATATTGTGTTGTAAAAATTATGCTTTTAATTATATATATACCGTGACAAAAAAAAATATATATATATATATATATATATATATATATATATATATATATATATATATATAATTAAAGACATTTTTTTACAACACAATTTGCATGATGGTGATGGAAGTATTCCTATTGAAAGCGTTCGCTAAAGAAACTTATGGATCCAACCTAAACAATTTTGAGAAAAACGCAAAAAATTATTCGGAGATTGGAGACCATAAAAAAGAAAATAGTAAAACAGAAAAATTCCGCGTGTTATATATATATATATATATATATATATATATATATATATATATATATATATATATATATATATATATATATATATATAGCTTAATAAAATAACGTTAAAAAATACATATTGTTGGTGACCACCCCCTTATTTAAATATACATCTTTCTCACGTTGGAATTTCTTAGCCCATTTTATATATATATATATATGGTTTGTGGAAAAGAACCTGTAAAAAATATATACTTCCGGTGTCAGCTTAAGTTCTATTGGATAATATTTGAAACATTGCGATGTCGGCGTATATCGCAATGGCTAAAAAGAGGGAACAATTGGAAGTACATATAATAAAGGATAGGAATCAAAACGAAGACAAAATAAATAAAATACAACATAATTTTTTGATGAATGTTATTTCAAACAGCATATCTTTTTAAACTACCTTAAATAGAATATCGAACAAATGCGTAGATTTCAATGTGTAAACTGAAGTGTAATCTTGAGAACAGAATAAACCCAAAGAAGCTTGACAGCGAACAATAATTACTATATTGCAGTTGTGGAGAGAGATTTAAAAATAGGTTTAACTACTTTACCAAAGATTAACGTTAGAGATGGTTTATTTATTTATTTATTATACGAATGAGTTAAAAAATCATCAAGGACAAAAGCCACTTCAGGATGCTTGCGAATAAGATGGATGAACTTAAAGTTAAATGATGGAGTATATTATAAGAGAATTGAAGCTAATAAAATAGAAAGAACAAAGTGTGATTACACATGGAGGAGGGTAATGACTGTTAAGTTTTGAGACATTTGTGTTGAACAAAGATGGCGGCGTAGTTCAGATCAGTAACCAAGATGGCGACCAAGAATCAAATGCGGTCCGTCGCGTAGTTAACCTGTTAAGTTCTGAGATATTATGTTGAACAAAGATGGCGGCGTAGTTCAGATCAGTAACCAAGATGGCGACCAAGAATCAAATGCGGTCCGTCGCGCAGTTAACCTGTTAAGTTCTGAGATATTATGTTGAACAAAGATGGCGGCGTAGTTCAGATCAGTAACCAAGATGGCGGCGAAGAATTAAATGCGATCCGTGACGTAGTTAACCTGTTAAGTTCTGAGATATTATGTTGAACAAAGATGGCGGCGTAGTTCAGATCAGTAACCAAGATGGCGACCAAGAATCAAATGCGGTCCGTCGCGTAGTTAACCTGTTAAGTTCTGAGATATTATGTTGAACAAAGATGGCGGCGTAGTTCAGATCAGTAACCAAGATGGCGACCAAGAATCAAATGCGGTCCGTCGCGTAGTTTACCTGTTAAGTTCTGAGATATTATGTTGAACAAAGATGGCGGCGTAGTTCAGATCAGTAACCAAGATGGCGGCGAAGAATTAAATGCGATCCGTGACGTAGCAAATGGCGAACTGATTGAATCCAAATTCGACGATTTTTATAATAATTTTGCGACGTTTTGATTGGTTGTTTAGCACAGCCTTTGGTTATAAAAATGATTGACGAATCCATCACAAGTCAAAAACATTTTACAATGACTAGTACTTGATAACATTCCGTTTACTAGACGACTATGTTGTAGTGTTTAGAGAAGCTTTTCTGTTGTAATAGTCACCCATATGGTACTGTCCAAATTCTGCAGTGCTTAACTTCGGTGATCTGATGAAAACCGGTATGCCACGTGATTGTCCTGAAAAATGTAATAAAAAAAACAATCGCAGACATAACTATTAGTGTTTTACCTTATTGTTTTGCTCTGTTTGAGGTTGTTGACTATTGTATCAGACGACAAAATGTAATTTATGTCTAGCTATTTTAAACTATTTTGTCAAGCATTTACAGTAGAACGTATAACGATCGCGACGTTGCATGCAGGAAACAATAGTCAAGTAGAACGGTTTGTGAACGACTTCAAAGGGTGCTTAAGAAAGCGAGAGGTATAGATATTGATAGAACTGCGCGGACACAACATATGCTACACTTCGGTAGCAGACTGATGGGCAACACTTTATTGTTTCCCAAAACAAACGAATGCCAACATATTCTGTCCAGGCCAGAATCCGCACTACGATTCTTTAATTTAGTAATGGTAGTGTCTTATATTACAGCACAAAATCTAATTATGTGTTTAAGCTAACATGTGTATGAATTTATTATAACCCGAAAGAGCCTTATCAAATGAGAAGATCTAGCAAAGTTTAGTATCCGACTGGAATAATTGAAATAAATTCACAACTGTTTTGTATTTTTTTTATGAGGAGAGAGGGGAAGGATAAGATACGGAATAGGGGATAATTTAGGGGTGGGGAGGAAGAAAAAAGAAATGAGAAAAGTGAAAGAGGTAGAGACAAAAATTTTTGCGGTGGAAAAGAGAAAGAGAAAAAAGAGAAAACAGAGAGAAAGTAAGATATAGAGTGGAGAAGACAAACGGATGCCAAAAAAAAAAAAAATGGTGATGAATTCATGCAACAATTTTTGTCATTTTTCCTTAATCGCCACTTGAAGCTTTTCCGAAAACTGGAGAGTCGTCTATATTTTTACCAGAAATCGCTCCAGACAAGGCATAAAGCTACATGATGTAAAAAGCTATTTAAAAAAAATCTATGTCAAAAACTAGCTAAAGAGAGTGTAATATCGGAAAGATTCCAACTTACAAAACATCAATTATTCCCCCTTTGTCAGAAACAACTCTCATGGAATGTAAGGAATAAATGTCAAAATAAGAGAAACGATAGTTACAAAGCTGCCGAAAATGAAACCCATGTCTACTTTCTACTCTCCATCTCATATCAAAGCTAGAATTCACAGTATAATTCTTTACAAAGAGTCTCGATCGACGAACACAAATGTCGCCATATTAACAGAATAGCAGAGAAACTATAATTCCTTACTATCTCGGCCTACGAACAAAAATGTCGCCATATTTAAAGATTAGTAGAGAAACGATAATACCTTACAGTCTCAACCGACGAACAAAACTATCGCCACATTAAAAGAATAACAGACAAATGATAATTCCTTACAAACTGTCCCGACTAATGAACACAACTGTCGCCATATTAAAAGGATAGAAGAGAGACTATAATTCATTACAAAGTGTCTGGACCGATGAACACAAATGCTGCCATTTTAAAAGAATAGCGGGGAAACGATAATTAAGAAATGGCGCGCGTCTTCCATTAAAGCACGAAATTCAATCGTCGATTCAAATTAACTCGTGTATTATTTGTGGCAACAACACCATTGCTCAAACCGGACATGCGTTAGTCAATGCAAAATCACAAAATATAGAGTAGCACATCAAACAGTGAAACGCTCTCAAAGATCGCGATCGCCATAAAACCATCCATCATTTAAGAGATTATAATTAGCAGATCGGGTCAGCTGTTGCGACTGTCGTATTCTGTCTCTTAATGCGCTCGTCTCTATTAAATCTATTCTCGTGTCATATGTGTCGTTAGAATAACGACAGGATTCGATTTGAATCGGTAGGATCATAAAGTTTTATTAAAAGTAATCTGTCATCCCATTCGCCATTTCCTTGTTTGCACTTTATTATAGCATACGCAAATATTGTTGAAAGGTTAATAGTGCCTTTATGGGTGACTGACTCATTAATGGTTCGTATTTGATTTTGGAAGATGTGCATGTATAGCTTCAAGGTGGAAGTTACGGATCGTCACAACAGGGACATGATTTTCAACCGTACGATCGGGCATTTGCAATCCCTTTTGTTTTTTGTTGTTGTTTTTTATTAGGATTGATTATTGACACAAAAAAGTACGACTGCGAATTACTTATGACTTCTAGCCAGTCACAGGTAGAAGTTCTAGAGAGGTAGGAAGCAATGAAATGTGAAAGCGGAGAGGCAGAGTAACGACAGAAGAAGAGAAAATAAAGAATCGATCGGAGAGAGGAAAAGTGAGATAGGAGAAAGCGAGAAAGCAGAAGATGAAAAAAGAGAGAGAGAGAAAAATGAGTATAGAGAAGAAAAAGAGAGGGTAAAGAACAGATATGTAGGGAAACAAAGGTAATAACATAAGACAAAACAGTGTATTTTGAACTCCTTTAACTTTGTCAAAATTGTTTTGCTGAAAAGTTGGAATTATGCTGTACATCTAAAGTACACAATGACCTTTGATGTAGTGGATAAAGTACTTTGTGTATTGAGTCGTAGGTGGAAAATCCGATACTCGAGGGGAGGTAGTCAATACTTAGAATACAATTGAGAATTAATTAGAACTTCTACCCGGTCGTGGATGACGGAATGAGAGCATAATACGCTTGTGGGTTAAATAAAGATCCGTAGAATATATTCGTAGAAAGATGTTCACTTTTATAAAGTAAAATTCAATCGTTTAAAATGAATATTCCAATTAGCGAAATATTCTTGATAAAACCAAGGTAGTTGGAATTTCAAAAAGATCGAATTCGACATTTAAAGGGTGGGTAAAGATAAAATAAAAAGATACAAAAATAAAAAGATACAAAAATAAAATAAAATAAAATTTAGAAACTTTAAAAATAAACGGTGCGAATTTAAAAAATCGTTTAGGCATATTTTTCTGTGTCTCTAATTAAATGAAGATAAAAAATAAAATATTATTTATATTATGAGTAAATGTTTAAATAAGAGGGATGGTGAGAAAGAAATAGAAAAGAAATAGGCAGAAATAAAGAAAGCTATGAACGCGACAGAACACTTGCAGCGAAAATAGATAAAAGGTGAGAGTAGGAAGGAAGTGTGTATGAAAAGTATGTGATAGAAAGCGTGAGTTGAAGGGGTGGGGATTTTCGATAAAGGTAAATGCGACTAAATCATTTAAAACATCATCTTTCATCTAGCAATTAATGATATAGATATAAAATTTTCAATGATCTTTTTTAAAGTGCAACAAAATGTATATTACATAAAATAAATCCAAGGTAATCTTTTGATTCAATTTAAATTAAATTTTTATACCTAACTTTGTAAAATTTATAAAAGTGCACTTTGAAGATAAATAAATTTCAAATTGAATCTTGTACTTTTATTTTTAATACCTATAGTAAAAACATTTTGTTTAAAAATTTTCATGCCTTGGATGAAATGTTTTTCTAACTTGTATATATATATATATATATATATATATATATATATATATATATATATATATATATATATATATACATATATATATATATATATTGGCAGGCAGCTTACTATTTCGCTGTGTCATAGCTATTGAGTGTGGTTAAGCAAGTATGTACCTTAATCTGGGATCGAACTTCTACCGGTGTGATGGCATCATCGCTTCTAACCACAACTATCCCAAACTTTCTTAAAATAAACAAAATCTTAATGTAAATCTTGCATATTTCCTGAGAAATTCTTATATATATATATATATATATATATATATATATACGTACATATTATTATTATTATTATTATTATTATTATTGTTGTTGTTGTTGTTATTATTATTATTAATATTATTATTATTTTTATTATTTTTATTATTATTATTATTATTATTATTATTATTATTATTATTGGCGGCTCACACGGAGCTTTCACACAAGTCAACAAATGATCTGATTGGAGACCTGTGGTGTTCTCTGGAAGCTGAGTGACAACAAGTCTCCCCAGACGTCCAGCTCCCTCCACCTCCTTCGATATCATTGTCAAATAAATTTGCGTCATCGCAACAGCCTCTTACCATTGATTTCTCGCTGGTAGTGGCCATTGGTTTATACTGGAATTTGAGTGACACTAAGCCTCCCCAAGATCCCAGCTCTCTTCGCGCTTGTCTAGCAGAGGTCTGGCCAGCGCTCTCTCCTAGGTCTTTCCATCCTCTTTGACTCTTCTCGGCTCTTGGTATCACTTTTCTATTTGGGGGAACGGGCATGAAACAATGGGGGGAATGCATGATGGGGGGGGTGTAGAACTTGTAAATATGCAGTTTCGGTGTTCTTCATTCCCTGTAACGCTTATTCATTATATTGTCTTGTATTATTCTCCGCATTCAAGGGTTTCCCTTATTATTTCAGTCGTTTTCATTATCGTTAGTCGTTGTACTTTTGCAGTTATTCCTCTGATTCCAATTTCTGACATTCTTTTTTCGAAGTTTTCCGGGATTGTTCCTCGTACTCCTACTATTATCGGTACTATTTGGACTTTCTTCATCATTCAAATCCCTTTTAACTCTCTGGCTAGCTCTGTGTATTTGCTTCGTTTCTTCTTTTCTTTCATACTCACCCTGTGATCAGCTGGGACAGCAAAGTCTACGATTTGACAGGATTTCTCTTTCTTGTTAATTATTACGACATCTGGTCTTCTTGCTTTGATGGGTTTGTCCGTCTGTATGTCCATGTCCTATAGGATTTTGTGATTCTCGTTTTCGAGTGCTGTTGCAGGTTTATGCTTATACCATTTGTCTGTACACTCAGAATGCAGTCGTTTGCACAATTCCCAGTGTACCACCCTCCCCACTTGGTCATGCCTGTTTTATATTCCTTTTCGGCAAGTTTTCTGCATTCGCTTACTATATGGTTTATCGTTTCGTCTCTTTGTCCACAGAGTCTGCATTTGCTGTTTTCTTGTGTTTTATCGATCCTTGCTTTGATATGGTTGGTTCTTATCGAGTTATCTTGTGCTGCAGTTATTAGAGATTCAGTTTCTCGGTTTATATGTCCTTTTCGCATCCATGTCCAGGTGTTTTCGTTATTCTCATCCTTTGTCATTCTTATGGATCTTCCGTGGGATTGTTTCTCTTCCCATTTCTCTTTTCTGTTTTGTTGGTTTTTCAGTGTCTCTCGCTGCCATAATTATCCTTTCTGTGTTTTGCATTATGTATTTTTTAGTACTTTTGTCCTGTCCTTCACACAGTCTTCTATAGAGATCAGTCCCCTCCCACCGTCTTTCCTTTTCACGTAGAGTCTGTCAATATCGTCCTTTGGGTGTAGTGCATTATGCATGGTCATGAGTTTCCTGGTTTTCTGGTCGAGTTGTCTCGGTTCTTCTTTTGTCCACCCTATAAACGGCCCAGAGTATCTTACTAGTGAAACTGCCCATGTATTAATACCTTTTATTAGGTTTCTACTATAATTTAGTTTCCAGGAGTTTTCTTGTTCTCCTGAGGTATTCCTTTCCAACTTTCTCTTTCATTTCTGTTGCTCTGATGGTGTCCGCTTCCAGAATTCCCAAGTATTTATAGTCGTCTTGTTTCCCTAGTGCCCTCATTTCTGTTTGGTTGGATAGTTCCATGCCTTCTGTCGTTTCCAGTTTTCCCTTTCTTATAACTAGTTGTGCGCACTTTTCCATTCCAACTTCCATTTGGATATCTTGGCTGAAGATTCTGGTAGTGTTAATTAGTGTCCCTAGCTCCTTTTCGGTCCTTGCAAAATGTTTCAGATCGCCCATGTACATCAGGTGGTTCATTTTTTCCTCTGTATTGGAGAACTTGTATCCGGCTTGGCACTTTCTCAGAATACTGTTCTAGGGCATCATGGCTATAATGAACAGTAGTGGTGATAGCGAGTCTCCTTGGAAGATGCCTCTTTGTATGTTAATTTCTGTTATGTGTTGTCCATCAGCTGTCAATTTCAGTCTCCATGTTTTCATTGCATTTTCTATTACGTTGGTGATCCTGCTTGGTATTTTATACATTTTTAGGCATTCTATTATCCATGCTCGGGGGATCCTGTCGTACGCTGTTTTGTAGTCGATCCATGCCATTGCTAAATTCTTTCTCCTCCTTTTTACCTCCTTTAGGATCTTTTGATCTATATATAACAGGTCATGTGTTCCTCTTTTTCCTTTTTGGCATCCTTTCTGCTCCTCGGGGATGAGTCCACGGTTATTCAGAGAGTGGTAGATTTGTTCCCTCAGTTGTGGTGTCAGTATCTTCCACATAGTTGGTAAGCACGTGATTGGCCTATAGTTGCTAGGGACGGTTCCTTTTTCCGTGTCCTTCTGTAGCGGCGTGGTTCTACCTTTTGTCATCCAGTCTGGTAAGCTTGCTTCCTGTATACATCTTCTCAGGTTTTGGGCTAGCCTTTCGTGTAAGGTTTTGAATTTTTTGAACCAGTATGCATGTATCCCGTCGTGCCCTGGTGCTCTCCAGTTTGCCATTTTTCCTATGGTTTTCTTTAGATTATTATTATTATTATTATTATTATTATTATTATTATTATTATTATTATTATTATTGGCGACTCACAAGGAGCTTTGACACAGGTTATCAAAGATCTCATTGAATGCAGCCTGTGGTCTTCATTGGAAGCTGAGTGACAACAAGTTTCCCCAGATTTTCCAGTACTCTCCACCTCTTTTGATAACATTTGCAAATAAATTTGCATTTTTTGTAACAGTTGTTTGCCATTGATTTCTTTGGCAGCGGCCATTGGTCTTTACTGGAATTTGAGTGGTAAATAAGCCTCCCAATGTCTCAGTTCTCTTAGCACTTATACAGTGGAGGTCTGGTCAGTGCTCACTCCTCGGTCTTCCCTTCCTCCTTGCGTACTTGGCTATTCGGCTCACTCTTTTTTGGGGGGGAGAGGTAATAGAGGGATGGAGTGGTGTTAGAGGACTTATAGGTATGCAGCTTCAATGTTCTTGGTTCCATGTAGCACTTCATATTTTGTCTCTGTAGCAGTTTGTCTGGTCCACGCTTTTGATTCGTGTATGTTAGTCTCCGCATTAAAGACTTTTCGTTAATATTTCCTTATTGTTGTTCATTGTATTTTTTCAGTCATTCCTTTGATTCCAATTTCTCCCATTTTTTCGAAGTTTTTCGGGATTGTTCCTATTATAGGTATTATTTTGATTTCTTCATCTTCCATATCCCTTTCAGCTCTCTGGCTTGCTCTGTGCATTTGCTCCGTTTCTCCTTTTCGTTGATATTCACTCTGTGGTCAGCTGGAACAGCAAAGTCTACGATTTGACAGGAATTTTCTTTTCTTGTTAATTATTACGACATCTGGTCTTCTTGTGTTTATCAATTTGTATGTGCATGTCCCATAGGATTTTGTGATTCTCGTTTTCAAGTCCTGTTGCCGGCTTATGTTTGTGCCACTTGTGCGTTCGAGATGCAGTTGTTTACATAATTCCCAGTGTACCGCTCTTCCCACTTGGTCGTGTCAATGTTTGTATACCTTTTAGGCCAGTTTGCTGCATTCACTTACTATATTGTTTATCGTTTCATCTCTTTGTCCAAAGAGTCTGCATTTATTGTTTGTTTGTGTGTGTGTGTGTGTGTGTGTGTGTGTGTGTGTGTGTGTGTGTGTGTGTGTGTGTGTGTGTGTGTGTGTGTGTGTGCGTGTGTGTGTGTTTTATCAATATATGCTTTGATGTGGTTGGTTTTTATCGAGTTATCTCGTGCTGCAGTTATTAGGGATTCAGTTTCTCAGCTTATGTGTCCTTTTTGCATCCATGCCCAAGTATTTTCGTTATCCTCATCTTTGGTCATATTTATGAATCTTCCATGTAGTTGTTTTTTCCCCCCATTTTTCTTTTCTCGTCTTATCCTTTTTCTCTGTTTTCTTTTTTGTCGTTTTTTTTTTTCAGTGTACCTCGCTGCCATGATTATCCTTTCGGTGTGGTGCGTCATGTATTTTTCAAATTCTTTTGTGTGTGTGTCATGCACACAGTCTTTTATACAAACTAGTCTTCTCCTGCCTTCTTTTCTTTTCGGTATTTAGATAAACTCTTAACAGAAAATACACATGCTGCACTTCTATTTCTTGTTCTCTCTCGATGGAGGAGAAATCCTTCACGACTGAGACAATTTTTATTTTTGTACCTTTTCTCCACGTTAAAAAACGACCCTGGTGTCTAACTCTGTCCCGTGGAGAGGCATAGTAAATAGGTACTATACCCCTTCGTTATTATTTTCCCTAACCCTAACCCTAACCCTATACCCCTTCGTTATTATTTCCCCTAACCCTAACCCTAACCCTATACCCCTTCGTTATTATTTTCCCTAACCCTAACCCTAACCCTATACCCCTTCGTTATTATTTTGCCTCGCTGCTACACCACTATTGCTATTATACGATATTTGTTCTGTCCCTACAAAATTCAATACAAAATAAATTTACTGCCACCCCATAATCTCGCTATGTTACTATTGTGTGTTGCGTATTCGAATTCAATGTTTTCCATTCGATTTTGTTTTTACTATTCATTTTTTAGATTAAGTCCACAGGAGCTATTATTTGAGAAAATATGACTGTTTTTATAAAAACCCTCGTTACTATGCCGCTTTTGCTTAGTCCCGACATGTGACATAGTAGCAAGATTTGACTGTACTCACTTCTTCGACGAGAATTAAAGTTACTACTTAACATTTGTAGTTTAAATTAAACTCCACTCTCTTTCCTTTCCAAAAATCCCCTCCCTCGACAAAATGAAGGTGGACCTGTAAATTCACCCTTGTCTGTTCGTCCGTTCGTCTGTCCGCACTTTTCTCAATAACTACGTCTTGGAATTGTTTTGAAATTTTGCACAAACATTAAACATGATATGAATAAAAAAAGTAACAGAACGAATTTTCCGGGAAAACTCTGGTTGACCTCCCCCCCCCTAGGGGGTGCCTTTCGGGTTAAAATGACTAAAATTGACACTTTTGTGCTTATTAAAAAAATTGATGCGTCCGATTTTTATAAAACTTTCTGAAAAGTTGTAACTAACTGATTTTATATAATTTTGTTTGTCTATACTTCGCGATAACTCTTGGGTGTGCCCCAGGGGCGTTTTTAGGGCTAATAAAAACACTTCATTTTTGGGACCATTTTACCATATTTGTCGAAATTTTTCTGTCTATGTCTATTTAGCAGTTTTACATGGTGATAAACTCAAATTTACATATGTTATAACCTAAAACTGCACCTTTGTTCATTTTCACCAGGGACTTTTGGGCCTTTTGTGGGAGGGGCGAATGCTGAACTTAGTCATTTTTTGTGTGCATGCTTCACTTTTGTTTTATTAAACCTACTTTGTATCCATGTTGCGTTAGAAAATCTTTTACTTTTTTTCTAGTATATTTGTTCATCTTTACACATTAATTAATTACAACGCCCTTTTCGAGTGCATTAAAGAGAGAAAGCGAATATATCATCCTCAAAAGAATATGATCTGAACTTACTGAATTCACAGATTCCGTTATGTCGAAATTCAACTCAGTTTAGTTTTCTATTGTTTTTTTGTTTTTTTTTATTTAAAATACGTTAGGATTTTCATAATTATGAATGTTTCATTTTCGCCAAGCTTGTAATTCCTTTCTTTCACACATTTTTTTTTCTTAGAATCTTCGAGTTTTGTTTGCGTTATCTCTTATCATTTTATAAATACACGGCCTGCATTTGACATTACCGCTCGCAGAAAACCTCTTCACAAATTCAAACGAAACGTTTCTTTGTTTGCTATTTTATGTTTTGTGTTCGCTATCAAGACATTGCTACAATACGACGCCCTTACGAATGCAAATAAACTAAACGGGGAAAGAAAAGCAGAACTCGGTGCAACAATGTACACCGTACGCATATCAAAAATATTTAAACAGTGATCTCGATGATTTTTTTTTTAATTTTTAAAGAAAGAAAATATAATTTCAAACGTAAATAAGAATAAGAATAGTAAAATATTTACTTGTTTTGTTTTACGGCATATCAAACCTTTCCGGGTGGAAATAACTTGAAACAAATAAGGATACCTTAAAACAATCAGTTTTGTAAAAGATTTTTTGGCTTCAAGTTCTTTATATCTTCAAATATTTATTCATGGTGTTTGGTTTGTTAGTTTTGTTTCATGACATTTCAACCATTTTCGAGTTATTTAATGCCGAATCTGGTAAATTTGGGAACTGTTTTATGCTTGAAGTTTTAAGTTTTTGTTTAATGGTTTTATGCTTGAAGTTTTGTGCTTTAAATGTTTTATGCATAAAGTTTTAAGTGTTTGCTTAAAGTTTTTAAGTTTTATGTTTAAAGTTTTGGGAAAACGTTTTTATGCTTAAAGTTTTATGCTTAAATGTTTTATGCATAAAGTTTTAAGTTTTTTCTGAAGATTTTTAAGTTTTATGCTTAAAGTTTTGGGAAAATGTTTTTATGCTTAAAGTTTTATGATTAAATGTTTTATGCATAAAGTTTTAAGTTTTTTCTGAAGATTTTTAAGTTTTATATCTTCAAATATTCATTCATGGTGTTTGGTTTGGTTGTTTTGTTTCATGACATTTCAACAATTATTTAATGCTGAATCTAGTAATTTTAGAAAAAAGTTTTTTGGTTCAAGTAATTTATATCCATGTAAATAAAACAGTAAATATATATATGTGTATCCATATGTGCAAATATTTAACCGATAAACTCTTTAATTACTTGTCACATAACACTGATATTTACAGGAAATAACAACCATACGACAACGATGGTGTATAATAAATAAAATATTTGTTTGGGTGGATAAATAACGCGTACAGAAATTAGTCGGCAAGTTGAAATGCAAAATGTTCATTCCAAATTGCAGAGATATTTCTATTACTTTTGCGTATGCGCAAATTCATTCATAGTTTGAAGTAGTTTAATATTAAATCTTTCTTATCTATATTTCGATAGCTCAAACAGTAGTGAACGCTTAACATTGGCTTCTCATTGGAATTGACCCACAGTCTTCATAGGCGTTTGGGTTGCAATAAGTCTCCCTAAGGTCCCAATCCTCTTCGCTCTAATATAGTAGAGATTTGTTTAGTACTTCTCCTCCTCAGTCTTTCTATCCTCTTTGACCCTCCACGATTATTTGATGGGGCATTAATCGACGCCGTCACCACCATTTTTGATGGGGGAAGCGACGTATGTGACTTATAATTTTGGGGTTTCAGTCTTCTTGGTTTCATGTAGTGTTCCTGTATTTCTGTTTTACTTCTGTTGCAGTTTATACAGACTGTCCAAAAAGTCACTGAAGGGTTTTGAACTTAAATAGATTCATTTTTGATATTATATTTTTGTAATTTTAACGCAATCTGACTAAGACATTGAGACATTTCTTTTAAAAAATGCAAGATTCAAACAATCTTTATGAAAACTAATGTCTTTTAAATGTTGCCCATTTTCAGCTTCGCGTATGTGTGCTCTTTCCAAAACATTATTCATGACAGCTTGCAGAACTCTGAATGGCGATTTAACTCCCTTATTTCGTTCCTTATTTTTTTCCGTCAATTCTTGTGGGGTTTGATGTTTGTTAGCATATGCATTTTCTTTGAGGTGTCTCAAAAACAAAAAAAAAACGTCAGGGATAATTAAGTCTTGGGAACCTGGTGACAATCTGACATTGCCATAGCAACTTGCGTGCGTTGTTCAATGCTATACTTATCCATAACTAATTTCCAAAATATTATCTGTAAAATATCTGAAATAGAGAAAAAAAATCGTTAATGGTAAAATGACAAAGATTTTCAATAGTTCAGTGATTTTTTTGGACATCCTGTAGATAGTCGGTTAGCGTTAAAGTTTCAGCTGTTTTCGGCATTACTTTCTGTTATATAGTCACAATCACGTTGATACTCAGGTTCTCACCAGATCACCGAAGTTAAGCAACGTTGAGCCTGCCTAGTACCAGATGGGTGACAATTTGTGAAGGCGAGGCGCTGTATGTACCGCGAGGTAAAATATCAGCTTGAGAAACTGGCGCGGTGTATCCTTCTCTCGAGGGTAGATGCGACTCTCTTAAGCCGTGCTAGGCACCCCGTCTAGTTATGGCGTCTAGATAAAAAATACCTTTGATGGCCCTGGTGAAGCATCAAGTATTCAGCTACTGAGAAGATTCGAATTACACTACAAACTCGTGTAGTGAGTTCAGTCTTGGCTACAGCCGTGATGGATGGATGGATAGTCTCAGTCTTCCCCTTGATTTCGATTACTTTTATTCTTTCTTTCAATTTCTTTGGGACTGTCCCTACGGCTCTTAAAATTATTAGTATCATATTTATTTTTCCGTGCTCTATATTTCTTTCGCTTTTGTAGCATATTTGTTTCGTTTTTCCGTCTTTTGCTCTTCAACATGTGAACTGCTTAGACTACAAAACTACAATTTTGCAGCTTCTACTTGTTAATTATTATGACGTCCAATTTTCTTTCTGTTTCCGAACACTTTTATAGATTCCTGCACAAAAAAGGTTTTTCGAATGGCGATATAGATTCCTAAACTCCATTCGAAAACCTTATTTTGTGAAGGCAGAAGGAGTCCATAAAAGCGTTAACTCTATTTGGGGGAACTTTTACATCCTTCTCTTCTATTTTTCTCTCCCACGCGTTGCCATTTTAATCGTCTATACACGTGAGTAAAAAAAATAAACTACACGTTTATCAGATTAAATCGTTTGTTTAAATTTTCTTTTGGCAACTTAAAACAATTCCCCAATGCTCTTTGTTTTCACCAATAATATCATTTTTCATTGTATGCTGATGAGATGAAAGGTTCTCTTATCTTGTTTAAATGTGTATATAAATTTTGTACCTCTAAAAATATGTACTTATAGAGTCGTGATTTCCAAAGTAAAAAAAATGTATTTGGGTGCCATCAGCTAGAATCGAAATCGAAAGCAAAACTATATTATTCGAAGCTGGTAAGGTTACCACTGTACTAATGTGACATGCATATGAACAGATTCTAATAAAATGTTATTAATAAACTAAGATCAATGTACGAATTTTAACTCATTAGACCCCTTAAATACTATTTTAACCATTAGACCCCTTAAATACTATTTTAACCATTAGACCCCTTAAATACTATTTTAACCATTAGACCCCTTAAATACTATTTTAACCATTAGACCCATTAAATACTATTTTAACCATTAGACCCATTAAATACTATTTTAACCCATTAGACCCCTTAAATACTATTTTAACCCATTTGACCCCTTAAATACTATTTTAACCATTAGACCCATTAAATACTATTTTAACCCATTAGACCCCTTAAATACTATTTTAACTAGCCAAAGACCCATAAAAGATAAGTATATAAACAAATCCAACTTTACATAAAGGGTATTCAGACATGCTGCAAGTTTTTTAATTAGTTTTGTGGCGAAAACTTGCTGCCAAGAGCTCAAAGTGGAAAGAGTGTACCTTTGCAGACTCTACTAAACTCCTCCGCTAATTGTGGGTCTAAACACTTGAAATTTTAGATATAGGTTACCTGGATATAAGTCAATATATCTATATATACATATGCACATAAAGTTATGAACAGTACATAGGGCCCGAGCATAGCTGGGCTAAACTGCAAGTATATTAATGTATAACATATATCTTGTTCTGTCATTTTTTGTTAACTGAAAACAGCAACATATTCACTTACTTCATAAGGAATTTTATTGAAAGTAAAGAGGAAATATTAAACATCATAAAATATGAGTCAATTTGTTTCTATTGTTTTGGGCTATCCATTTTTTTTCCTGTTCATTTCTAAATTTTTGTACGGAAACTTTGTCTTTATATCATGACATTAACTATAAAAAATGTTTTATTTTCGTAAAAGTTTCATTGCTTACGTGATACGAGAAAGATAACGGCCTCATTGGCATAAAGAAGCACATGTACTGGGTTGCATTCTGTGGAAATGTTGAAATAAAAATCTAAACTGTAAAAACAGTTATCTGTATGGAAGACTACAGGGCTAAAAAAAAAACACACACACACATTAAGTTCGTAAAGATGACGAAAATAGAACATTTACAAAAGTGGAAATTCTTTTCTGGTGAAAAACAAAAAAAAATCATTTTGCGCCTTCCATCCATCCGTCCTCCTACTTTCTGTCTTCTTCTTTCACTTCTGCTTCTCCTCCTACTTTTGCGTCTGCTCTGCACCTCCTCCTCCTATTTTGTTTCTTTTACTTCTAATTATTCACTAACCTCTTTCTCTTTCTCTTTTTCTTCCACTCTCGTTTTTTTTCTATCTATTAACTAACCAATCAGCGCTATTTACGTTAGTTTGGAATTTTCCTTCAATTCAATGCATAATAATACATCAATGCAATTGCAATGGGGTGTTAGAGAATAGAAGGCTAATGGAAAATTTCAATCGAAATTTTAGAAGAATGTAGGCTCTTTTTTACGACAGGGATGCGTTTAATAAATTTTTTTTGATGCTTGATAAAATGGCGGCCTTTTTTTTTATTTTTAAGTATAAAAGTACAATAATAATCAAGAAAAAGTGTCCTTCGACTTTTATTCTAAAAAGAACCATTAAATTATTAAAATGGAGTTCGAATAATAAACTATGACGATAGTCATCAGCGTTCAGTCGTTTTAAAATTTATGACTAAAAGAATACCTGTGTCAAGATGGGTAAAACAAATTTTTCTTTACATAACAGTTTTTGCGCCACATATATATTCATTTACGAAAATGTTTATAAAACTAAGTTTTAGAATCCATATTCAAAGTCCGCTAAAAAATCTTTACGGGGTTTTGACACACACACACACACACACACACACACACATATATATATATATAATTATTTTTTTACTATAATAATTATATATATATATTATAATGCTAAATATAGCTTTATATATTGTAATGTAAAGTAATAGATCATTATAAATAAAAATTGTAAATTATATACCATCTTGTAAATCACACCTTTACAATCATTGTACATTTATTTTAGCTACGTTCTTAACATGTTAAATACATACAATTTTTCACATACGAGACGCTTCACTAGTTCAAGAAATTTAAATATAATTTTAACTGAAGTATATATATATGTGTGTGTGCGTGTGTTTGTGTATATATATATATATATATATATATATATATATATATATATAATTATGTCAACCTCTTTAAGAAACTCGTTTTTTTATCGTTGAGCAATTTCAGTTGAATTAAATTGGTAATTTAGCTCTTATGCACAGATCATCATATAATAATTAGATCACTCTGATTGACGTCAAAAACATTGAAAAATAAAATGTTTAAATTTCATCGTTATTTCATGCAGTTAAAGGTAATCGAATGGATACAGTCGTTACTAATGAATCCGGAGATGGCTTCTATCACCGAGTTCGAATTTATCGACTGACACCCTGCATCGAAAACCCCCGAAAAGATGAAACACTAGTACCTGTAGGTATTTAATAATTATTATAGTAAACACATATATATATACGATATATATATATATGTGTGTGTGTGTGTGTGTGTGTGTGTGTGTGTGTGTGTGTGTGTGTGTGTGTGTGTGTGTATGTGTGTGTGTGTGATTGCAACGTCTTGTCAGACGAGTGTCACTCCATCAGACACTTAAAGTCCATGAGCCCAAAAATGACTTCCATCGCCACAGGACCATTTTAATAGAAAAATGCCTGAGGGAGTTTTAGCTTTGTATAACAGCTAAGTCTTTCTCTTGGTTCAAAATGTAGAGATCCAGCAAAAATCACAGCAATATAGCCAGCAACAAGTTAAACTGCAGACCAGCTTAATGCGGGTACTGGTCTCCCACTTTATAGTTTTTTTTAAATCAGAGCTTTGCTTCTCCTAGAAAGGTTGCCTTCACCACGGCTTACGGGAGCCCTCTCCATCCCATATATATATATATATATATATATATATATATATATATATATATATATATATATATATATATATATATATAATTCTGTGAAATATGATTTTTCACAATTACATTTCACCTTTTATTTATACCAATACTTAATTTATGAAGCTCAATGTAATCACGTAGCAAACAAATGACTACAGTCTACATTCGAAATTTTATTATGTTGTCCATCTTACATTTAATTCCTTTTAAAATTATATATATAGTTTATATTTCAAAAACCAAAAAGATATATATATATATATATATGTGTGCGTGCGTGCGTGCGTGCGTGCGTGCGCGTGGAGGGGTATATATATATATATATATATATATATATATATATATATATATATATATATATGTATATAATTATGTCAGTTCCTTTAAGAAACTCGTTTCTTACATTAAGCACTTTACATTTGAAAAGTAAAGTCGGTCACTTTAGCATGTGCAGATCATCATATATTGATTAAATCACTCTGACAGACGTTCAAAACATTTCAAAATAAATGTTTAAATTTCAACAATATTTCTCGCGGTTAACGGTGGCTAAAATGATTTGGACTTTGCTAATAGAGGCAAAGATGGCTTCGTTGCCAGATTCGAATCTCTCGACCAATCGATTTATATATATATATATATATATATATATATATATATATATATATATATATTCTTTAATATTTTATTTTGTCTTACACGTGCGTATAGCTGTATACACACGCACAAACACACACACACACACACACATATATATATATATATATATATATAGTACACAATTTTGTTGAAATTCAAAGACTTACATTTTTTCTTTTTATAATTCTGAGATCTCTTTATTACAGCTGTTTTATTAATGGAATGACAATTTTACGTTTATATATATATATATGATGATTGCAACATCTTGTCAGACGAGTGCCACTCCCTCAGACACTTAAAGTCCATAAGCCCAAATGCCTGAGGGAGTATCTATACACAGATGATGTTACAGAGTCTTAGCTTTGTACGACAGCTAAGTCTCTCTCTCGGTTCAAAATGTGGAGATCCAGCAACAAGCAAGAGCAAGATAGCCAGCAACAAATCAAACTGCAGACCAGCTTAATGCGGGTACTGGTCTCCCGCTTTATGTATTTTTTAAATCAGAGATTTGCTTCTCCTAGAAAGGTTGCCTTCACTACGGCTTATGGGAGCCCTCTCCACCCCAACACATATATACACGGTGCTAGTTGGCCGTTGACCCCGAAAAAGGGTTCATTCGCCCTACCTGCCTCATGGTCGGGTCATTGGCGACTAAACTGGTTCCCCCACCAGAGTTGTTTGATGAGGAAGGCGGCTAGTCTCCCTGAAGGATATATATATATATATATATATATATATATATATATATATATATATATATATATATATATATATATATATATATATATTTGTGATGGGACAATTCCAATATTTTTCCCAATTCCTATACAATTACTGATTTTGTACTAAATGTTCGATTACGATACAATTATAAATCTCTAAATAGTTAAATATAGAGTTGTTATTTTTCACCTGATTACCATAAAAACACATGTTAAATGTGGTGACATTTTCCGAGACAAAAAAAATACACATGACGGAATCATCTCTCGATTTTTGTTTCACTACAAGTAAAAAAACAATAAATATTTATTATTTTATAATCATTACCGGCGAAGGAAGAGTTTGCTTTAAGCATATTGAGATAAAAAAGAAGACAATTAGAAGTATCGTTTATATATATATATATATATATATATATATATATATATATATATATATATGCATTTTGATAATATACTGTTTCACTATGCTATTTAAAAAAATGTTCAGTTTTACAAGCGTACAATTATTTTTACTGTATATAGTTCGCTGTATATATGTCTTTATCATTTTCATACTTATATCAGTGGGAGCTTTCATAGGCTCCAAATATTCATAAAAAGAAAATAACAAATATCACATCCACCTATAGATAATCCCTCCCACCGACAGTCCAATATATTCACAATTGATACGTATCTCTACAATTATATAAATGCAACTTTGTCTCTCTCTGTGAGTTCGTTCCTTATAGCCTCCTAAACAGCTGAACAAATTTTCTTTAAAATTTACAGAACTTTGGTGTATAAGTCTGGAAGTCATCTTAGTACAGTTTTGCCTCAGAATACCCCGATGATTACCGATAATCGATAATCGAAAACCGTTTTTTAATTCATCTATCATCGATAAATCCATTTTTTCCATGTCGTCGCTTAGCAACAATGATAGAACAACGGGCCGTGAAAATTTTACTGTGGGTAATTTGATAGCATGTTTTTTTTGTGTGTGTGGTGTGTTTTTTTTTTTGTTTTTTGTTTTTTGCATGACATATTCTGTAGGTTCAAACTCCGCACGTAAACGTCTTCATTTTTTTTCATTAACTGCTAAGAATTTTATAAGACTTGAATATTTATGCGTTTTGTTTTTTTTCATGGGGTATTATGTAGGTTCAAACCCCGCATGTAAATTTCTTAATGTTTTTTTTCGTTAATTGGAGAAAAATTTATATAAAATAATTTTATAAAAGAAACAGTAGGTTTTTTAGTGCAATGTAGAATAACATATATTTTGGACTAAGTTACTGCATGGAGGCATGTGAAGCTTCCTCCCTAGTGATTTCACGGATTTCGATGAAACTAAAAAATATAGGAGTGTGAAATATTCCTTAATCGCCATGCAATCCCGGACAACGTCGGGTCTCCTGCTAGTATCTATCTATCTATCAATCTATATATATATATATATATATATATATATATATATAACACTATGAGCCGGCGAATAGCGTGACCGACCCACGTGTTATATTAAATGTCCTAGAAACCGTACTATACTGCGACAATGGGCCAGTTAATAGGATCTGTCGGTTAGACGTCTTTTCATCAGAGTGAAGATTAAAAGCAGGGATGTTAAGTGTGGCTGGCTCTCTCTCTCTCTCTCTCTCTCTCTCTCTCTCTCTCTCTCTCTCTCTCTCTCTCTATCTCTCTCTCTGACGTCTTCATTTTGGTGGTATTCTAGCTGGAGTCTTCTTCGGGTTGGAGTTCCTTTCACTGGAATCGTCTTCAGGCACCACTTCGGCATTTAAGGCAGACACAACACGACATGCAACACAATTGTAACAATTGTAACATGCACATGTGGAATCTTAACTATTTCATTTTACACATAAATATGTTACACTATTTTACAAAAGAATAAACAACAATTATTAAATTAAACTTTTAACTTGTGAACTTGTAAACTAACTACTTAGCTACCTCCTAAATAGAATGCCTGTAGTCCCCCCATCCATTGTCTTACAGAGAGAGACAAAAAATATGTCTTACCCCATGGCTGTCAAAATGGAAAAGAGGTCGAGGGAATATGAAGTGCATTGTGTGGTTCCCTTTTTCTTGTGTATCGTTCCGCACGCGACCAAATCACCTCCGTGGCGTGGGGTGGTCGGGGACCAAGACGACCAGTGATACTAGCAAAAATAGTACCACACACACAGGTTACCCGGCGTTGCCGATGGCCTTTAAAAAACAAGATAGATGTTAAATAGTGCGTGAAAAATGCGTGTCTTTAACATACGACTAAAACCAATCAACCAATCAAATTTCGACTAAAACCAATTAACCAATCAAATTTCTGTTTTCATGTAATCTCACTTTTGGATTACTATCTGCTGTATTTAGTATATTGAACACTATTGAGTTATGAATTCTGAATTCTGGACAATACACACACACACACACACACACACACACACACATGTATAATGATATGGGAGAGAGAAAGAGAGATAGAAATAGTACTCAAAGAATCGCGTGAAAATGTGCCATAACCACGTTTTACTGCTTTTTTGCCATCTTCAAATACGAAATTTAAGTTGAATTCTTTCTGTTTCTCATCTTCTATAATTTGCATTTCACATTCAAGTGGCGGAAGGAACGAACATGAAACAAAATACAAAACTATTTGATTCGTGATTTGAAATTCGCAAACATTTCTCTTGGAAGATCCCAAAAGTGTAAATCAAATTGCGATTATGGCCTTAAAATTCCTGTCAAAAGAAGGCATCGAGCAATGTATACAGGTAGAAATCAAAAACTCTTCGTCAGCCAAAAAGAAGCCAATAAAACGAATATAGGTATGATTATATAAATCCGAAAAGATCGGAAGAGTAGTTGTATAGCTTTCGGAAATCTGGCGACATATGCGAGAGTTATATACTACGTAATGTATAGCTGATTCCTATCGGTTTGTTGGATGTTTACGTCGGTTATATATTCGGGTTCTGAAGCATCCTTTAAGTTTTCATTTGATGCGTCTAGTTTCTTTGTTAATATGCCATTAGGTTAGACTATAGCCTTTGCACCGACGCTTTTATGGCGGTCGCCTGACTTCTTATTGTTTTTCTAAGGGGATATTTATAAAACTCATAGTTATGTATACTAAATCAGTGGAGTTTAGCTTCGCTGATATTTAACTGACATCTTCATCTGTTATTATGAATTCGTTCTTTTTAGTTCTGGAACCACATTGTGTACAATTGTTTCAGCCCCCAGTGTTAGCATACAAGCATATAACAGTACAGCAATTATAATTTTGCACAACTGGGTTTCATCAGCGCATAGAAAAAAAAACAATTCTTACAAAAATGGTTTTTAAAAGTATTATTTTGATTCTTTCGACTACTGTTCTCATCTTGGGTGTTATTTTGGGATGTTACGTTTTGGTCACTGTTGCCGACAGTAGCGTTTGAATTAGTCAAATAATATAAAGATCCTTGTAATATTAATGGGAGCAACAAATCTAAGAAATTTTCGAAGTATTTAATAAAAATTTATATTTGGATTCTTCGGATTTTTGTCCTCATCTTGAATGTTATTTTAACAACACTTTGGTCGATATAACCTTCAACCTTCTTCAGGTGTATTTTGTAGAACTCAGAAATCTGTACGAATTTAAAAAAAAATCCTTTATTTAACCCATGGGGGTAGCATGCTCTGATTTGGTCAGCCATGAGACGGTAGGAGCCTTAATTAATTCGCAATTGTATTTTGAGCGTTGTCCACTATTTGTGTTAGATATGTTGACGGCACTTTTGCTATGTTTGCATCGAAAAGTGAAGCATCAGCAGTCCTTTATAAGTTGAATTCTCTTCGTGGAGCTCTACAGTTTACAATAGAAAGTGAGAAGAATAACTTTCTTTCTTTTTTGTTAAACGTTCAAAGGAATGGTTTTCTAACTACCATTTACAGGAAGCAGACTTTTATTGTCTTGTATATGAACTGGTCTTCTATTGTGCTAAAATCAAGAAAGGACGGTTTAGTTTATACGTTGCTACATAGAGCCTTCATGATTTGTTCACCTAGTAGACTACACTCCAAACTAGATAAGATCGGGAACATATTCATTAATTATGGTAATCCAGAAAAATTTATTAATGATTGTATTAAAAAAAAAAGGCTGCAGAGTTAAAATTCCCTAAAATATTTGGGCCTTTAAAAATTTATTGAAAATTACCATGGATAATGATGTAAAATGATTAAACAGATTGTTAGAAGTATTATTAATTGCTTTTGCCCTGTTTTCTTGTGTCTGGTACAGTGTGACCCTGATATAAGATACCCGAATATTAGAAAACGAATATAAGAGAGATGTTCTCTGGTTCTAAATTAGAATCTTTGTTCATGTAGTGTAACGCAGATTTAAAAAAAAACGGATATAAGTGTAACCCGGATATAAGATAGCTGTGTGAACCTGATCAGACGTCTCTTATATCCGGGTTACATTGTATATAGTATGACACCTTCTTTTCCTTTTTTATGCAAAGATAGTTTGCTCTACATCCACGGCAGTTATATTGTTTATCAATTTAAATGCCAGTGCGATGCTGGTTTGGTAAGGCGGACTTGTTTGCAATTCGAGACTTGTTTAAACTAGCATGTCCCATCCAAGATTGGACAGGAAAGAGTAGGATCTGTGAGTCTCCCTTCCTCTGCAACTTTGGACTCTACTATTGGTCAGCATTTGGTTGAGAATCTATATTGTTCCTATAAGTATAAAAAGAGTGGTTTGAGGCGGATTTCAAAAATTATTTTTAAGATTTTGGAATCTTTCTCAATCGCCATTCAAAAACCTTGTTTGTGCCGGCAGGAGTTAATAAAAACGTTAAAAAAAAATTTTTTTTTGGGGGGGGGGGTGACATTGACCGCCTCCCTTCTGTTTTTTCTCCAACGCTGTGGTATTCTAAACGTCTTATATGCATATATCAAATTAAATACTTTATTTTAATCGTGTTTTGGTACTTTAAAATTCCGACAGCGCTCTATATTTTCGCCTATGTTATTTTTCATTGTATGCTACCTATTTTCTCCTGACGAGATAATAGTTGAAAGAGCCCTCGAGATTTCCGCTTACCATTTCTAAGTGATTTTGAGATTATATTGTCTTTTATTGTCTTGAGAAAATATTTTTAAGTGATGAGTGAAAAGAATAAAACAGATCATTACTGCAAGCACTAATTAAACTTAAGGAGGCCCTACTAAAAGTACTACTAAAACCAAGATTCTATTTCACACCATTTGAATAGAAAATATTTTTAAGTAAGGCCTAAAAAAATAAATCGTCAGAATCCACAGGAGCGCTAATAAAAGCAGTAACTATGGTTATAAATAGATAGATGTATTGTATATTTATATTTCAATCAGTTTTGTTTTAGCTCAGCGGGGTTAAATTACATTTATTTGTGAGGAAAACACGTTAAAATAAGTTTATTATTGACCTTGTGTATGCTTTGAATAGCAGCAGTGGCTTTTAATATCGGACTGAAGACAGGGTGGCCATGAAATAGGTAAGCAGACGAAGCCGGAAGTCAGACAGCGGATGGACGGTTTCAACGCCCAAGCAAGCAAGTTGATCTGAGTTATATATATATATATATATATATATATATATATATATATATATATATATATATATATATATATACGAGCAAACAGTTAATAAAACATGTTAAAAACACTTTGAAAAAGAGTTAAAAACATATTTAATCTGAAAAGAAAACACTCGATAAGTGGATAGTTCTATAGGACTATCCACTTATCAAGTGTTTCCTTTTCAGATTAAATATGTTTTTTTAATTCTTTTTAAAAGTGTTTTAACATGTTTTATTAACTGTTTGCTCGTATTATAAGCTCTATCTCCTATTTGGTTTTATCGAGCTTTTACATCTGGCTGAGATAACTTTATAAATATTAATATATATATATATATATATATGTCCGTATGTATGTATGTATGTATGTATGTATGTATGTATGTATGTATGTGTGTGTGTGCGTGTGTGAATGTGCGTGTTCTTAAACTTTTGAGGGAGTTTGGTTGATTGATGTTGATTGATTTCGTATATAAAATAATATTTAACTGTACAGAATCGAAATGTTTTTGTATTATTTTAATATTTTAAAATTATTTTGCATTTCACCATTTCTTTAGAAATATTTAAAAAAAGCAAAAGATTAACTTTATACTTGACTTGCAAATTAAAATGCTTAATGTAAAAAGTTACGATTAACATTTCAGTTTCAGGAATCGAAATTTACAACAAAAAAAAAATACTTAATACTGTCAAATTGAGTTTATCAGTTTGAAGTTGCTTTCTGGCAAATCTAAGTCTTAATTATCAGCTATATAAGATAAGCTACGTCTTTCTTTAATTACTAGGAGGTGCTCTTGGAGTTTCCCGGTCATAAAATACACTTAAATATATTTTAATTCACGCAGATTTCGTATTTATGTAGAGTCAATTATTTCATATTATATTGTACCCAATATATAGTCATGATTTCAAAAGTAAAAATAAAAATATTGGGACGCTGAAAACGTAGACAGTAAAACAATACGTTTTATTGACGCGTTCATTATTTATTTGTAACACAAATTTAAAAAAATAGACATATTTTCGGGGTTATTTTTTATATTGGTAGTGAAGAAAATGAATGAATTTTTTTTTTAATCTGTATTAAAAAATGGAGAATAAATTTAAAAAAAAGGAAGGCGGTGGGTAAATCACCGTTGTAAAATGCTCCTATGGTTGTCAACGGATTAAAGTAGATTTATTTGTAAGTAAATTGCGTTAAAATAACTTTAACGTAACACAGAAACGAACGATGTAAAAAAAAGCAGAAAGTATTAGCAATTGTTTATTTGGATAATTTAAACGCGAAAAAAAAATTGGAACGCTGAAAACGTACACAGTAAAACACTACGTTTTATTGTCGCGTTGATTATTTATTTGTAACGCAAATTAAAAGAAACATATTTTCGGGCTTATTTATTTATGTTGGTAGTGTAGAAGAAAATGTATAAATGTTTTTAAGAAAGGTGTATTAAAAACTGGAGAAAAAATTAAAAAAAAAAGAAAGGTGGTGGGGAAATCGTCGTTGTAAATTGTTCTTATGGTTGTCAATGGGTCAAAGTTGATTTATTTGTAATAAAATTGCGACAGTATAGTTGTAATATAGAATAGTTGCAAAACATTCCCACCCTTCCCATGTTAAATAATAATTTCTAAATAATAACGTTAATATTTCAGTACGCAGGTCAAATTCTGCAAAAGTAGCGATTTGTGTTTATTTGTTACGTTGTTATGGGTTTATGTTTATGTACGCATGCGCAACCGGAAGTTGTAAACCGGGTGTTGGGTTACAACACCCGTTACAAGGTTATTTGAGTTTTATAATTATATAGATAGATTATTATAGAGTCGTGATTTAAAAAAAAAAAAGCATTTAGGGGCCATCAGTTAGAATCGAAACTGAAAGAAAAACTGCAACGTTCAAATCTGGTGACGTTACCACTGTACCAACGTGACATGCATTTGAACTTCTCAAAAATTAAAAATTAAAAATAAACTAAGATGAATGTATAAAATGCATTACGATTTTTCAATTTTGATCCGTTTTTGACCCCTTAAAACTATTTTAACCTACTAAAGACCCATAAAAGAACGATCCGTAAAACATTCAATCATTTGAGGCCCAGAAGCGTCGCTCGGCGATTTTAGTTGAAAAGATAGTTTTAAAAGATGGAGACAGACAGACAGGCAGACATATAACCTTTTATATATAAGATTGTCAAGTATAAATCTTTTTCATCAGAGATCTTATATACAATGTACTTTTCCTGGAATTTTTAATGTGTATGTTTACAGTAAGTGTTTTTCTACTAGGGAGTCAACACTTGTCAAAACCCAGAGGCAATTCGAGGATATGGATTAATGAATGTAAAGTTGTAGTGTAATAAGCGTTAATGGTGCAGATTGGGTAGAATTTAGATTATTTTAGGGGACGGCTCAACAAGAACTTGTTTACATTGAACTTGGATCCTATATATTATATGTATGCGATACACATATGAATGAAACGCATTAATATATCTATATAATAATATGCTAAGGTATTATATCCGTACGTACGTTATCACCTTTCATCCACATTAAAAATTGAGGTTTTTTTATCAGTGGACAACGACAGTGGATACTTGTAATCAACACCACTATGAGTTGAATAATCCTGCATTTTTTATAGTTAATGGGGGCATTCCGATAGAAAACCCTATCTAAAAACACTGTCAGGCGCATAAAGTATGTTTGTGTGAAGTTTCAAATTTTAAAATGAATTGTTCCGAAATCAAATTATGTCATCATCTATAATATAAATTTCACCTGTTTTTTGTTAATGTATGTATGTATGTATGTATGTATGTATGTATGTATGCCTAAAACTTTCGAGAAGCAACGGATTTTCACGAAATCGGTATCGTTTTGAAGTTCGACCCTTCGGACGACAAATATCGAAGAATCGTCCAAAACATTAATTAATTCACCCTCAACTGGGTACTTTTCTACAGAGAGGGGTCGCTTTTTTTCGCCGATATTTTCGAAAGTTATCCCCTCTTTTCTATTGACTAGCCTTAATTTAAACCTTCGCAATCTCCAATTTGGTGATAGACGCAACGGCAAAGGCGTCACGTTTTTGTTTTGTTTATTTTTCACGTTTTTTTTTTTTTTTGCCTTCTTCGCGGGACGGGTTCGATCCTGCCTCCCTTCTACCACTTTTTTTTTACTCAACACACACTTCCAAACACCCGGGCAACGCCGGGCACCTAGACTAGTCTATAATATAGATCTCACCTGTTTAAATATGTGCATGTATGTATGTATGTATGTATGTATGTATGTGTGTATGTATGTGTGTATGTATGTATGTATGTATGTATGTATGCATTAAACTTTCGACAGAGTCGACGGATTTTCACGAGATCGGACTCGTTTTGAAGTTCGATTCTTCGGACGACAAATATCGAAAAATTAGCTAAAAATATCAATTCCTTTATCCTTAACTGGTCACTTTTCTACAGGAAGGGGCCGCTTTTTTGCCAATATTTTCGAAAGTCATCCCCGCTTTTCGATCGTCTAGCCTCATTTCCAGTTTGGCGATGCGTGTAACAGCAAAGGCGACACGTTTTTTTTTTTCACGTTCTTTTCCTCCTTCACAGTACAGGTTAAAGCCTGCCTGCCTACTACCACTTTTTTTTTTTTTTGCTCAACACAAACTTTCAAACACTCAGGCAAAGACAGGTACCCAGGCCAGTTACAAATAAAGCACTTAATAAATGCATCGCAAAGAGTAGTTTTAGTGATTTGAAGAATATTTACCTGGCAGTTGTTTTTCCGATAATAAAAGATAGAATATATATTGTTTGAAAAATAATTATATATATATATATATATATATATATATATATATATATATATATATATATATATATATATATATATATATATTGCTACAAATTTAAATAAATAAAGCAAAGAGATGTCTGTGTTATTTTTTTATATAAATATTAAACTGGCAATGTCATTAAGTTTAACAGAAAAATAATTAATTAGAATAAGTGCTTTAAAACAAATTAATGGTTGAATGTGGTTAAATCAGTGATCATTGTTTGCATTAAACATTAAAACCTATTAATATTAACCGTGTATCGAACGGATATCATAATACTTAGTTCGCTGGACCTATCATAGCAAAGATCCCTACAAAAATTTCAGCTCGATCGGCAAAGGAGAAAATGTCTAGAGTGAATATGACCTTGTGTTAACTAATTCCTGTTAATCCCTAGCTCTTCATCGAACAGATACCACAATACTTAATTCACTGCGTTTTTACTATCACAAAAGTATATACAAAATTTCAGTCAGATCAGTTCAGTAGTTTTCGAGAAAAAGTTGAACGGAAAAACAAAGAGAAATATAATATAGATAGAGCGATTAGGATTCTCAATTTGAAGTACTCGTCAAGTGTAGATACAGGGAGTAGCTGTGATGCGACGAAATAGCTGTTTGTGATTTAGTATATGAATATATAGTGCGGCATTGATAAAAGGGAGTGCGCGGCGTTTTTGACGGTTTGTTTGCTAGGAAAGTAAAAGAGATAAAGAGAAACAGACGACGGAAAAAATCTGTATCGCCTTTTATTGGATTTGGGAAGGATGAATGGCTGCAGGAAATCACTTTAATCCGTTATATTTATACATTAGCGAGTTGAATAGCGGCGACATTCCTTCTGTTATTGCAATCGAATAATCCGGACGGCCACGACGAGAAAAGATCCAAAGAAAGTTTATCCAACATGGCCGCCGGCAGTGACACGGCGCGCGCTCTGTTTTGAACCTCGTCCGCGAAACCTTCTACAGAGGTTCATCCGGCTTTTCAGTGGAGTCGACCCTCAAGTAAATCAATTCCTCTTTAAGGTGTAGTGTCACATAGTCAGCCAAGAAACAGATTCTATCAAAGTATTCCAAGATGCTTACAGCTTGAAGGTAGCAAATCAATTGCTTATATCAATGGACATCTCAACAATTACTATGTAAGCTATGAGGTCGACTGTACCAGGTTCGAATCCAGTCGAATGTAGTGCAGTCATTTACGCACTAAAACCTAAAAAAAAAAAAATAATAATTATGAACCTACAATCACATTAGCGGGAAATTCCACGGCGTTTACTGTACATCTGTCAATATAAATATATATGATTTACTGTTCAAAAGAATAGTTTTTCTATGTAAAGTTAACGGAAGAAATCAAACGAACGCTCTATTAATAAGAAAATATAAGAATATTTATCCATGTATGTATTATAGAAAATCAGAATAACATCGGTACCGTTTGTTTCAAATCCTAACCAAGGGGGCCTATAATTGGTCTCCTAAACCAGATTCTCTTTAGCCTCTGTTTACATCTGTCTCAGACATATGAAAGCGACAGTACCTATTTTATTATAAGGTCAAAACTAGTAAAAAAAAACAGCATCAGCTTTTTTAAATCATTTGGTTTCATGGACAGATGTTAATCATTTGGTTTCATGGACAAATTTGAAGGATGCGGATCTAAAAAAAACCTTTATAAGAACAAATGTAATCGGTATTGTTGGGCAATTCTTGTGGAATTTCTCTTATTTGCATTGCCCGTAAAATCCTGGTGAATCTAATTCTCAATAGAATCATAAAGGATCTAGTGGATGGCATCTATCCTGAGTCACGGTGAGGGTTTAGGTGTTGCCGGAGCAATGTGGATATGATTCGTTCTCTTAGACAAGTTGCCGAAAAAGCACGGGAGAAAAATAGTGAATTGTACATGGTCTTTGTCGACCTTACTAAATATACATATACATATATAAATTAGGGAAAATAAATTGTTCATATATTTTCTATTCTTATACATACATATGCACGTGTTTAAAGTATTTTTACATACGTGCGCCGTCGCTGTTGGCTTTCTCTTTTTATCGTTGCTTTTCCAAGTATGCCGTTTCCTCTATTGTTGCGTCGTCCAGTAGCTGTTGATTGTGTTTTTTTTTTTAACGAAGGCGAACAAAAGTTATGTATAGAAACAATCGAGATTTGTTGCGGTTTCAAAGTTTTTATTTGTGAGGTGGGAGAAAGTTTGTTCACGAGGAGAGAGACTAAGATGCTGAAATTATTTCCTTCTTTCTTAATTGTCTTACAACTGTTCAACAGGAACTGTAGAAATATCCTGAACCGACAGGATAACTATATTTTAAAAAATAATAAAACTATAACACTCCATGGGACTAACAATGTTTGGGATGCCCAGCTGACTAACGCTGGGTTAATGCAACACTCTCTAAATTCATACTAGTTAATATGATTTCTACTTACTTGCGTAGGGTCCTACTGTATAACAATACAATGGCGTGTTCTGTGTCACCAAAAAAGAAACATAATTAAATAATTTATGGTTTTAGAATATTTTTTTAGGTTAATTTTGAATAGCAACACCTTTTTTTTAAACCTTTTTATTTTTACAAGGATGGATGGTTGAGTAGACACCTCCCATAGAACACACAGTGTCCGCAAATGTTGTAGCTATCGACAGCCAGTCTTGGGACCAGCGACGAACACTGTAAACCTGTGGATCCGGGGTAGGTTAGGTGTCGGATTTGATTATATGTAACCATGTCCTCCGGGCGTCTTTGCGAATCTTAGACTGGTTCTGGGGCTATTGTTTTATTCATAAGCTGCCTTGTGTTTCGGCGCCCAACATGGTCGAACTAGCGAAGTCTCCTATTTTAAGGAATTGGTTAAGTGGGTGATCCTGCATCGCGTACAGATTTGTGTACTGAAGACAAAATGGTGCCAGCGGACCTGCAGAATTCAGAGGAGTCATTATAGGTCAAACATTACTAACCTTTTTAGATCTGAAGCTCTAATCTGCCAGGTCTTGCAGCCCTAAAGAAGGATTGTCCAACAAAGGTCTGATAAATCCAGACTTTCGTACATCTTGTGATCTCGAGATGAGACCGTAAACGGGGTTGAAGTTATAAGGATAGATGGGGATACATAAGACCTGGCCAGAGATAGATGAGTTTGGAAGTTCAGTTTCTGAAAAGCATGCATGTCTACATGCAAAACTGATGTTAAACCGAACTTGATGATGAGTAAAGATTGTTGTGAAAAATTGCAAATTCTTGTGGAATTATGGAAACCAAAAAGAAGAAAAGAAAAGGAGGGGGAGGAAATAAGAATATGGCCAGAATATAAAACATTAATCCACTAGCTTAGTAATCAAACAAAAAATCTTGGTCAAAAAGGATCATCTAGACTTACACGGGTCAATAATCAATGTTCTTTCGCTCAAGGAACGTCTAGATACCACTCAAGAAACCTTTTCTTACGCAACACAACCTTTCATCCAACTATCAAAAAAATTTCACGGAAAAGATATTAGAAATTATCAATGTTGAATATAGATTGTCTCCCTTTTGACAGCTTCAGATTTATACTCATTTTTCAATGGTGTAAGAATTTTTTGATTAATTAGTTACCTTCTCTTCTTTATATATAAACCAGTGATTACGTGTTAGCCACTTCCTTCATGCCAAAATGTAAATAAAGGCAGACGGTCTCTCTGTGCCTGTGTATATTAAAACCAAAACATGGCTTCGTGTTAACTTATTTTCTTTTTTGTCAACGTCGATATGACTTCCAGAGTGAATCTTATTTAAAGCAAGCAAGGTATTTTTATTTGATTCTCGATTTAATAATTAATTATTAACCAAGTCTTATCTACTCAAGTCTAGTGTGCACCTTCATAAATTTTTGGAAAATTCGAATGATGTTGATAGAGGCAAGGACCGCTTCCTCTCTGTCCCACCCCATAAAATACTTTCATAAAATTCGACCATACCACTTCTCTCATGATAGTTAGCAAGCAGAAAAATACAAAACGCTTTTCATTATCAGTTGTCAGATCACAATGGCTACAGACCTTAATGGTTTCACATAAAACAACATAATAAACAACATAAGAAACATAAATCCAGTATGCGAACCATGAATCTTTTAACTAACTTGACTAACGATTACACGATAGGGCAATAAATGTAATCGTGGTGCAGTCTTAATTTCATCTCTCGCCAATTTGTTATGTTTGTTGTTGACCCAGCCATATTACTATCGAAATATTTTGACCCAAGCACCCAAGACCAGATTGATTATATGGGGTTGTACGCGACTTTGCTGATTGGATGATCTCATTTTTATTTTAATGTGTGCGAACATTAAATTCCGTAGCATATGAATGTATAAGTTAACCTTGTGTAGGCAGGTACTTCAGTTAATCTATATATTAGGTTGGTGCAAAAATATCGTTTTATCAGATATATATACACACACACACATATATATATTCAAGTCCGTGGACGGGTTCCTGGTAAACCGCCCCTTTAAGTAAGACACTTTATCAAATCTCCATTACTAACGATTACTACTATATTATCCCATTGGCTACTGTATACGCAGTAACCCTTATCCCCGAGTGGCTTCCGGCTCTTTATAAGTGGTGACTATCATCTAAGTATATATATATATATATATATATATATATATATATATATATATATATATATATATATATACGTCAAAAACGACATTATTTTTTCCAACCTAAAAGTAATTATTATTATTATTATTATTATTATTATTATTATTATTATTATTATTATTATTATTATAATAAATAATTTTTCGTGTGTGTTGCTCGCATCGCAACTTTAATAATTACACATTGAATTATACATTTGACTAGCAGGACTACCTATCAATATCCGGCGCAAAAGCGTAACCTATTTTTATCCATTTTTATCCCCAAAACATACTGTCTTCTCTCCTCAGCCAATTCTTTCCTGGCTACACATACGCACACATACATGCACACAAAGATAACTCTCTTTTATATAATAGATTCCTCGAGGAATGGGTTGGCCTTTTTTTTTTAAATTTAGTACATAAAAACACACAAAAAAAACGCCCCCTAACCAAACGTAGCCATTTGTCCCCTCAGAGAATAAATATTTTTTTCTAATTTTAAATATTATTCATCCGAAGCAACGGCAATAAAGAATATACAAACGTTGTGGGCTTTTTTGGAGTTTTTGTTTTTTAGCTAGACAACGAGCACACACACGCACAGACAACTGCCCTTTTATAATAGATCATTAATCGAGCATATATATCTATATAAAAAGTAGCGTAAAATAAAACTAATTTTACAAATTCTATTAAGATAATTAAGTTGATTACGTAATTTTATTTATTTATTTACGTGTGTGTGCGCGTGCACGTGTGTATGTATATGTTTATAAATGTTACTGATGGATTTGGTTATTTCCACCCTCAAGCGTTATTGGGAAGATTTTAATGTTATTATGTCGCTGAAATGCTTTCGCCATATTTCCGACGTCGTCAACCTTGTGAATGTTCTGGCTTTAATACCGTCGCACGCGTCGCAGACTCATGAATACGCCTGGCGTTGCGAGTTTTCTAAGTTAAGTAGCATCGCGTTACGTGTGAATGTTCCTATTTACAATGCCTCCCCACGGGACAGAGTTAGACACCAGGGTCGTTTTTTTTTTATGTGGAGAAAAGGAACAAAAATAAAAATTGTCTCAGTCATGAAGGATTTCTCCAAGAACAAGAAATTGAAGTGCAGCATCTGAAGAACAGATACTACACTTTGAGGTATTTATTTGCTCCCCCACTGAGCAAATTAGGCACAAAGCCGATTTTTAAAGTGAGGAGTGAAGGGGAAATGGAGACCAGCTCCCCGGGGAGTAGGGGAGCTGGATAGTGACAATTGGTATGAAGGGTTGCCCCTACATTGACCAAGGTCTTATATGTGGGGTCGCCCCCACATATGGTCTTTGCTTGCAGTATCTGCCGGAACAGATGGTATTTATTTGCTCCCCCCACCGAGCAAATTAGGCACAAGGCCGATTTTTAATGTGAGGAGTGAAGGGAGGGGGAAGGGAAAAAGGGAACCAGCTCCCGAGAGGTGGGAAATGGGAGCTGGTTAAAGCTCAGGCATGTGCGGTTGCCCCCACATCTGGTCTTTGCTAGTCATAGCTTGCAGTATCTGCCGGAACAGATACTACACTTTGATCTTGTCTCAAAGGCCAAGTGTTATGGATTGTATTTATTTGCTTCCCCACTGAGCAAATTAGGCACAAGGCCGTTTTTTAATGTGGAGAGAGAGAGGGGGGGAGAGGGAAAGGGGGAACCAGCTCCCGAGAGGTGGGAAATGGGAGCAGGATAGTAACTGTGGTCTGTAGGGTGATCCCTACATTGACCAAGTTCAGATATGTGGGGTTACCCCCACATATGGTCTTTGCTAGTCATAGCTAGTCTTTGCTTGCAGCATCTGCCGGAACAGATGCTACACTTTGATCTTGTCCCAAAGGTCAAGTGTTGCGTGTGAATGTTGATAAGATTTTAAAAATCAATCGGGGAAACGAATGCCTAGAACAGACTGAATCAGGTTAAAAAGTCGTATATTCTCGATTGATAGGAATTAAGTATTTCAACATATATCTATATCTATATCTATATATCTCTATATATATATATATTTAAATGATAATTATTTTTATACATACATGCACCAGTGTTTCATGCTTACGCAATCATCAGTGTAGGCTGTGACAATTTCTGCCGGTCGCGAGATTAGTACCCAGTCAGGAAGCTACCTTTGACTCCATTTGCTAAAGCTTTACCTCCTGGCAACCAAACAATTGTCATGGGAATAATAAAGGCACAATTCGGGCGCATACATTAGACAATCCAGAGTGTTCGAATGAGCGGAAGTTGTGAACGTTTCATAAACACTAGTTGACTGCCTCTTAGTTTTTATTTCCTAAACAGTGCTCATCCTTAAGTATTTTAAGGGGCTTCATAATTATAATTGCATAATAATTATTTTTTTTATATATCTAAAGCCACTAGTGTTTCATGATACGCAATCATCAGTGTAGGAGGTGACAATTCCTGCCGGTCGAGAGATTCGAACCCAGCTACGAAGCCACCTTTGATTTGAGAGGAATGCATGGGTAACCAAGCGTATGATTTACGATTAATTAGGATTAACATAGAATTTTTTACGAAGATTCTTCAATTCCAAAATGAAAGAATATTTTAACATGTAATTTGTGCTATTAAAGCATATAAGAAAAAGTATCAGGGAAACAAACGTTGTAGTGTGATACTATCGAAGTCCCCCCCTCTACAAGTATTAGAAAGTAGGGGACAAAGAGAAAAAGAAAAATGGTAAAAAAGATTAAATAAATTTATCAGCTGAATAATAAAGAGAAACACAAACGAAAGCAAAAATAGTATTGTTAATCAAGGTGTGGCATTTTTTTAACAAATGAACAAACAAAGGTAGATATATATTAGGAGTGAGTTCATTTGGCAGTTTTAGTCGTGACTGTGAGTTTTACAACAGTTCGCAACAGTTAGGAATAATTGCGGACAGTTTTGGGTTTGGTACGGTTTTTTTTTTACACAGTGGTCACCACTTATCAAGGCCTGGAAGCCACTCAGGGATAAGGGTTATTGCAAGTACACTACGTTAGTGTGGAGATTTGATGAAGTGTTTACTTAAGGGGGCGGTTCATTAGGAATTTGTTAACGTTGGACTTGAACACATCCAAGTTGTAGTCAGGTGGGAAGCAGGCAGACGGAACAGAGTTCCACACGCGTGCAGTTCTAAGAAAGAAGCTTTGTTCATGGAATCCACGTTTTGATTTAGGCACAGATAAAGAGTGAAGGAAATTTTTCACAGTGGATTCGGCTAGACGGGTGTTTTTCATGAAAGATTGGCGAGGGGGGACCAGAGATTGGAGTTCAGACGAGCACCTGCCATGGAAATAACGATAAAACAAGGATAGGCTCGCAACGTCTCTTCTGTGGGAGAGAGGTTGCAGGGTAGAGAAAAGGGCATCCCCCACTAAGCCACGAAGTCTATTTTGTACTCTGTCAAAGCAGGATAGGCTGTTTTTAGCAGCTCCTGCCCAGATATGGCAGCAGTATTCCATCCTTGGACGTACTTGGCTTTTATATAGATAGAGAATTGCATCAGTAGTGAGATATCTTCTGGAGCGGTAGAAGGATCCCACCATCTTTCCAGCGACCTTGGCAACAGTTCAGTTTGTAACATAGCGCGGATGCGCGGATGTAAATGCATAAGAAGCTACGTCAACGCAATCACGTGCGAGACGTGAAAGACGCTCGAGAAGGATATCACGTGGGTGATGTCACGACCATACCAACAAGCAAATAAATGCTGTTACTAAAAAGAACAAGCGAATCGGAATTATTTTCTATTCTTTGTCTTGGTCTCCTTTGCGACTGAAATTGCTCACAATATGTGTTGGTCAGCGGACAATGAAGTTTAGGAAAACTGGACACAGTTGAAGAAAATTGCCAGTTTGGCACAGTTGAATGCATGTTGTGGCTCGGAGTAGATCAGCATGAGTTGAAATGACAATTTATCCTCGATAGACTTTTCTCACGATAGTGTAACACACGCATCCAGATTTCAACTGGCATCCACAGAATTTTTTTTTTTGAATGTTTTTTTTATACACTTGTGAACCCATGCGCACCCCATCGGCAACTGCCAATGCAAGAGACGGCGACACGCCACAAGAAAAGACGAAGGACCATACAAAGTTGGGGTCGGTGATGTTGAGTAGCGTGTCATCTTGTCGTTTCCTGGAATATATTGATTTAAACTTTGGTTGTAACTTATTTCGAAAATTAGCGTATCTAAGTCATAAACGTGTATAAAAAAAAATGGACAAACCACTACACGTTCGACCAACGATGGTGTATTGTATATTAAATAGAGAAATTAAAAGAAATTTTTACCATACAATTTGGATGTGAATTTTTATATCCTTTTCATTAACTTCCCTTACTCGATGATATCTAAATACTTAAAAAAAAACTTTTAATTATGATTTTTTATGTCTCACTGACTTTAGCAAATAAGGTGTAGACCATTATAATTATTTGCTAATATTTACTCCTCTGAAGAGATGGTAGACATCGAAATCCTATAAGATAAGCAGTTATAATATTTTAAATGTATTCTTTGTCTTACATAGAATACTAAACATCTTTGGATTTGAAATTTAACCATTTCACGTCATATATATATATATATATATATATATATATATATATATATATACGTTTTATTTTTTATTACCATGTTTTTCTGTAAAGTTACATTATTGTTTCGGCTACACGACCGTTTTTGACCGTCATGTAGCTTCCTCAGACATTTACAGAAATGTTCGTTTATGATGGAATGAAAGGGTGAATGGTGTCAGAGGAGGGATGCGAGAGAAAAGCGGAAAAAGAGGAAGGGAACAAGAGGAGATGTATGTGTACAGATGAGCGTTTCTTTAAGCATATGTGTGTATGTACGCATGTGTGTGCTCGCGCGTACGGCCGCAAGCTAATCCTACGCTAATTAAAAATTGAATCATATATTATGTTTTCAAACTCCAATTGCATCATATCCTATGTTTTCAAAGTTCAATTGCATCATATCTTGTGTTTTCAAACTTCAATTCCACTATATCTTAAGTTTTCTAACAAGAATTGCATCATATCCTATGTTTCCAAACTTTAATTGCATCATATCCTATGTTTTCAAACTTTAATTGCATCATATCTTATGTTTCAAAACTTCAATTGCATCATATCCTACGTTGTAACACTTCAATTGCATCATATCTTACGTTTTCAAACTTCAGTTGCATCATATTCTATGTTTTCAAACTTCAATTGCATCATATCTTATGTTTTCAAACTTCAATTGCATCATATCTTACGTTTCAAACTTGAACTGCATCATATCTTATGTTCTCAAACTTCAATTGCATCATATCTTACGTTTTCAAACTTCAATTTCATCATAGCTTTCGTTTTCAAACTCAAATTGCATCTTATCTTACGTTTTCAAACGTAAATTGCATATTATCTAACGTTTTTAAACTTAAATTTTATATTAGATATCGTTTCAAACATGAATTGCATCATATCTTACGTTTTAAAACATAAATCGCATCATATCTTACGTTTTCAAACTTCAACTGCATCATATCTTATGTTTTCAAACGTCAATAACATCATATTTTATGTTTTTAAACTTCAATTTCATAATATCATATTTTTTCAAACTCCAGTTTCATCATATCTTACGGTTTCAAACTTCAATTGCATCATATCTTATGTTTTAAAACGTCAATTTCATCATATCTTACGTTTTCAAACTTCAATTGCATCATATCTTACGTTTTCAAACTTCAATTGCATCATATCTTACGTTTTCAAACGTTAATTGCATCATATCTTATGTTTTAAAACTTCAATTTCATCATATCTTATGTTTTCAAACTTCAATTGACTCATATCTTATGTTTTCAAACATCTATTTCATCATATCCTACGTTTTCAAACGTCAGTTTCATCATATCTTACGTTTACAAACGCCAATTTCATCATATCTTACGTTTCTTAACTTCAATTGCATCATATTTCATGTTTTCAAACTTCAATTACATCATATCCTATGTTTTCAAAAGTCAATTGACTCATATCTTATGTTTTTAAACGCTTATTTCATCATATCTTATTTTTCCAAACTTCAATTGCATCATATCTCATGTTTTCCAACGTCAGTTGCATCATATCTTACGTTTTCACACTTCGATTGCATCATATCTTATGTTTCCAAACGCCTATTTCATCATATCCTACGTTTTCAAACGTAGATTTCATCATATCTTACGTTTCCAAACGCCAATATCATCATATCTTACGTTTACAAAAGTTAATTGCATCATATCTTACGTTTTCAAACATCAATTGCACCATATCTTACGTTTTAAAACGTCAATTGTATCATATCTTACGTTTTAAAACGTCAATTGCATCATATCTTATATTTTCAAACTTTAATTTCATCATATCTTACGGTTTCAAACTTCAATTGCATCATACCTTACGTTTTCAAACTCAAACTGCACTATATCTTACGTTTTCAAACGCCAATTTTATCATATCTTACGTTTACAAAAGTCAATTGCATCATATCTTACGTTTTAAAACGTCAATTGAATCATATCTTATGTTTTCAAACTTCAATTTCATCATATCTTACGTTTTCAAACTTCAATTGCATTATATCTTACGTTTTCCAACTCTAATTGACTCATATCATACGGTTTTAAACTTCAATTCCATCATATCTTACGTTTTTAAACTTCAATTTCATCATATCTTACGTTTTCAAACTTACATTGCATCATATTTTATGTTTTCAAACGTCAATTTCATCATATCTTACGTTTTCAAACGTCAGTTGCATCATATCTTATGTTTTAAAACTTCAATTTCATCATATCTTATGTTTTCAAACTTCAATTTCATCATATCTTACGTTTTCAAACTTCAATTGCATTATATCATATGTTTTAAAACTTAAATTGCATCATATCTTACGTTTTCAAACTTCACTTTCATCATATCTTACGTTTTCAAACTTCAATTGACTCATATCTTATGTTTCCAAACTTCAATTGATTCATATCTTACGTTTTCTAACTTACATTGACTCATATCTTATGTTTTCAAACTTTAATTGACTCATATATTATATTTTCAAACTTCAGTTTCATCATATCTTATGTTTTCAAACTTCAATTGCATCATATCTTACGTTTTCAAACGTCAGTTGCATCATATCTTACGTTTTCAAACTTCATTTTCATCATATCTTACGTTTTCAAACTTCAATTGCATCATATCTTATGTTTTCAAACTTTTATTGACTCATATCCTATGTTTTTAAACTTCACTTTCATCATATCGTACGTTTTCAAACTTCAATTGCATCATATCTTACGTTTTCAAACGCCTATTTCATCATATCTTACGTTTTCAAGCTGCAATTTCATCATATCTTACGTTTTCAAACTTAAATTTTATCATATCTTACGTTTCTAAACATCAGTTGTATCATATCTTACGTTTCCAAACGCCAATTTCATCATATCTTATGTTTACAAAAGAAAATTGCATCATATCTTACGTGTTCAAACATTTATTACATCATATCTTACGTTTTCAAACGCCAATTGCATCATATCTTACGTTTTCAAACTTCAATTGCATCATATCTTATGTTTTCAAACTTCAATTGCATCATATCTTTTCTTTTCAAACGTCAATTGCATCATACCTTATGTTTTTAAACGTCAATTTCATCATATCTTTTGTTTTCAAACTTCAATTGCATCATATCTTACGTTTTCAAACTTCAATTTCATCATATCTTACGTTTTCAAACTTCAATTTCATCATATCTTACGTTTTCAAACGAAGTCAACTTTTGTTATTGTCTCAGCGTATTATCGTTATCATTCCATTCGTCTCGCTTGTTATTGTTTACAAATCCGATCCTTGTCAAATGTTTACTATTCTTCAAAACTATTTTGATTCTCAACGTAAGATTTGGCAATATCCTTAGGTGAAAGTGTTTTTGTGGAACGAACTTGATTCGATTTTAGTACACCTAGGTTGTCAGTGGTGTCGTAAACAGTGGATCAACCGTCACCTCTTCGGCGCTGTTGTTTCTAAATCACTCGTCTAACCAAAACCACTATCAATAATTTCGCACACTCTTTATCTGTGCCCAAACCTAAATGTAGATTCCACGAACAAAGCTTCTTTCTTAGAACAGCACTTCTGTGGAACTCTCTTCCGATTGCCTGCTTTCCAGCTGACTACAATCTAATTGTCTTCAAGTCTGACGTAAACAAGTTCTTGATGAACCGTCCTCCTAAGTAATCCAATTCACAAAATTCCCACTACTTATGTTTATTACGCTATAATCACATTGACTAATGTATACCCATTAACCCTTATCCTCGAGTGGCCTCCGGGCCTTGATAAGTGGTGATTCCTGCGTAAAAAAAATGGATTAAAGCTTTATCTGAAATATTTTAGAATTATTTTCTGTTGCCTAAAACTCCGTCGCGAGATGATAACATAGAAACAGATTACGCAAATCCATTCAATAGATTTCATATAAAATGTCGCTCAGCAGAAGAACTTAAATTCTGTCAATTAAGAATTGAAATAATGTTTGATCAGCTTACGAAATAACGCGCCATTTTGAAAGGTAATGCTGGACGTAATTTTAAAAGAGATGACCTTATTAAACCTGGATAAATGTTGAAAGCTTGGAACACCGAGGTTATCAGTTCGTGTCGTTTACCACTTAACAATTATCACCTCCTTCTTGTTGTTATTTTTTGTTGTTGTTGTTGTTGTTGTTGTTGTTGTTGTTTTTGTTGCTTTTTTTGTTGTTGTTTTTGTTATTTTTTGTTATTGTGTTTTTTGTTGTTGTTGTTTTGTTGTTGTTGTTTTTTGTTGCTTTTTTTGTTGTTGTTTTTGTTATTTTTTGTTGTGTTTTTTGTTGTTTTTTTTGTTGTTTTTTGTTATTTTTTTGTTGTTGCGTTTTGTTATTTTTTTGTTGTGTTTTGTTATTTTTTTGTTGTTGTGTTTTTTGTTGTGTTTTTTTCGTTGTTGTTTTTTGTTGTTGCTTTTTGTTGTTTTTTTATTGTTGTTGTTGTTGTTGTTGTTGTTGTTTTTGGTGTTTTTTTTTGTTTGTTTGTTTGTTTTTGTTTTTCAAGCTAAACTTGTTGTCTTGTTGTTGGAATAAAATCGCTATCTTTCCCATAAATGTCCATCCTTAAAGCCCCGTGGTAATTTAGCTGAACAATTTCTGTTTACATTCATTTCTTTATTATTTCTGCAGCTAATTCGTTGCTTAGGAGGACTTGGAATTCATAACAGTTTAGCTGACTCAGTTAATAATGGCAGCCATTCATGAGATCTGGTTTGTGAATTGCTGCGATTCTAACGGAGCATTATTTCTTCGCCTATTTAATTCTAGTGTACGACGGGATTACGGTTTCTCGAATCCGTGGCACGTTGTCGGCGCGTTAACATCGTGATTTTGTACCTGGCATTTTCTTTTCGAACGAACGTGCAATTTGTTCCCCAAATTGTTTTTATATATTTTTTAATTCGGTTTAATTCCATTTAAAGATTCTCTGATTAGGTCCAACATTTGTTTTCTCTGAATACAATCGCAGACATAAATACACAGCCATTAACAGGGACATACACACAGCACACACATGTATGCATGTATATATATATATATATATATATATATATGTGTGTGTGTGTGTGTGTGTGTGTGTGTGTGTGTGTGTGTGTGTGGTTGACATTATGCGAATCGAAATGAAAACTTAAAATTAATAAATGTTAATCAACGTTTCGTCCTATTTTCAAAAACGCTGCAAAATTTGGAATATTATGTCCTTATTTTCATTGCAGCTTTCCAGAGGTTGATGCTATAGCATTGAAAGTGGTACTAAATGAAAGCTAATAAAATTTTCTTGTATATAGTAGTAAGCACAATAAAACACATGAACACCTGTGTAAATTTTAACTAATTTTAATGCACAAACAGCTGGGACACTACAAAAAATCAGTTTGGTAGTATGATAGCACTGCACTGACACATATATTGCATGAGAAACTGTCAGATAGGATGTTACTAATACATGTATTATCACTTGTTCAATGTGGCTTTTTTGAAACTGTCAATTTTTTTCCTGTGGTACTCCACAACTTGTAGTAAGCAGCTTCTTTGATCTGGGTCACTTGTGATCTGAGTTGCAAAGTCACTCATTAGTTTCTCAGCTACATCATTGGTCACTTTCACTGACCTCACAAACTTCTGTGCATTCCTGTAGCTGTCATTGTCTTCCCAGGTGTCAGCAGGAGTAGTGAGCCAGTCACATTTCACTCGAAGAGCATCAAACATAAAGTGAGACTCTGGCCCTACCAGGTCTATGAGAACTGTAGCTGCATTGATGACAGGAAACACTTGCTTGCCTTTCCTGTAACTCTCAGGTTTCTTTGTTTCTGACAGCTTGACTGCGAGCTTCTCTTTTGCAGACTTGGTCCTGCTGGCATGTGAACTGAACAAGGTGAATGGCACTAGTTCCTGGGTCAGATACCAGCGGTGGTTGTTCATTTTCTGTAGAACAGAGGTTGCCAGTTCATAGTCATACTGCTTGTATTGCAGTATGTTCTTCATAAGCTGCAGATGTGGTGGTCACCCAGTGGATGGTGTAGAATAAGGCCAGGAACTTGTTCATCCTCTCCAGCTTGAAGATAGTGTCCGTGTTGTACTTTAGTTCCTTGGAAAACATGAGCATCTTCATACAGTAAATGTTCCTGGCCATCCAGCGGGCTTGGTGAATGGCACCTGGCTTGGCCCAGTGGATACCTCGGAGGTTCCTCACCAAGCAGGATCAGGCACAGCTCTGCTACCTCTCTGTAATCTGCCCTCGGACTTGCTTCCTCAAGGAAATTGCTTAAGACTGCAATTGTGCTTGTCTTATTCTGTTTCAAGTCTTGTTCAACTAGGCCCAGAACTCTTGGGCAGTCCTTAACACACTTGTCCCAATTCTCTTTCACATTGCCGAACATTGGGTTGTCAGGACTCTTGACCTTGCTGAACACAGCCTCCCATACACTTCCAATTATTACCTCTGATATGTGATGGCGACAAGCGAAGTAGAATACCTTTTTGCCTAGTTTTTCTTCAATAAGCTTCGCTGTACCCTTGTTGATGCCACTGTTGCTTGCTGTGGTATCAAATACCAAGGCTACAATGTTGTCTGTGAGACCCCATGCTTCTATCAGTTCCAATGTAGCATTACACTGTTATATTCCTGTGGAACTTTCTATGAAGAGCACACCAAGCAGCTTCCCTTCTTCATACTGTGGAGTACCAAAGACGAGCACTGCAAGACTTTCCACTGGGTATCTTTCACCAAGAACATCCCGTAGAAGTTTTCCATCCTAGTGTAGTTTGCAGTAATCTGGCGGACTTTCCTTGAAGTTATTCATGTAACTTTGGCACAAGTTATGACGAGTGTTTATCCTATTTCGTCTTGTAGTAGAGGCTGATATAACAAAGTCATCAAGATCTGCGCCTCCTACCTTCAACACTGCAGACACCATGGCTGTAGTCTGGTTGTCAGAGAGTGGCAACCGATCTGCAGTGCTACAAATCTCTTCACTGGTCATAACTGAGTGTGGAAAGTGTACGGTTATCGTACTTGGTTTTGATGAACAGCTTGGTGTTGTCTCAATGTATTCTGAACCCTCACTAGTACCAGAGCCTTGACTGTTCTCTGGATCTTCATCACTTGAAATTTTCCCAACTTCTGCTGCTGCAACAGTCACTGATGATAACATTCTCTCTTCTCTTTCTTCTCGGAAGCTTTTCTCTCTAGACTTCTTCTCAAACACCTTATAATGACCTGACATGTGTGCCAGGCGAGTGGTCTGTTGGTCCAAGTAGAAATTGACGTCCTCTTCCTTGGTCTCCTTTGTGAGCAGCCTGTTGCTTCTTATCTCCTCCACAACATCCTTTGCTCCAATATCAAATAACTTGTCTAAGTCCTTCAGAAAGTTAGCTCGTTTCTCTTCCTCTGGTTTGTTATTTCTTCTCTTGTTTTTAACAATTTTCCTGTACTTTTCATGGAAGATCATGAAACGGTTGACTGCATTTGGTCTAGTTAGTGTTTTAATCCTTGCCATATTCCAGAATGGCAAAACGACATCCACTGTATCATGGGCTAAAGAACTATTGTCACTGTTGGGATTATCATTCCTCAAATGCAGGAAATACTGGAACACCTGGCGATTAGTAGGAAGTTGAGAGCCCCTGATGCTGGAGCTGGGTTGCCCAGAGATACACATCATTGAATGACCTTGTGACAGGAGTTGACACCTTTCTTCTCTTTTCAGTTGGTTCATCCCGTTCACTTGTATCGCTGACCACTTTCCCACAGCATAGTTGTCTTCCAGATACCATGTTGTCAGCAGTTCACAAATATTAACAAATCAGCTTTAACTAACAATCTGAAATGAAGAGATAAAACATACTTAGTGATAATAAATTATATACATGCATTAAGTGTAACATTTTTGAGATAAAGTTATGTATTATATGATGACATCCTTTCCAAGCATAAAAAATATATATGTTTGTGCATTAAAATTAATTAAAATTGACACAGGTGTTCATGTGTTTACGACCATATGCAAGACAATTTTATTAGCTTTCATTTGGTGCCACTTTCAATGCTATAGCATCAACCTCTGGAAAGCTACAATGAAAATAAGGACATAATATCCCAAATTTTGCAGCGTTTTTGAAAAACATCAACAATAAAATTACATGGCTCTTGAGGCAGGCATAGCCAAGGTCTAAGATCACAATAACTGGTATATTTAGCTAATTTAGACCTTGGAGAATGGGAATAATAGCAGTTTCCATATGTTTGAAGAAAAAGGTCAATTTTGAAGAGGTCTAATATATATATATATATATATATATATATATATATATATATATATATATATATATATATATATATGAACTAATATGCTAAATACATCAATAAATACATAATCTTTTCCGTATAAAGAAAACAGTAGGTGCATGTGTGGTTGTGTCTGTATGTAAATATTTAACCGATAAACTCTTAAACGACTGATCACATAGCACTGAAATTAACAAGAAACAGTAACCATAAACCAAGGATAAGTTATTACATGTGAAATCTTTGTTTCGACGGAAGAATAACGCATATAGAAATATATGCAAGCTGTTCATTTCGAATTGCCTACGTACTTTTTTTTTCTTCAGCGTATGCCCGAATTCAATTAATTTTTATAGTATTTTAATACCAAAGCTTTTTTGCCTATCTCTTGATGATGTGAAATGTTTTGGTTTCGATTCTAGCTGATGCCAACCAAGTTATTTTGTTTTTACTTTTGAAATCAATACTATATGTTGGGTAAAATATACAGTCTGGAACGATAAAGTTGTCGCCCTAAAGAAAACAACACTACAGCTTTATTTTAAAACTTTTATTGAAAAAATCAATTCAGGTAACTTGATTATGTAGTAGAGCTGACGTCTATTCAATGTAATCGCTTTCAACCTCAATTAATGCCTCGATACGGGTTCGGAACTCGGATTATGCCTTTTCCACAAGCGCCGGCGGGAGCTCGACGAATACTCGGCGGATGGCGTGATCAGGCTTGCTTTGGTGTTGTGGGAGGTCATGTTGGTGATGTTCTCGACGTATGACTCAAAACGAAGTCGTCCAAGGGGTTCTGGTCGTAGGAAGAGGGGTCAGTTAGAGAAAGGTACAAACGCACTCCTTCTGAAGCCAAGCCTGGATCTCTTTGGATTTGTGTGTCGGCGCCGAGTCCTGCTACTACACCCAGGCTCTTCTAGCGGCCACCTGATTGCACCAGGATATCACCACATTCTTAAGTACATCCAGTTTTACTTTGGTTTTGACTTTGAAGATGTGAGGTGGCATGATGTGTTCCTCACTTAAAACTACACCTAAGACCATAACCGTGGCTGGAAACTTCGTTGAGCTGTTCTCTCAACTGTTGAATGATCGGATTTGCGTTTGGAAGGTGCTGGCAATGGTCCTGTTGTCATAACTTAGATTGGTAGAGAGCATCAGTTGTACAGTGGCACATCTCCGATCTCTCGTTGAACATTGTGTCACTTTAAAATATGATAGAAGGCTCTTATCGCTTTGGAGATTTGTTCACAACTGGCCAACAAGTAGATGGGCTGCGACAAACAAAGAAAACCGGTTTTCATCATCGGGTTGTCTTTGCAAGTGCGACAATTGTGTCGTTTCACGTTTTAATACTCAAGAAAAAATTGGCTATGTCATAAAAAGTAGGAAATTTGTATGAATTAAAATATATTTAAGCGTATTTCACAAGCTGGCAAAGTCGGGCACTCTCAACTATCAAGAAATATAAAGCAAAAGTAAAAAATCTATATATCAATAAAAGTGAAATTGTCTGTGTGTCTGTCTGTGTGTGTACATTTCTTGGATCTTGTTTTCTTACTATCGGACTAATTGACTAGAAACGCATGTGCTTCCCTATTCATACTAAGGTGTATGTGTGGAGCAGTAACACCACATTAATCGGTTCGCACTCAAAATGTACTACCTGCCTCGTGACCTCTGCCAGCACGCAGGTGCAACGCGTCTGTGAATCGAAGTCAACAAGTTTGAAACCTGTTAGTCTTAACCTTTTCACTTCAATGCACTTAACTTGAACACAAGCCAGCACCGCGTTATTCGCATTATTGATACACAGCAAACGGCTGAAGAAGAAATCCACTTCTGGGTTTCTCGTTAAACTATCCTCATGAAAAAAATAATGCATAAGTATTCGATCTGCTCAACTTGTATATTCATGTATATCAAAGAGTTTATAACAGATGCAGTAATAATATGAAGAATAGCGCACAATGTAAAGGTGAGATGTAATATTCCACTGAGATGAATTATAAATTCAAAAGAAACCCCCCTGAACTTGTGTTCTGCATATGTTTGTATTATTATTATTATTATTAGTAGTAGTAGTAGTAGTAGTAGTAGTAGTAGTAGTAGTAGTAGTATTAGTATTATCATATAAGTGGGGCATTCATCACCGCTAAGTATATGTATAAAACCGTGTTGTTCTACCAGATTGTATTGTCATAGCTTTTAAACAACCGTTTTACACTGTGCATGATTCTTCAAGTAAACTACAGCACCCTCTTTACACACACACACACACACACACACACACACACACACACACACACACATATATATATATATATATATATACATACATATTTGTAGATAGATAGATAGATAGATAGATAGATAGATAGATTTTGTGTATCAATCTATTTTATATAAGAATAAAGCAAATGAACAACAATTTTGCGATATTCAAAACTCCAAGGTTTTTTTTTTCCACTTACCAATCATTTTTCCCCAAAAATAAACAACTTCGGTATATTTTAAAGTTCTGTTTTGCTCACGGAGAACAATCAATATTTGTAAATTGACATTGGATATTACCTCTTGTGAACTCGTCAGAAAAAAAACAGCCGGTTCTTAATACATAAGGATGCAATACGGAAAATTCGGACAGAAGCAAAGAAAACTTACTTCAGCTGTACTCCATGAGTGGCCATCTTGTTTTAACAAACTTTGATTGTCAAGCTGACCCAGACACATTAAAATCTCTATTTAATCCGGTATAAAGAACAATCGCTTTTCGAATAAGTATTTTTGATATCTAATAACACTTAAAATGTTAGGCAACATATTTTCTACTGAAAATCATATTGTCATTTGAAGAAATCAAACAAAATATTTGCCCCGAATTATAATCCAAAGAAACATAATCTTGTTAAGAGATACGATTTCTTACCACCAGCGTGATATTAAAATCCGCTGGATGTAGCCATTTTGAATTTTGAAGTTAAAGAACTGAAAAGCACGCCTACGATGCAACTGTTTTGAAGCTTAGAATCAAAGAACATTCCACCCTTTTTATACATGAAATATAATCTTGGATTATTATAATCACGGAAAAGTGGGCAGCAATCATTGTAATTATGTTTCTGAATTTTTTAAAAAAATATTCGTATTATTTGAATATTTATCAAACTAACTTTCGCGTTTTGAGTGTTATTTTTACAACATTTAAGTCGCTGTAACCTCCTACCTTCTTCCAGTGTGTCTTCTCGAACTCAGGAATCGGCAAAGACCCGTGGCGTAGTGGATAAAGTAATCGGTGAAATTCAGTTGTAAGCTGCGAACGACACTCAAAATACGATTGCGAATTACTTAGGACTTCTATCCGGTCATGACCGACAGTACGAGAGCATTCCATTCCTGTATATATATATATATATATATATATATATATATATATATATATATATATATATATATATATATATATATATATATATATATATATATAAAGATCACTTAGGATTTCTACAGAGTCATGGCTAACAAAACGAGAGCATGCTACTCCTGTTGATTAAATAAAGGGTCCATCCGAAATTTATGCAGATTCCCGTATCCGACAAAAATATTCCCGAGTTTGATAGAAAGAAACTCGAGTTCGTTAAGATATCTGATGAAGGTCAGAGATTTCATCAGATGAAACAATGTGAAAATAGCAGTAAAAATGAGAACAGTTAAGATGAGAACATTTGTCCGAAGAATCCAAATAATTCGAAACATTTTGACTTTCAGCTGAAGTAAACATTATGTTACATCGTTAAGGATACGTTTTAATCCCAAATTCATACATGCATCAGCAAAGATATGTAATACCTTGTTTCTGTTCTGTAAATGGCCATTCTTTGCTAGATAATGTTAAATAATATTTGTCAAATACCATTGAGTAGGAAAACTTCACAAGGTAATGTATATTTGTTTTTCTTTTTCTATATTTGTATAGCTGTGATACTATCGATGTCTCCCTCAAATGTTAGGAGGAAGGAAAAAGAAATATGAAAAAAGAGGAAATAGTTTTATCAGCAGAACAATAGAGAAGAAAACGTTCACCAAGGTACACAAAGGAAGCTGAATAGGATTGTTAATCAAGGTGTGGCAGTGATTTGAGACAAATGACCGAACAATAGAGATCAGCGTGTTTGGGGTTGGTTTAAGGTCAGGTTGAGGGGGGGGCGTTGAGTTTTGCGATAGTTGTGGACTATTTGTGGACGGTTTTCGGACGGTTTGTGTTTGTAATAGTTGAGGACAGTATTTAGTTTGGGATAGTTAATGACTCCTTAGAGATATCGGACAGATTGGAGCCGAAGCCAAGTTAGAGTTGATCGGGGTAAAGAAGAAAATAGCTGAGGACCGACGTGACCAGGCAGCTAGTGATGGACAACGTTTCCGGTTCTTCTTTCTACATTACGCGATGGTATTACACACATACACACACACACTTTCTCTCTCTCTCTCTCTCTCTCTCTCTCTCCATATATATATATATATATATATATATATATCACACACACGCGCGCACACACAGTTTAATTGATTTACATCAGTATTCGTCTTGTGATGTTTTATCATAGGGCGATCACAAAAGTGATCGGGTCAATTCTTATATTATAAACCCTTTTTAAGAATTCAAAACACAACAACCATTGGTGTAAGCAACAGTCCGTTTTTTTATTTCTCCTGTTGTTCTTGCTTATGGTAGATAGATAGATAGATAGATAGATAGATAGATAGAGAGAGAGAGAGAGAGAGAGGGAGAGAGAGAGAGAGAGAGTGGAGAAGCGACAGAGAGAATTATCGTGGCGTCCACTCGGTTGACAATCAAATCTCCAACTGCAATCTTTTTCCTTCTGTCACTTTTTCCTGTCAATCTTTTCAAAACATACACATAACCAGCTTCCTTTCTGTTACATTTTTCATAACAATAACAAGGTTTGTTTATATTTGTGAGAAATAGTGAAATAATTCCTGTTTAGCTTGTCAATTTCTGACATTTCATCCGCAGACGCGTGCCACATTTTAATTCATGAACACACATATATGTATATACACCTATACACATATATATACTAGCATGTCAACCCGGCTTAGACCGGGTCATTCGTGTAACACAATTACCATTCTTGTAATAAAAATATTAGGTTTATATATAATGTTTTGTGTTTGGTTATTTCTTCGCGGCTAGCTTGTTGTTTGAATTTGGACCACATTTTCATTTTCATTGAATCTGCTGATTCATATCTTTTAATTTTTTTCTCTTTTTTTTTCATTTTTCTTAAACTTTTTCTTCTAGGGGATGGGACATCCAACCAGATGTCTGACATTTACCCCTATTTTAGTGAGTCCAACCAAGAGATCTTTTCAGGATTCTAGCCGTCCCTTTCAGTGCAATCGTTTGTATTTCACTTGCACTTGGTTCACCGGGTATGCTTGCTATGTACTTTTTAAAGTTCTTTTTCATAAGCCCAGTTGCTCCTATGATGACTGGTATAATTGAAACGACTTTTAATTTCCCATTTCGTTTCATATCATACATAAGTCTTTGATACTTTGTTATCTTTTCCCTCTCAACTCTGTTAAGCCCTGTATCATTGGGTACACTGACCTCTATTATGGTCGCTTTTTTGTTTGCTCTGTCCCAAATCACTATATCTGGTTTAACAGTTGCGTTTTCAAGATTATTCGTCTGGATGTGTGGCACGTTTTGAAGTAATTAACCGAAGTAAAAGTCAAATTATCTACCATAAGTACCTTCCTTTCTTTTTCCACCTCTGTAGACTGAAATGAACATTAAATTACGGCACTAACCCTATATGGGTTAAACCGGCTTCCTCCAAAAGAGAAAGTTTCATGGGAATATGAAATTCACAAGCTGTCACCAATGGCATGTATATTCCCGATAGGGGAGATGACGATGTTAGGTTTTTGTAACTCTTGCAGGGGGGTGTCGACGTCCTCCTATATAACGCGCGCGGTATTCCCAAATTGGTCACCTATCTGGTACTGACCAGGCTCACCGTTGCTTAACTTCGGTGGTCTAATTAGAACCTGTGTGTGAACGTGATTATGTCTTATATTGGCAGATCACATAAAATTATAAAAAGGTGTAATTTATGACAGAGGATAGAGATTAAAATTAAATGCTAGGTAAAGTATGGGTCAAATACAATTGATCAGAATTGTAATAGAATGGATATCGACATTGACACGACTTCATAGAAGATCCAAGAACTTTCCTAAGTTTCCAATTGGAAAATCAGGATCAAAAAGGAAACGGAAATAAACTAAAAATAAAAAAGGAATAAAATATAGATAGGGATATAAAAGGCGCGAATTAGAAACTCGATTCCAGGAGTTAGATGCGAAGCTAACTTTCTATGTAATTTGAAATAACGAATTCGACTTCAATAAGCAATTTTCACTAGTTCACACCTTTCATGAGTTAGATGTGAAAATGTATTTCTAGTGTTTATTTTAAAAAAAAAACTATTAGTCTTGAGTAGCCCGCGTGATATCAGTTCAGCTGTAACAAATTGCATTAAAAAGAAAAGTACGAAGCGTTACACAACACTGTCTAATTGTGTTAACTATAATATTGTAAAAGCTGTCATCTTCCAGAGCTATGAATTCATTGTGGAAGTGTACAAACAAAAATACCGAAGAAGAATAAAAGTCGACTTCTTTCAACAAATAAAGTTCGAGCAGAAACATAGAGACTGATCACGACAGACTGAAATAAATTATTCTAAATAAATTAAATAAATAAATCAAATTAAATAAATTAGAAAAAAAACTTCCCTAGACAAAAAAACAAATCTCCAGTCGACATGACATGGCCATTTTCGCAGATAAATACATATTAACCCGTAATCCAGGTAAAGCCAGGTTCGGTAATCAATTGAAAAGACAGATTCGTAGTTCCCAAATGGTATGCAGCGCTTATCCAACGTTTGGATGAGGTAAGTTGGCCCAATCCCGTAAAAACTGACACACCAAAGCGATGAGAGTCAAGGATAATGGAAAGACCGAAGAGAGAAAGCACTAGCTAGACCTCCGCTCAAGGAGTGCAAAGAAGACGGGACCTTGGGGAGGCTTGTTGCCACCCAAATTCCAGTAAAACCAAAGGTCGCGACCAACGAGAAATCAATGTTAAGCGGCGGCCACGATAACACAAATCCAGGTGCAATTGTTATCGACAGAGGTGTGGAATACTGAAAATCTGGGGAGACTTGTTGTCGCTCGGACTCCAGAGAATGCCATAAGTTGTTTTCAAAGAGAAATCTTTGATGGTGGCTTGTCACAGGAAGCATGTTCTTGACTATAGGGGGGGGAGGAATTGGCTTGATGCCCATCTTAGTCAAATAGTCTGAGCTTCTCTGAGCACTCTTGGGAAAGACTTCGTGCAAATTTCCCGCATCTTCAGTTCCTTGCGAATAATCGTGTGTACAGTTCCCACACTGACATCAAACTGTGCACTTATTGTCTCTATAGACACACAACGGTTTTTATCCATGAAATTCTTTATTTGGCCAATCAACTCTGGTATTCTGACTTCCTTACTCCTCCCATATCTCTTATCATCCCTCACAGGCTCCCTGCCTTCCTTGAATTTTTTTATGTCACTCAAATACTGATGCTCGATTCATATAAGATGGTCCAAAAACAATCTGAAGCATTCTATATATTTCTGTCGCATTTTTTCCAAATTTAAAACAGAATTTTATTGCATATTGTTCTTCTAGAATGTCCTCATGTCGAGGCTGCAGTTTTGAAATTCGCCAGCTGTGAAAATTAGACTGTAGTAGGGTGTATTCCAATTCCTGCTGCAGCTGTTTATTTGAACCTAAAATCATAAAAAAATTGGTCAATCATTTCATAAGATGTATAGTAATAACATACTGAATTTTCAAGAGTCTAATGTAATTTTAAATGCCTGTACAAAAAGTCTGGAAACGTATTGAAAGCACCTCGTTGTCCTACATGTTTTTTCTGTAATCTAAATACTTTTAAATGGCCACAAAAATAAGCTTTAAAAAAAGCGCCAAGCAATAAAAGTTACTGATGAAGTAGTTGGTCCAACTGTCTTATTTATTTTCCATAACCAATGTTACTTTCAAAGAGAACAAGGTAGGTAACCAGCCTTGAAAATTCAAAGTGAAGATATCTTATAATTTCATTTTCTTTAATTTTGAATCAAAGAAATTGAAAACCCCTCTAAACGAAAACGAAATTAAGGTCATTTCTGAATAACTTTATTGAATAAAATTTAATATTATTCTAAATTAAAAAACAAATAATATTTAAATTTGGGTGGACAGCCCCAACCTCGCGCCCAAATTTTCTGACATATTTTTTTAAAACATTATATAAGGTATAACCTCCAAAATTTTTCACATATATATTACTGAACTCAGGAATCTTTCTGTCGAACTTAGGAATCGGCACGAAATTTCGAACAGTAAAAATCAGTTGTAAGTTTCCCTCTTCTCAAGAGGGTTCCAACCTCAGTGCGAGTGAAACTGAAACCACAATTGCGAATTACTTAGGACTTATTCCCAATCATGGCTGGGGGAACGCTACCCCCGTGGATTAAATAAAGACCTCCATTAGAAAATCAGTGCAGATTCCCGAGTTCAGCTGAAAGATTCCCAAGTTCGACAAGATTGAAGTGAAGAGGGTCGGAGGCTTCATCGACCGAAATGTGGTTAAAATAATTTTGAGCTTTTCTAAATTGAAATAGAGTTTGTTTGTTTTTTATTCTAGATTGTGCTTTATTTTAATTCAAGGGTAAGCTTTTTTTTTAATTTGGGTTTGACCTTTTTTTAAATCGAAGTTTGAGCGTTTTCTAATTTGAAGTTGAGCTTTTTTTAAATTCCAGGTTGAGCTTTTTGTCAGTTGAAGTTTACTACTTCTTAATTCGAAACTACCTTTCTTAATTTAAAGTTGAGCTTTATTTAATTTAAAGTAAACCTTAGTTTAATATGAGATCGATGTTTTTTTTTTAATTATTTAAAATTCAACTTGTTTAACTTATGTGTGAAAAATAATTATATTTATATCGCCATGTTTAACTGTTCGCAGGTGATGTTGTGAATGTTCCATCAAGTGACATCTTTCATGTTTTACGTGTTATAATGGTTGTTCCATACCGATAATCATCAAAAAGCGCAAGATATTATCGAAAACTTCTTTAAACACCTGTTAAGTAAATGTTTAAAAACAATTATTGCGGGGTTAGTGTTTAGATAATATCAGTTTTTTCGAAACGTTATTTTCAGGTTTTTTATTTTATTTTATTGAGTTTTTTTCTTTGAAATTTTAAGTTGACTTGAACGGAGCATTAAATTCCTACCGTGACTCTTTGTTCTCTAGCGGAGAGTAAGCAAAACTATTTAAAAAAAAAAAAAAAAGCTTGATAAAACATAATGATAAAAAAAAAACCAAACATATTGAGAAACTCGTATAACAGATAAAGTAGTTTGCTTTTTCGTTGCTTTTTTCTTTTTTTTTATTGTTTTTTTTTCATTCGGTGAAATAAAAACGTCCATTTTCTTGCAGTACACGGTGTATGAGAAGCAATGCTCTGATTAATGGACAGTACAGGGTGAAACGATAAATTAGTTGTCTTAGAAAATACGGCATGATTCCATTTCCGTTTGATGCAGACCATCTACTAGTTGGCCAGTTGTGTACAAATCCCAAGAACAACAGGAGCTTTCTACAGCCAACGATGGAGTACTGTTACTACATCTGGATAGGAGCTGCTAAAAGCAGCTTACCCTGTCTTGACAAAGTTAAAAATAGACTTCGTAGCTTAGTGGGAGATGCCCTTTTCTCTTCCCTGCAACCTCTTTCCCACAGAAGAGACGTTGCGAGCCTTTTTCTGCTTTATCGTTATTTTCATAGCAAGTGCTCAGCAGAGCTTCAACCTATGGTCCTCCCTCGTCAAACTTTTACGAAAAGCACTCGTCTGGCCAAAACCACTATCAATAATTACCCACACTCTTTATCTGTGCCTAAACCCAAATGTAGAGTCCATGAACAAATCTTCTTTCTTAGAACTGCACGCTTACTGTAGTACTCTCTTTCGATTGCCTACTTTCCAGCTCACTACACCCTCATTGTCTTCAAGTCCAATGTAAACAAGTTCTTGATGAACCATCCCCCTAAGTAACCCAATTTACAAAATTCTCACTACTTATGTTTACTACACTATAATCACATTGACTTATGTATACCCATTAACCATTCTCCTCGAGTAGCCTCCGGGCCTTGATAAGTGGTGATTCTTGTGTAAAAAAAAAAGTGACACAATGTTCAACGAGCTATATCAGAGATGTGCCGCTGTACAAATCATGCTCTCTATCGATCCAAGTTATGACAACAGAACCATTGCCAGAACCTACGAAATGATTCGCTGGATTGTCACAAACATCAGGGATGTTCCCAGAGTGATTAAAACAAAGTCTCTGACCACGTCTATGGTTATAGTCTTTGATGTGGTTTCAAATGAGAGCCACATCATGTCACTTCACATTTTCGAAGTCGGCTTGAAAGCCAACACCAATATGTCCTGGATGTGCTGAAGAGTGTGGTGATCCCCTGGTGCAATCAAGTAGTCGCTAGCAGACCTTGGCTGTAGCAGCAGGAATACCCTTTTCTCACTGTCTCCCCTCGTCAGCTGATCTGAACCCGCTGGACTACTCATTTTGATCATACGTCGAGAACATCACCAACATGACCTCTTACAACACCAAAGCCAGCCTGATCGCCGCCATACGCCGAGTATCCGCTGAGTTCCCGCCGGCGCTTGTGGAAAAGGCCTGCTCCCAGTTCTGGACCCGTACCTAGGCGGTGATTGAGGCTGAAGGCGGCTACATTGAATAGATCTCAGCTCTACTACATAATCAAGTTACCTGAATCGAATTTTTTCCCTAAAAGTTTTAAAATAGAGCTGCAGTGCTGTTTTCTTTATCATTCTACTCTGGATATGATTGATGGAACGATTTCAATATTATGCGCGATTCCGATAGAATTACCGATTACGTACTAAATTCCCGATTCCGATGCAATTACTGATTCCGATTCCGATTCTTTATAAATCTCTAAATATTTCTAAATATTTAACTATGTAGTTGTTAATTTTTTCCCCCGATTACCGTAAAAAAACATATGTTAATTGTGCATATATTTTCTCAAATGTAAAAACATACTTATGAGGGTGATCTATAGATTTTAGCTTTACTATTAGTTTAAAATCAATAAATATTGATTATTTTCTTATTACTATCAGCAATGAAAGATTTTTTTTTAAAGGAAATCAAATGAGAAAGATAATGTCAGCTCTACTACATAACCAAGTTACCTGAATTGATTTTTTTCAATAAAAGTTTTTAAAATAAAGCTGTAGTGTTGTTTTCTTTATCGTTCCACCCTGTAGAAATTAAAATTGGATTTAATTTCAAGCATCTTAAATTCTAAATACCACCCTATTCAGTCTTTTAGTGATCACAATCCATCAAGAATCTATGTGGTATTGCTCTTAGTATGTCTGTGCCTTCCATCTTTTCTCGGAAACTGCTTAGGGATCACGCAAAAAACAGCAAAACTCCGAAAAGATAAGTTACGAAGTTGCAAAGTGTTTACATGCAACGTTTATTAATTTTATCTTGAGGGGGCATATATTTCAACACCCCTAAAAAAAATGATCAGTTAATTATTGTATAAATACAATACTTAGTTGATTTTCTTGCCACTTCTCTTGAACGCCAAACGTTCACGAAATACACTCGTCTGGCTAAAACCACTATCAATAATTTCTCACACTCCTTGTCTGTGCCTAGACCTAAATGTAGATTCCACGAACAAAGCTTCTTTCTTAGAACTGCACGCCTGTGGTACTCTCTTCCGTTGGTCTGCTTTCCAGCTGACTACAATCTGATTGTCTTCAAGTCCAACATAAACAAGTTCTTGATGAACCGCCCCCTAAGTAATCCAATTTGCAAAATTCCCACTAATTATGTTTACTACACTATAATCACATTGACTAATGTATACCCATTAACCCTTATCCTCGAGTGGCCTCCGAGCCTTGATAAGTGGTGACTCTTGTGTAAAACAATGTTTGTTATGTGATTAATATACGTGTTATGTGTCTTTTATGTACGTGTGATTGCGCACCTTGTCGCTCATCTAGATGAGAGTTGAGCACTATTCTTGTGGCAGAACCACAGGTAAAACAATTCTAGGCTTGGTGTGGTCACAAATACCATAAAATGAAGAATGTCTCAAATGACTCCTCCACAAATTGGGACCCAGAAGAAAGATCTGGTGTCACGACCGACAGATGCTTTCTCGGTGACCAGCATGGGTGACCCGGTCGTCATCGTGTGTTTTTTAGCTTTTCTAATTTCAGAAACAAAAATATCACAGACACCGAACAGGTAAGCATCTTCTAATTTCAGGTACCAAAATAGTACAGAACAAACATAGGGGAACCAAATTAACCAATATAGACAAAAAAAAACCCAGAGGAACAAACGGACAACAAAATAGAATAAACTGGTAATGGAATGCTATTACAGAAGCCATCCTAAAGAACCAGGATATTGGAAACAAATGAAAGATTTAAGAGATATATAACTATGCAAGCGAAACTTTTTTTTTTCAAGAAATGTTGGCTTGCAAATATAGAACTAATGGAAATACAGCGGAAGTAAATGATGGAACAGACCAAGAAACATACAAGAGTGGAACGCCACTCATAGAAGCTCTACATGTAAAAGACTTGCAAAACTTAAACGCGGCGAACGTAGAAACCGAGATCTACGAAACAGCAGACCTAATGGAGAATAAAGCAGCTGAATTGGAAAACATCATCCAACAAAGGAAAAAAAACTCCCATCCATAAGGAACCAAGAGTTGAAAATTTTTAAAGTAGAAATAGATAAGGTGTACAAATTTCTGCCATTCATCTCGACAAATAATCTTCCAGATTTAAACAATTTCAGGTGCCAAGATAATAAGTATGCGATTTAAAGTGGAGAAAGGGTTGAGGAAAGAAAATGAATCGACAAAACCTGCATGGAAATTCAATCTGGAAACCCAAACAATAAGAAAAAAAAAAGAAGCCAAAGCGACAAACAGGATGAAAGCAAACAGACAAAGATTACTAGCGGACCGTTTAAATTGCACACACAAAAAAAAAGAATTAGAAGAATACATAGTACAGAACACAGAAAAGTTAATCACTGTATCAAGATACATTGAAAAAAATGAACAAGACAGAGAACAGAGAGGAAACGGATAAGACGAGAAAGTGAAAAAAAAAGACACATTTACGATTCATAAGGATGAAAAAAGATGAAACTAACAAAACACTTGGGCATGGCTACGAACAGGAAACTTAAACAGAGAAATGAAACTTTAGGGAGTGGAGTAAATGCTTTTCGGGCACTCCCTAATAAAATAAATATTTCAACACAAGCTACTGAATAAACGAACAAACGACTTCATAAAACTTGCAAGGAAAAGGTTTATTGAAATAAGGCAAAATGCCATTTAGATATAGCTGGGATAGAACTCGTCTGCCATTGCCCGGTAGTTATTCCCAGGCGGGGACCGTCGATACCGATGTAGGCAGAGAGAGAGAGAGTGAGGAAACAGGTCCGCTCTCTTTGACGTCTCGCTGGAAAAGGAAGAGTTTTTCTTGTACGGGACGGAAGCAGTTATAGTTCCTTAAGGGGGTAAGGAAGATCCCTGCGCTATGCCTCTGATTGGTCAGTATGTGCCATATCGCACAGTCAGGGGAGGCACTGACGCACAAGAAAAGAGTTCTATTTGTTTCTGCTACAGAACCCCTAATAGCATAAGATAATGCAATTATAATCAACTATATCAAAGCAATATTCGATAAGACACAAGAACATAGCAAAAGCGACGAAACAATAGACTACATAAGTAAATGCAAGAAATTAGTCCAAAAAGAATATAAAAAATAAACATGATCAAGTGGAGAAGGTAGTACACTGAGAATTATACAAACAACTACACCTTGAATACCCAGCCAACTGGTACAAGCACAAACTGACAGCAGAACTTAAAACGAAAATCACAAAATTCTTTTGGACATGGACGTACAAACTGATAAACTCATCCACACATAAAGGCCAGATGTCATAATAGTTAACAAAAAGGAAAAGTGCTGCTAAATCATAGGTTTAGCCATTCCAACAGACCGCAGGGTGAATAGCAAGGTCACGGAAAAGCGAAGAAAACTCACGGAACTGGCCAGAGAGCTGAAATCGATATAAAAGACGAAGAAAGTAAACATAACACCAATAATAGTTTGAGCACTAGGAACAGTCCCGAGAAATTTAGAAAAATGAAAGAGAGAGATTTGAATCGGGAGTGGCGGCTTAGAAGACACAATGGATAACAGTAATGAAAATGAGGAAATATGAAGGAAAACCTTTGAGTGCGGAGATTAATACATATGATCCGTTGGCGCTGGCCGGGCATACAGAAACTACTACAGATGTAAAACACAAAGAAACGATTCATGGGATCATGAAAACTGAAACTGCATAATTGCATGATTGCAAGTTAATCCCCCTACACCCTCGCCTCCTCAGTTTTTTCGTCACCATAAACTCGTGTCGCACTAAATAAATAAGGAGGCTCAATATGGATCGAAAGACCGAGGAGATAAAGTATTTACCAGATGTGTGCTGGGTGAGTACGAGGATGACTAGGACCTTGGCGAGACTTATTGACACCCATATCCCAGTGAAGACCAATGGTCGCTACTAATGAGAAATAAATCGTAGATGGCTATTGCGATAACGCAAATTAATTTGCAAAGGTTGTCGGAAAGGGTGGAGAGTACTAGAAATTTGGGCAAACCTTTTGTCCCTTAGACTCCAGAGAACACCATACGCTCATTTTAAGGATAATAATAATAATAATAATAATAATAATAATAATAATAATAATAATAATAATAATAATAATAATAATAATAGCCCTATCCCCCATTACTATATAACTGCCCCCAAAAAGAGTGAAACCAAGTAGCCAAGTAGTTTAGAAGGAAGGAAAATCCGAGGAGTGAGCACTGACCAGACATCCACTGTACAAGAGCGAAGAGAACTGGGACCTTGGGGGGGCTTATTGACACTCAAATTCCAGTAAAGACAAATGGCCACTGCCAACGAGAAATCAATGGTAAGCAGCTGTGTCGATAATGCAAATTTATTTGCAGGTGTTATCGAAAGAGGTGGAAAGTGCTGGAAAATCTAGGGAGACTTGTTGTCACTCAGCTTCCAGGGAACATCACAGGCTGTTTTCAGAGAAAGATCTCTGAAGACCTGTGTGAAAGATCCTTGTGGGCCAATAATAATAATATAATAATAATAATAATAATAACAACAGCAACAACAACAATAACAATAATAATAATAATAATAATAACAACAATAATAATAATAAAACAACAACAACAGTAATAATAATAATAATAATAATAATAATAATAATAATTGATAAATGATTTTTGTTGCTGTGCGCGTGCATGTGTGTGTTGGATTCCGGTTTCTCTTTCATAACTGAATATTACGTACATTAGGCACACCGAAACAAATCAAAAGACAAATGCTAACACACATGTAACACGAAACAGTCACAAATTGATGGATCATTAGATTAACAATAACCGACAATGAAACGATAACAATCACAGAAATCAAAGAGGAGCGGCCATGTTGGTATCATGTGACTAGGCGCAGCAATGACGCTGGATACGAAACTTAAAGCAAAATTCAAAAGAATAAAAACAACAACACCGAGAATAACATAGCTTTGGCAGGTATCGAGACAAACATTTGGTATGAATTAATCATTAATTATATTAATAAGCGATCACCGTATGATTTCGTATAAATCTTTATGTGCTGTTTTTATTACGTGCATTCACTAAAAAATGGCGGTGTTGGTTTACATTGGTGATCTTTTAAGCCAACTTTTTTTCAGGTGAAAACATTATTACGTACTTACGTGTCATGTCAAAATTAATGTAATTCCAAAAATATTATGAAAAATCATCTAGTAGAAGATGTGCTAGGTGTATTTTTAACTAAAAACTCAACCAAAACTACAGTTTGCATAAAAATGGCAGACTCTTAATTTGAGTCGATTTAAGTCACGGGAGGTAAGTCAGTTTGTTGTAATGAATTGAGTTTAATAATTTTTTTTTTATTCAGTGAAAATTTTGCAAAATAAAAAATTAGGCACAAGGCCACTCAAAAATTGTGGAGGGGGAGTGTATGGTCATCCTCGTTACCTTCACATTAACGCATACTATAAAACTCGATAATAAGATAAATTCTATTTTTACTTGCCATTTATGTTTATGTTGCAAAATAGCCAATCTACTCGATTAATAAAATTCTAAATGTTTATTTATTTATGTGTATATCTATATATCTATAAAAGTGAACGTGTCTGTCTGTTTGTCTGTGTACATTTCCCTACGCAATAACTCTGTCAATTTTTAGTCTACAAACTCGAAATTTGGTATACAGGGTACTGAGATTTGGGAAAATCCATGTGATCGGTTTTCCGCTAGAAATTTGGCTGTTAAGGGGTCAAAGTTCAACGATTTGACCCTAGAGAACTCTACCAAACTCCTCCGACAATTTGGGGTCTAAACACTTGAAAGTTTAGATATAGGTTCCTTGGACATGGATCTAACTTAATAACTTTATTTGAGCCCAAAACAATAAATGCTAAGAGGTCATAATAGGGGTCAAAGTTTTAAAAATTGACCGTTTTTGTTTTTGTTTTTTGTTTGTTTGTTTTTGTTTTGTTTTGTTTTTTTTGCTCAGCATACCCCCTCCAAACACACGGGCAACGCCGGACCAAAATGCTAGTATACCAATAAAACTTTCGAACGGATGCACCGAATTGAAAAATTCTTTTTTCCCTGAAAGGTGTGAGTCCCTAGATTGTCCTTATCTATATATGGTTCGTAACGAACAAAGCCAAGTCACACAAAAAGTCCGAAATAAGGGTTTTTGGGCCGTTTCGTGCAATTGTCGAAAAAGTTACCTGGCCATGTCAACGGAATTTAGCACTATCTGTGTATAGTCGCGGTAACATTTTTCCGCCCACGCTCAGGACTTGTGGCGCAATATATAACGCATCTGACTACGGATGAGAAGATTCAAGGCGTAATCCCGGCAAGTTTCTAATAATTATAACCATAATTTTATCCAACGTTTACTCATCATCCTTACCCTTAGGATATTTTTGATTTTTCAGTAATTTTGTTTTGTGCATACGGGAATTTCACATACTCCGAGTTCACAGGGTAAGCGTTGATGGTAAGACGATGTTGAGTGTACTTGATGTTGAGTGTACTCGATTTTGTGTTTGATTTGCGTTGTGTGTGCCGACGCGGCACAACCGCTAGTTTAGAATAAATTTTGAAATTTATACTAACTAGCATTTCAGCCCAGCGTTGCCCGGGTGTTTGGAGGTATATGTTGAGCAAAAAAAAGAAAAAAAGCGGTCAATTTTTTAAATTTTGACCCCTATTATGACCTCTTAACATTTATTGTCTTGAGCTCAAATAAAGTTATTAAGCTAGATCCATGTCCAAGGAATCTATATCTAAAATTTCAAGTGTTAAGACCCCAAATTGTCGGAGGAGTTTGGTAGAGTTCTCAATGGTCAAATCGTTGCACTTTTACCCCTTAACAGCCAAATTTCTAGCGGAAAACCGATCACATGGATTTTCCCAAATCTCAGTATCCTGTATATCAAATTTCGAGTCTGTAGACTGAAAATTGACAGAGTTATTGCGTAGGAAAATGTACACACACACGCGCACGCGCACACGGACACGTTCACTTTTATAATAGATTTCGCCATGATACGTGAGTACGTAAGAATGTTTTCACCTGAAATGCGTTGGTTTAAAAGATCAACGTAAACAAGCACAAAGAATGCTTTTTATAATTGAGACGTAAGGGGCTACTAGGGGTCAGGGGTCAGAGAGAAATATAAGTGATAATTCAATTAGTAAAATATTTGTGTGCATTACATTTTAATTTCTCCGTGTTGGTACACTAGGTGTAACACGAAGCAGACTGCAGCTTCCAAAGGAAAGCAGTTTTAGAAAATAAACTTATAGTAGAATGTTTTTCGACATCTGTGTCGTGAAGGAGTGGAATTATGCTGCTGGTTGTGCTTGTCGGGAGGAATTCACATTGCATGATGCAAATGCAGTACGTTCGTCGGCACACATTTCGTGAAATTACTTGTGAAACAACCACAGAGATACAACATCTCGGCGTTGAGACAAGACAGAGGACAATCAAGTTAGAAACTCTTTTTTGTACCTTGGTCAAGAGTGAGAGCCAAATGTTATTGTGGCAAAACTACCTGCATCACCTACCAATGAAATGATCCAGACACAATAAATATCGGAAGACAAGGTCGTAAGGCGGGAGTCGATATTCGGTGGACCAACCAAGGTTGATCGTCGGCAGGACGAACAATCCTCACTTTTGCATGTGCTTGTTAATGCATTTTGCTACTCTATTCCCGTGTTCTGTTTTCTTTGTGACCCTTTCAACAGAATTATAACATTATAATGCATAACTCTAAACGCAAAACTTGTCTGACCGTTGTTCACGTTTTCTGCGTTCGATATAGACTTAAAAATTAATACGGATTATAAACTTCCGTTTGTTCTAATTTCGAATGCATCCGTTCAGTCCTGAAAGACAATGGATACCCTCTGTAAGGGTAGCTGCGCATGTAATTGTGAAACAATGGTAGCGCAATCTCCAATCACACCTCTCCTGAATCGACACTGCTTGAGTCTACTGATAAGGAGTGCTAGATGACTGGAAATAATGGCGAGATAAACATGTAATTCTCAAATGGTCGCCCATTTTAGTACTGATCAGCCGTTGCTTAACTTCGTTAATCTGACCAGAACGTGATTATGCCGTATAATTAGTTGTAGATTGCGATTAACTCACTGCTTTATCATCTCTAAAAGTGACACAATGTTCAACAAACGAGTAAAACTCATTCTCTCTACCGATCCAATTTATAACAACAGGGCCGATCCAGCACCTTCAAAATGCATCGCTTGATTGCCATTAATGACAGGGACGCGCCCAGGGTGATGAAAACAAAGTTTTCTGTCACGGTTATAGTCTGTAGTGTGGTTTTAAGCGAGGAACACATCATGCCACCTCACATCTTCGAGATCGGCTTGAAAGTTAACACCAGTATACCTGGATGTGTTTAAGAGTGTAGTTATCCCCTGGTGCAATCAGGTGGCCGGCGGCAGATCCTGGGTGTGACAGCAGGATTAGGCGCGGCACTCAAGTCCAAACAAACCCAGGCTTGGCTTCAGAAGGAGTACTGCGACTGTGTACCCTTCTCTCACTAGCCCTCCTCCTCCCCGGAACCTGAGCCTGTTCGACTACTACGTCGAGAACATCACCAACATTATTTTCCCACAACAAAGCCAACCTGATTGCCGCCATCGCCGAATATTCGCCGAGCTCCCACCAGCGCTTGTGAAAAAGGCATGCTCCCAGTTCCGGACCCTTATCGAGGCGGTGACTGCGGGTAAAGGCGCCTATATTGAAGCTCTACTACATAGTCAAGTTGCTTGAATTGATTTTATCAATAAAAGTTTTCAAATACAGATGTAGTGTTGCTTTCTTTAGGGCAACAACTTTATCGTTCCACCCTATAGAACAAAATGGATCATGAGTTGCCTGTGTCAAAGATTTAAAAACAGAACAGCAAATATATTCCGCAGCGGTACAAATTTAAATATCCCTTTCCTGCAACAAACTGTAGACATCATTAAATCAATATTTCATAAATACACAGATACATACTAGTGATGGGACGATTCCAATATTTTCCCCGATTTGGATACAATTACCGATTTCCTACTAAATTCCCGATTCCGATACAATTAATTATTCCGATTCCGAGTCTTTGTAAATCTCTAATTATTTTACTAAAATTTACTATTTCAACATTGTTATTTCCCCGATGTTCATAAAAGCACGTGTTAAATATGCAGATATTTTCCTAAACATCAAAATCCACTTGTGGAGAGTGATCTATTGATTTTAGCTTAACTGGTAATTTTAAAATCAATAAATATTTATTATTTTATCATTATTACCAACAATGGAAGATTTTACTTTAAACAAAATCAAATACAAAAAGACAATTCAAAGAATTGCTTTGGCATCAGAAAATAGGCATCAATTTTTTTCTGAATCCAATACTATTAGGGATGGGACGATTCCAATACTTTTCCCGATTCCGATACAATTATCGATTCCGATACAATTACCGATTCCGATTCCGATTTTTTATATAATTAGCGGATATTGATTATGATCATAAAATTAAATAATGCACTTTTTATTCCGATTTATGAACCGGTAACTCTGCTGGTTTCTGGCATATATATATATATATATATATATATATATATATATATATATATATATATATATATATATACTAGCAGGGGCGCCCGGCGTTGTCCGGTCGTAAAATACGCAGATTTCGTATTTATTATTGTAGTCAATTTTCCATCGATTATTTCATATTATATTGTACCAATATATAGTCATGATTTCAAAAGTAAAAAATGGTATTGGAGTAAACACAGTTAGAATCGAAAACAAAATGTATAATGGGGATCGTTTAAAAATTATGGGGATTATTAAAAAAAAAAAAAAGAAGGGAGAAAACGAATGACAGAAAAAAAAGTAAAAATAGGAAGGGGGATAGAGGAAAGAACAGATAAAAATACGGAGATACATATAAAAATATAAATATAAAAGTAATATATATATATATATATATATATATATATATACATATATATACACATACATACATATATACATATATATATGCATACACATATATATAACAAATTAATCACAGCAAATAACGCACAAATTGGAAACTATCAACTCCACAAGATAATTGGTGAATATAAATCCGGCTATCTTTATGGTATGGTTAAGATACATAAACCTAATGCTCCTCTATGCCTTATCATTTCGCAAATCCCCACTCCCATTTATTCACTTACCAAAACTTTAAACGAACTTATCAGCCCATACATTCCCAGCAAGTACAGCGTTAGATCCACACATGAGCTCATGCAAATACTTAAAATAATGCAACCCGAAAATAGAAATATCGCTTCCCTTAACGTAGAAAGTCTTTTTACAAATGTCCCTGTAGCGAAAACCATAGATAAAATTATAAACAACATCTACAATCATCCGTCACTCCCCCCCCCACTTAAAATTAATAAAAAATATATTAAATATATATATATTATTAATCTGCACCACGGAAATACCTTTTTATGATCCTAATGGCAATATATATATATATATATATATATATATATATATATATATATATATATATATATATATATATATATATATATATATTGGATGGAAAACCCTGAAGCAAGAACGGGCGAATAATCCACAGATATATATATATATATATATATATATATATATATATATATATATATATATATATATATATATATATATACTAGCATGGATACCCAGCGTTGCCAGGGTCTACATGAAATTCGGTTTGGACACATTTTTTCATTATTATATGTCAACTCCATCGTTACCTCAACAAAAATTTCAAAAATAAAAGAACCAATGAAAACATGAAAATGCAACATCGCCCTCCGAAAAAAAATGTATGTGACAAACTCTCCGCCAGATATTTCGGCAGAAGGGATACGAAGAGAAGCTATTCTCCAGATATTGAGCACCTTTTTATGACTATATTCCAGTTTAAGCGAATTTCTTTTATGCTACCTCAGTCTAGAAAGATTGGTCTTTACGGTCTGTTGCAACGAAAATAAACTATAAATAATTCAGTTTAAAAAATACCAAAGTAGAATTTTTGTTAACCGAAATACACGTTTTTTATGTTATAAAAATGATGAGTTATTACTTTTTGTGTTATTAAAAGAGAAAAAAATAACAGTTACGATGTCAAAAATATGTGAAGAAAAAAACTGGGGAAAAAAACGTAAATAAAAGTTGTTTTTCTGTTTTTGTTTTAAATGAAGAATCGTAGTTGAATTGGATTGTTTGTTTATTTTAAAGTAAAAATCCAATGGCCCACAACGTTAATTGCGAAATCACGGAAATTATTTTATTTAAACTAATTCAAAAAATAGTGCTTGAAAGTTTTTAGTTTTAATATCTGGCGAAAAAGAAAACAAAAACAAAAAGAACAAAGTTCGCGACAAGGGGCAAATTACTCAACCCGGTTTTTAGAAAAAAAATAGATGCCTGCAAAAATAAATTAAATATGTTATCAATATAAATCAAATTTTAATAATAAACTTAAATAGAACACTTAAAACAATTCTCTCACTATAAACAATAACTAACACACCGCTATATAATAAAATCGATTTTCCTTAATGTAATATGCAAATGACGTCACCTCTTAATCGTATATTTTGCAAGAATTATACTATATATAGGAATGAATGAAACTTTTGTATATATTAATCAAATTGTGGACACACAAATAAACAAACAAACAGACAGGAATACGAATTAATATATATATATATATAGATAGATAGATAGATATATAGTGATGAACGTGTATCGTCGTCATGTTTACAATAATTCAGTACCCTTTGGCGCCATGTACTCGAAACTGTAGTGGTTGATCGATGTATCAATGACTATCAAAAAAAAAAAGGAACTCATTTTTATTTCGATATGTGACGCATATAACAATTTATCATTATTTGGCGGAAGAGGCCGGATGCTAACTTCCTGTTGGATAAGCGTTCCGCGTTTCTCGACACGGAACACCGTGTGTTTCGTTCAAACAAGGGATGGTATTATACTGACGTCTCCACCGTCTAATCCCCAGTTGGAATAGAACGCTGTGACCAGGAATGGCTCTGGTGGAGAACAGTGTGGCGTATCTGTATGGTCTCTTTTTCGATTAATAGCAATCTCTTGTAGAACTTCTGTCTTTTAGTTTATCCGTTTGTTTGTTTTGTTTGTTTATTTCATTTAGTCGGATAGTATTACCGGATAGTTATGGATACGCTTCGGTAAAGATACAATGTTCTATAAATATAAAACCGAACGTTTATTTATTTGTCTTATTCAATTTTTGTGCAACTGTGGAATATTGCTGTCATATCTAGCTTAAGGCACCAGAGCGCTCATTTACGCGGATTGAAACCCTGGGTGTGCCAAGTTCGAATCTAATCGGTTCGACAGTATCACTTTCACTTAGCCGCTGTAAATGTCAGCAACTACCACATGGTCCCCAAGCAAGAATATAAACATCAGAACCATGTCATATTGTCTGGATTATTCGGACTACTATTCTCATCTTTAGTGTTATTTTCACAGCGTTTCGGTCAATGAAATCTCCGACATTTTTCAGGTGTATCTTGTTGAACCCGGGAATGTTATCTGTTCTCGTTAAAGTTGAGAGACGTAGAACTGCTCTCCGACGGAACGGACGTATATTTTTTGGACTTCCGCTTTCAAGATCCCCTCCTTTTAGCACGGCCACCACTCCAGCCTATTCCAGCGCTCTTCGCTATGTAATACTTGAGGGCCATTATTTGCGAAATTTAATAACTAAAAAGTTATCTCTTAGTTACTGCTACTCCATTGTCCGCACTAGTTCGAAGCGGTAGTACCAGAAATCTAATCTAGTGGTTTAATAGAAATTATCATTCACACCTATAATACTATCAATCTAATTGGTCACTATGCTATTATCTGAATTCTAACTTGATATCAATCCTGCCCTATTCCTTATCAAAATGCTGATATTGTTTTTGTAATAGAACAAGGTCATACATTTCATTACATCAAAAATACATTTTCAAATATTTGTACTGGTGTTTTGTTTTCTTTGTTTCATTCATCTAGAAAAAGTCTCGCAATAAAGATGAAATGTTGCTGAATACATAACCTGGTTTGTTCCTTTTTTATCTTTCTCTAATTCTCAGTCTGTCTGTCTGTCTGTCTGTCTTTCTCTCTTTATATATATATATATATATATATATATATATATATATATATATATATATATATATATATACGAACAAGTAGTAAATTAAACATGTTAAAAAACACGTTGAATAAGAGTCAAAAACATATTTAATTTTAAAAAGGAAGCACAAAATAAGTGGATAGTCCTTAATCAGCGGAGTTTCGAAGAAATACTTTCCTTCTCATCAGAGGATCGGATATATATATATATATATATATATATATATATATATATATATATATATATATATATATATATATATATATATATATCCAGTGCGGCCGTAGCCGAGATTGAATTCACTACATGAGTTTGTAGTGTAATTCAAATCTTGTCGGTAGTTGAATACTTCGCCAGGGCTCTCAAGGGTATTTTTTATCGTAACGCCATCACTAAATAGGGGTGCCTACGATGGCTTAAGAGAGTCCCATCTATTCTCGAGAGAAGGGTAGACCTCGCCAGTTTCTCAATCTGGTATTTTACCTCGTGGTACATACAGCGCCTCGCCTTCCGAAATGGTCGCCTATCTGGTACTGGCCAGGCCCCACGTTGCTTAAATTCGGTGATCTGGCGAGAACCGGTATATCAAGGTGATTGTGCCGTGTGTGTGTGAATATATATATATATATATATATATATATATATATATATATATATATATATATAAAGCTGAATGTGTGTGTGTGTGTGTGTGTGTGTGTGTGTGTGTGTGTGTGGTCACGAATAGGCTCCTATATGCTTGACTATTTTAAAAAACTGATTACATATAATGATAGAAGATGTATCGAGACACAGGAATGGGTATGTTTGATCTAGCAGAACGGTGATTCATTAAAATTGTGGGGTCTGCTTTCGCGCTTGGTCCACAAAGTATGGAAATAAAAAATTTAAAAAAAGTTTACAAGTGTTTTTGATATAAATGTACATAAGAATACTTTGATAAGTATGTTTTAATTTAAATAGGGATGGTATAATAAAATTGTGGGGTCTGCGTTCCCGCCAGGCCTCCATAGAATGGAAATAGGAACAAACTTTAATAAAGACTTTTCATATCTATCTGCGTAAGTGTATTTTGATAATTATGTTTCAGTTTGAAGAAATATGGTATAATAAAATTATGGGGTGTTCGTTCACAGCTGACCTCCGTAGATATAGATCCACAGAATATTGTGGTAAGTGTTTCAGTGTTAACAGGTATGGTATAATAAATAATAGGGTTTATCTATCTTATTTTTACTTTCATCATATTTTGCTTTGGTTTTGATACCCCTAAATTCGAAGCTATCTCTTTACAACCCGTTCTTTTCATAACCTATCAGATTCTGTAGGCTGTTTTTGAACCCAGTCAACGACGGGTACTTTTGCTAGTATATATATATATATATATATATATATATATATATATATATATATATATAACAGTTTATTCCGTACATTTAAGGAGAGCGCCATTCGAATCAAAGAAATGACTCTAAAGTGTTTATATGTATTTATTAACTATCAAATAATATTTATGTTGGAACGGTGTCTATCCTTTGTGGCAAACGCAATGACCGAAAGACATGAACATTAAAATTAATTACAGATGAGATAACAGGTGTTCCTAGAGGAATCTTACTTGTAATACTGGCGCCATTGCAAGAGATTAAATCTTTATTTCTTTTAACATTTCGTCACAAATCCTCGATAATCTTTTAAGTCATATCAGCAGCGCGTTTTTCTTTATGCCCTTGAGCCGTTGGGATATTTTCGACCGTTTTACGACCAATGTTTTCGATGAGAGAAACGCACGAAAGATATTCCAATCAAACTAATATATTCATTTCTCGTGGTATCAGCAAACCAATTCCCAAGTGTTGAATTTTTCTGAAAGTTATGCAACGAAAAGAACAGTATCGTATATTCTGGAAATGGAAACATCCAATCAACGCGTTTGAAGACGAGATTGCTGCTAACGAGGGATTGCAAATACTGATAGGTACAATGACTGATAGCATATTTACTGGGAGTCCACTGTTCGAGCTCTGCAGTCTAACATTCAAAGACAACATGAATTGGAATTAATACATCGAAGTTTTTCTAGTACCTTTATAAAGTCACTGCTGCATGTAAGATTGTTGCCACATCTGGACTGGTGCACCAATCCTGCAAGTCTTTCCCTGTCGAAAAGGATGCAGATAAGAGTCTGTAACCCAACTTTCCTACCATAACACGCAAAATAAATTTCCTTTCACACCAATGTTTCTCGTGTCTAGCCGAATATCCATGAACAGGGTTCATTTTCAATGGTTTCCTGTCTGTTGTACACGATATCACGAGATTTCCCCTCTATCAGACTACAACATAGCCATTTTCAAAACCAAAACTAATATAAACAAATACTTGCGATAAACTGTCCACATAAGTAATCATAGTTCGTTCGTTCAATCACTCATCAAATGAAATTGTCTGTGTGTATCTGTGTATGTACATTTCTCTACCAAATAACTCTGCCAATTTGCAGTCTACAGACTCGAAATTTGACATAAGGGGTATTGAGTTTTGGGAAAATCTTTTTGATCAGTTTTTGGCCTGAAATTTGACTGTTAAAGGGTCAAAGTTCAACGATTTGACCTTTGAAAACTCTATCAACCTTCTCCGCCAATTTTGCGTCTAAACACTTTAAATTTTAAATGTATGTTACTTGGACATGGGTCAAACTTTTCAATTTGAGGCACGTTCAAAATGCACGCTTCATAATTGGGCCATTCTACTTGACTTTTGCATTTTAAACTTAATTCAAGTTATTATATAAAATTAAAAATATTTTAATAAAATCAACGGTACGTCCTCTGTGGATGTAATCACTGCGGGGAGGCGTGTGAAGCTTCCTCCCAGCGCACAGCGATGAGTTCCTGACAAGAGCAGGCAATCAATTGATGTGATTAACGAATGGGCGATTTCACCGATTTCGATGAAAATAAAAGTATTAGAACATTTGTTAATTCTATTTAAACCTGAGCAACGTTGGGCCGCTTTTCTAGCATACATATATATATATACATATATATATATATATATATATATATATATATATATATATATATGTGTGTGTGTGTGTGTGTGTGTGTGTGTGTGTGTGTGTGTGTGTGTGTGTGTGTATATATACTAGTTAACAAACAAACATATACTGATAACAAACAGAAGCCAGCAACAGTAACTGAAAATTAGAATAACAAAATCCTATGGGACATGGACATACAAACGGACAAACCCACCCAAGCAAGAAGACCGGATGTCGTAATAATTAACAAGAAAGAAAAATTATGCCAAATCGTAGACTGTGCTGTTCCAGATGACCACATGACAAATATCAAAGAAAAGAAAAAAGGGAGCATATACACAGAGCTAGCCAAAGAACTGAAAGGCATATAGATGATTAAAAAATCAAGATAGTACCTCTAATAGTAGGAGCACTAGGAACAATTCCGAAAAAAATTTGAAATTGAAATCAGAGGAATGACTGGAAAGATACAACGAGTAACAATAATGAAAGCAGCTGAAATATTAAGGAAACCCCTAGAATGCGGGAACTAATACACATGAGCCTCACGCGCTGATCAGACGAACTGTTGCAGAGATAAAAAAACAATGAAGAAGCGTTACATGAAACCAAAAACATAGAAGATACTGATCTATATGTTCTCTATCTATTTCGAATATAAATTTAACATGAAGTAATCTGTAATTCTTTTTGATTTGCACAAAAAGTACGCCAGTGCGCCAAATTTCATTTCGTCATAAAAACTACAGAAAAAAAAACTTTTTTGTACATTTTTCTAGCGAATAAACATAAAATTTCATATGAAAAACCATGTTTATCATTTTTTTTTATCCAACAACGGAGCTGAAGTAGACGTTTGCTTCTAAGACAAAACTAACGTGGTGTACAGAAACAATATTTTTCTAAAGAATAAAAATGAATAAAGTTTAGTTTTACAAGAATCTTTATACATTTTGGCGCATTGACGTACTTTTTCGTGTACTTTTTGTGCGAAATTTTGTGCGAAACAAAATAGCGGATTGAAATCTGGCGGCCTGGTGTGCTGGCGTCCCTAAAAAGCATTACCCGACGATTGATATGCAAAATAAAAAAAATAATACAGGGAAAGAATAGTTCAGAAGGCCTATCCCATGTCAAGAATGAGTTTCTTCATAAAAGCATACTATTTAGAAAAGCATCCTTAACATAAGGAGGGATTTCTGTTAACTATTCTGTATCTCTTTGAAACAGACTTCATATTTTTGTCTCACAATTATACACATTTGGTGGATTATTGAATTGATTTGTGTTAGAGTAAAAGAAAAACAAATAATTCATAATATTGCTACTACTACTACTACTACTACTACTACTACTACTAATAATAATAATAATAATAATAATAATAATAATAATAATAATACGAGGGGCGTGCAATAAGTAATGCTCCTGTCCCACTTCCAGTTGTCTGATTTAGCTGAAATTTTGCATGTGCAATGATTTATATCTCTACGGGTTATGTGGCAAATTATAGCTCTGAACTAATAGTGGTTTCTGTTGTACAGGTGTTTGATCTGGGTCAGGTGTGAAACGGAGTCTGTTGAATGTCGTGCAGTGATCCGGTTTTTGTATTTGAAAGGACGCACACCACAGGAGACTTTTGATAAAATGAAAGAAACTTATGGTGATAATGCCCCATCCTATGATTTTGTAAAACGCTGGCATCGTGAATTCAAACATGGCCAGAAGTGTGTGGAAACAGCTCCCAGACCTGGTCGCCCCCTTCTGCCATTGATGAGGCATCTATCCGTCAAATTGAGGCTGCAATTTTGGAAGATCGACGCACTACTATTCGCCAAATAGCCCAAGATGTCAAGATTAGTATAGGGTCTGTGCAAACTATCATTCATGACCATTTGCATATGCATAAGGTGTCTGCCAGATGGATTCCCAGCTTGCTCACACCATTCCAGAAGCGAGAACGCGTCGAGTGCTCGAGGATGAATTTGGAGATGTGCCAAGAAGATGAGTGAAAGTTTCTCAAAAGACTGATTACACAGGATGAAACCTGGCTCCATCACTATGATTCAGAGACCAAAGCCCAGTCAATGCAGTGGAAGCACTTGGACTCAAGTCAAAGAAGGCAAGGGTACAGCCCTCCGCTGGCAAGGTCATGCTCACAGGCTTCTGAGACCACGGCGGAGTAGTGATGACAGATTTCCTGGCAAAGGGTACCACAATTACAGGAGCCTATTATGTTTCACTTTTGAGGAAATTAAGGGAAAATATCAAAATCAAGAGGCGGGGCAAGATCAGCAAAGGTACCCTCCTCCTGCAGGACAACGCTCCGGTCTACAACTCGCATATCGCCAGATCAGAAGCACGGGCGTGTGGTTATGAAATCCTTCCTCATTACTATCCTGACCTTGCACCCTCTGACTTTCACCTCTTCCCAGCCATGAAGTTGTTTTTGAAAGGAAAGCGTTTCCCAGATGATGCAGCCTTGATTTCTGAAGTCACGTCGTGGTTGGAGGACCAACCTGGGGTGTTCTATAAAAACGGTCTCCAGAGCTGCATCAAACGATGAGAGAAATGCATAACTCTAGTCGGTTCCTATGTAGAGAAAGACTAATAGCTGTGCCAAGTTTCGTTGCTCTACTGCTATGGGAAGTGGGTCAGGGGCATTACTTATTGCACGACCCTCGTAATAATAATAATAATAATAATAATAATAATAATAATAATAATAATAATAACAATGGCAGCAGCAGTAGCAAATATATTAATCCCTTTAAGTAAATCATTTCCGCAAAATAGAATTCTACATTTTAAACTGATTATGTGGCGAAAACAAAAATTATTTTAACATTTCGCGCAGGAACACTGTTTTGCACATAAAATAAACGTAAAATGATACTCACTTCCAGCCCATTTTTGCTTAATCGCCCAAAAATCGAAAATGAACAAAATACTCGTACAGCATATCATCTTCGATAGATTGTTTACATTTATTTTTATGTTTCTACCAGCGTTTTCTACCAAAAGCACACTTTAAAAAGTTTCAATGTAAATAAATTTATTCAGGTATGTAGAAGAGTCTTGCCTGTGGTAATATTTATTCGTGGCATATTCGTGTATCATTTCTTTCCTTTTTCTGTTTATTACAGCAATAAATCTCCCAATCCCATCCATCTTTTTGGGATAAGTGTATAAGTTTAAATGTTGATATAATTTTCTTTTTAATTAAGAAAATCTTCAGAATGTTTTCTCTTTATGTATTTTATACAAGATTTTGATAGACTCATCGGAGATTTTGATATATCTTTTTAACTCTTGCGTCCAAAAAGAAGTGCCATAAGATTTTGATTATTTCAGGAGAAGCCGATGACAGACACCGCCAATGTACAGCTGGGGCCAATGAAATTTTAACACCGTACAGAGCATTTAAAACCTTTTAATGATCAAGTGAACTCCCTCTGATTGATGCATAATAACATTTAGAAAAAAGATACGAAAAGCTTACATTAGAAATAGGCGAGTTATCTCTCAATAAATAATCAATAAATAACATAAAATCAACTCCGTGAATCTATGTTAAATCTGGAAATGAGATTTACTATATCTGTGGCGCTTTCCTATGTTGTAAATGAAAAGCTTCTAATAAAAAACAATTTGGGCTTGTTTCATTTCTTTATTGCCAAAAAAATCAAATTAAAAAAATCGGTTTGGAATCGGATACCCTAAAAAGTTTCAATTTTTGCGATTTCCAATTCTAATTCATCATCCCAACACGCACACACACACACACATACACATATATATATATATATATATATATATATATATATATATATATATATATATATATATATATATATACGTTTCATTTCCATTTATATTATTGCTCTATCTCGTATATTAAGTTATTTTCATCTGGTTAGTACTGTCTTATAAATACTAATGTTTATTTGGCTTTTATTTATATTTTATTTATTATACAATCTTTATTGCAACAGCATTTCCGAATTATATTTAATATATATATAATATATATATATATATATATATATATATATATATATATATATATATATATGATTGCAACACCTTGTAAGACGAGTGCCACTCGCTCAGACACTTAAAGTCCATGAGCCCAAAAATAACTTCCATCGCCCCAAGACCATTTTAATAGACAAATGTCTGAGGGAGTATCTATACACATATGATGTTACAGAGTCTTAGCTTTGTACGACAGCTAAGTCTCTCTCTCTCTCTCTCTCTCTCTCTCTCTCTCTCTCTCTCTCTCTCTCTCTCTCTCTCTCTCTCTCTCTCTCTCTCGGTTCAAAAGGTTGAGATCCAACAACAAGTAAGAGCAAGGTAGCCAGCAATAAGTTAAACTGAAGACCAGCTTAATGCGGGTACTGGTGTCTCGCTTCATTGTTTTTTTTTTAATCAGAGATTTGCTTCCCCTAGAAAAGTTGCCTTCACCACGGCTTACGGGATCCCTCTCCAACCCAACACACACACACATACACACAAACACACACTGTGCTCGTTGACCTCGAAAAACGATTTATTCGCCCTTTGGAAGGTCTTGTTTTTAATCCTTCAGGGAGACTAGCAACCCTCCTCACCAAACAAGTCTGGTGGGGGAACCAGTTTAGTCGCCGGTGACCCGACCATGAGGCAGGTAGTACTGGGTTACATGGTACCAGTAGTATATGACATGACCTGACACACACACACACACACACACATATATATATATATATATATATATATATATATATATATATATTAAATAAAGGTTTCTATTTAAATATAACTTTTAATTTTCGTTTCATTTTATTTAATATAATTTTGAAGTATAACTATTTCTAGTTTTATTATTTTCCAAAGATCTGATTTGTTTTACACATTAAATTTCTTATCTTTCTTTTTCCTTACTCTTAACTAATTTTTACGTTCTTAATTTGTCATATTTCATTCATTTATATATTACTAGCAAAAGTACTCGTCGTTGACTGGGTTCAAAAACAGCCTACAGATAATCGACTCTGATTTATGAAAGTATGATAGGTTATGAAAAGGAAGGATTGTAAATTTGGGTTAAATTTCCGTATTGAGCACTCTTGTATTTACCTCGTTATATTTCATTGGTTACCCTACTTTTGAAAAATAGCAACCTCAAATTATATATATATATATATATATATATGTATATATATATATATATATATATATATATGTGTGTGTATATATATATATATATATATATATATAAAAGGAAAATGTGTTTAAAAATAAGAGCGTAATATTTTTTTTGCAAAAGTTTAGATAAGATAAGCTATCGGTACCGTCCGTTTCAAACCTGTTCAAAATATTCTAAATACGTAACATTTTTTTAACATTATAAAAATGACGCCTTCGTTGTAGGTACTTCAACTGGATTTTTACTGAATCTTCTCTATTAGGTATGAATTACATATTTGTTTGTTCTTACAACAAATTAATAGCTTTGCTTGTTTTCGTATTCATTCTCGGAATTCATTGATTCGAAACGGAATTGGTTATTTTCACAAGGAATTGCTGATCGTCAAAGAGTTTAGTCAAAGATTTGTAGGTACTTTCAAGTTCAACAAACGACCACGGTTTGAAAGAATTTTTTTTTTCGGATATATAAAAATGCCAAAACCTGCGAATATTTTCTGATTGATTTACACATTTACATTGATTGATCGGTGCTTATCCTTTATTTTCGTTTTTTTTTTTTTTTTTTTTTTTTTTTTTTAGTTTATATTTCCATGTCTTTTCCGTTTCAAATATTGGCTGCGGTTTATGCTTGTACCATTTGTCTGGATGTTTAAAGTGCATTTATTTGCATAGTTCACAGCGAACTACCCTTTACACAATCATGTCTGTACTTGCTTTTCTTTTGGAGTAGTTGTTGCATTACCTGTTAATCTCTTTGTTCACAGAATATATATTTATTGTTTTCTCTGCGTTTTTTTTTGGGGGGGGGTCTTTCTAAATTTTGCTTTTGCGCTGATAATAGCGATTCCGTTCCTCTGTTCAAGTGATCCCATTTGTAGACATGTTCAAGTGTTGGCGTGTGTTTTGCCTTTGATCATTCTTACAAATCGTATATATGACTGCGTTTATGACCATGTTGATTTTATCACTCTTTCTTTCCCGTTTTTGGAGCTCTTTTATGCTCATCAGTCTTTTCCCCATTCTTTCCCTTTTATATAATGACATATTTTGGGTGCATTTCAGTCATTTCAGGTTATTCGATCCAGTTATATAATTTCCTACTGCGTTCAGCCCAGTTAGTGTCCAGAGTAGGGGTGCACTGATAAGCAGATTGACCTATTACCGATTACTGATTAATCGGTCGGTTACTGATTAGTCGGCCGGTTATCGATTAATCGGCGAATTAACAAGTCTTCTATTGCCGATTTATCAGCAAATATTGTTGTCATAAATGGTACTAATATTAATTCCATTACGCAGTGTGTCCAAAAAGTAACTGAAGGTTTTGTTTTTTTAACTTAAATAAATTCTTCATTTTTGATAAGATTTTGATTTTAACACAATTTTTGATAAGATTTTAATTTTAACACAATCTGACTAACACATTTAGACATTTCGTTTAAAAACGGCAAAATTCGAACAATCTTTATTTATGACAAATAATGTATTATAAAGGTTGCCCATTTTCAGCTTGGCATATTTGTGCTCTTTCCAAACCATTATTCATGACAAATTGCAGAGTCTCTGCATTGCAATTTAACTCACTTATTTCGTTCTTGATGTTTTTCTTCAGTTCTTGCAGGGTTTGGAGTTTGTTAACATAGACTCTTTAAGATATCCCCATCAGAAAAAGTCGGGGCTAGTACAGTCTAGAGAACGTGGGGGTCATTTAACATTGCAATAGCGAGAGATAATATGCAAAGCTGAAAACGAGTAACATTTAAAAAACATTATTTTTTATAAATAAAGGTTGAAATTAGTATTTTAAAAACATTCCACATATCTTTAGATTGTGTTAAAATTACAGAAAGATATCATTTAAAATAAAGAATATATTTAAGTTCAAAACCATTCAGTGACTTGTTGGATACCCTGTACTATAAACGAAAAAAGTTAATCTCCCCCCCCCTTTTTTTTGTAGTTTGCCGGTGAAAGTTCACGGAAGGGACATGCAACGTCAACATATTTTCAAACAACAGGCATACCATGCTGCTAACATGTAACCTGTGTTTATCATGTTAAATGTATTTTTTCTATTATAACGTTTTTTATGTATAATTTAGTTTCAAAGAGTTTTTTCTGTTCTTCTATATATATTCTTTTCTAACCTTTTTTTCACAAATGTTTATCAAACAGTGTCCTTTTCAAGGTCTCGCAGAGATTTATATCCATCGTGCTCGCTATGTGCTTTCATAGATTCTAGGTTGTGCAAGTCAATGTCCCCCCCCCTTCGTTGCGTCGAGGTTTTCTTTCTTTATCTTAAATAGTGTACAATTTTTCATTCTGATTTCCATTCCGATATCCTGCCTAAAACTTCTGATTGCATTTATTGGTGTTTCTATTTCCTTTCTGCCTTTAAAAATAGTTGCAGATCGTCGACACACATGAGTTGGTTTATTTATAAATTTATATCTAGTACTGTGTCTCCTGAATATAGTGCAGATGAAAATATATAGTAGAAATAGAGAGTCTCTCCAGAAAATTTCCTTTTACGTTTTTATCTCTATTTTATTTTCTTCGGTTGTATGTTCTAGTCCAGTCATTCCCAACGTGGGGCACATGCCCCACCGGTGGGGCATGGCAATATTTTGGTGGGGCATGGGCAGGACGTGCACCCTTGGGCTTACTATACCAAAGACTATAGGGCAATTTGAGAATGAGTTATTTTTTTCATCATCATCATCATCATTATTATTATTATTATTATTATTATTATTATTATTATTAACAACAACAACAACAACAACAGTAGTGAATTGTTTCATAGTGAATCTTTGTATTAAGGGGAGCGTCCGTGTATGTGTGTGCGATATATATATATATATATATATATATATATATATATATATGATTAGTTTTTTTTTGGAAAAAGAATTCCAGCAGAGTGCTCAATTAAAAGGAAAATCTAAATTTTAAGAGCGCATTTATATATTGTGTACAGAAAGTTGTTAGTTGAGACAGATCATTGGTACCGTCGGTTTCAAGCCCGATAATAAGGCCCGTTTAAGGTATCCTTATCAAGCTCTCTTCAGCCAATATTAGAGACGAATATTGGCTGAAGAGAGCTTGATAAGGATACCTTAAAAGGGCCTTATTATCGGGCTTGAAACCGACGGTACCAATGATCTGTCTCAACTAACAACTTTCTGTACACAATATATATATGCAAGTAGTAGAAGTAGTAGTAGTAGTAGTAGTAGTAGTTCTGCTACTACTCTACTACTACTGCTGCTGCTACTAATATCACAAAGGGGAGGCATCAGGATTTTATAAATGCCTAGGTGGGGCATGGCCCAAAATAGGTTGGGAACCACCGTTCTAGTCTAGTTGTGTCGTAAGCAATTGTTAGTCAATCAATACCATTTAGCTCCGTCAGGATTTTTTTGTCGATGTGTATCAGTTCGTTTTTCTTTTCTGGTATCGTTCTTTGGAGAGTAGTAGTCCATGACTATTAAGGAGGTGTTAGATATCTTCATTCAGTTGTGATAGTAAGATTTCCCACATGGTTAGTAGACAGGTTATTGGTCTGTAGTTGTTTGGTATAATTTTGTATCGTTGTCTATTTTAATTAATTTAGTTATCAATTTTGGGATGCCAACTTGGCGTATGCATCTTTTTAGGTTGTGTGTTAGGTTTTTATAGAGGCTCCTGAACATTTTAGACGATAATCCATGTCTCCCGTTGTGACCAGGTGATTTCAGTTTGACACTTTTCCTGAAGTCATCGTAAGTGTTTCGTCATTAATTTCGTTTTTTTTCTGCGTCATTCTTCCCATATATTGCTTCAAAATTAGTTTGTTTCTGCTGAGTTTCAGAATTATGTTTCTGTTTCTGTTGTTATTATTGTTTCTTCTTCTTTTTCTTCTTCTTCTTCTTTTCTTTTTCTTCTTCTTTTGTTTTAGTTTTATAGTAACGTCGCTGGAACAAACACACAAAAATAAACAAATTCGACTAGGCTTTTCTTTCTGTTTTAGCAAAAGTCATTTATTACTGCTACTCTCCAAACTGTTCATTTCGTCTGTCATGAGATTAACAAAACCCTGCCGTTTCAACACCAGCTTAAAAGTCTCTCGTTGCCATTGCGGGTCCACATGTCCATCTCACCCAGCTTTCGTTTTTCGTTCTCCCCCAACCTAACATAAATCTCATCTTCGACTTTACACGTCCATCTTTTTTGACGTGCTCTTTGCTTCTCCCGACCACGTGATTTTTTTTCTTTTTTTTTTTCGTGCAAGCTTGCGCACATTTCCTAATTTGCATATGTGCTTTATTTCGGTGGCTGCTGATACTAATATCTTCGCAAGCCAGCTATCTTAAAGCTCCTGTTGATATTCTCCCATGCGCTCATACGCGCTCTCTTATATTAGTAAATCTGGCTTTCATTGTTTTAGAAAATTAGAGAGTTGTGCGGAAGAGAACATGCAGATAAATCCCCAGTCCCGTTAACATTTGTATATTTTTGTATTTGAAAAATAAAAAATGTATTTTAGTAGTAGCAATAGTTGGTTGGTTGGTTGGTTTTGTTTTACGGCATATCAACCCTTTTCAGGTTATTTAATGCCGAATCCAAAGATTTTGAAGAAAATTGTTTTAATAGAATATATATATTTTTTTTAAGTCGGTTTCTATGTAATCCCATAGTTGGGACCCTAACAGATACTACCACTCCGGATAAGAGTGGATCTGGGAGCAATGGCAATTAAAGGGTGGCTCCACACTCCCCAAAGCCCGCAAACTGGGCCTCATCAATGGATATAGTTTAAGGTCATATCCAGTAGTAGTAGTAGTAGTAGTAGTAGTAGTAGTAGTTCGTTATCAGAGACTGTTCGCTGATAATAACCGGTGGCGTACCTTGTGGTTTTAGTAACAACAAGTTTCCACAGATGTCGAATATTTTCCACCCTTTTCGATAACCACTGAAAATGATTTTACGTTATCGCAACAGACGCTTACCATACATTTCTCAAAGGCAGAGTCTTTTATATTTGGTTTGCAGTAATTCTCCCAAAGGTTTCAGTAGTCCTCGCACACGTCTAGTGAAGATCTAGTTAGTGCTTACCCTCCTCAATTATTTTATCCTGCTTGATCTATCACAATCATTATTGTGGTATCAGCCGAGACAGATGTCCTTACATTGTTCTTGGAGCGGGGGTGGGGGCTGTTTATGAGATTTTTTTCCTAGTTTCGGAATCCTTTAGTTTATGTGCTGTTCTTTGTGTATTTTTGAATGTTTTTATTTATATAATTTCGTTTGTAACTTCTGCGTGATTGGTTAACGTTTGTAGATTATTATTATTATTATTATTATTATTATTATTATCATTATTATTATTATTATTATTATTATTATTATTATTATTATTATTATTATTAAATTAAAACATATTAAATATAACAACCTACTTTCAGTGATTGCAAGAGAGGAGATTGAATGGATGGTTAGGAATGAAATGAATAACGAAAGTAAAATTGATGAAACTAGCTCTGATGAAAGAACTGAACGAGTGGAAGTGCAGAAGGGAAACGATGATGGGAGGCGGACAACTGAGGAGGTACGGAATCCTATGGTTAGGGGAAGTAATGAGAAAGAGTTTGAAGGATCTAAGGCAGATGAGATCATTGACTCTGAGACAATGGAGCCAGTGAAAGGAGCAGATGTATGGAGAAGTGGTGATGAAGTTCGAACTTTGACTTCTGTAGAAAAAGAAGTAATTCAGAAGTTAAGAGAGGTTCTTCTTAGAGACGATATCATAGAGATTCCAAGTATGAAGAGTAGTGATAGGCGGAAGGTGAAAAACGAGTTAAAAATAATTCAAGGAGTAATTCACATCATAAGAAAGAACATATCGATTACGGAACTTAACAGGCTTCTATATACAGCGTCATACGTTATTGCGAATCGTCTTGGCTTATTACAGAAGAAAAAGGGAAAAATGAAGGATAGAAGGCCACACTGGCAGAGGCGGCTTGAAGAAAGTATTAAACGGTGGCGGAAAGACATTGGTAGAATCGAAGAAATAAGAAAAGGAGTTAAACTAGGACAGAAAGCTAAGGACGAGCTTGAAAGGAGGTATAGATTGATGGAAAAGGGAACGATGAACGTTCTAACAATGTTGAAAGAGAAGGTCCACACTGGTGGTATAAAAATTAGGAACTTTGTTGCAAAAAGTGTTGCATTTCGGCAGAACAACCTTTACCGGAACAGTCTCAGCTGTATAAAGAATTAAATGGTAGTAAACAGGAGGGAAATAACAACACTCCAAATGCAAAAGATGCAAGGAAGTTATGGAATGGGATTTGGTCCGTCGAAGGGCGATATAATGAGAAGGCTAGCTGGTTGGGAGAGGTCAGAGAAAGGCTATCAGAAATGCAGCGGATGTAGAACGTTGAGATAAGTATCGATGACGTTAAAGCTGGCATACGAAGGATGACAAACTGGAAGGCACCTTGTCCAGATGGAGTGATGGGCTTCTGGTTTAAACAGTTCCCATGCCTTTATCCACCTATAACTGATGCTCCGCAAAGGGTTGTAGAGTCGGGAGATGTCCCTGATTGGCTTGTGAAGGGAAGAACAGGAAAGATCCTGCAAAAGGAACAGATGCCAATAATTATAGACCAATTACATGTCTGCCATTGATGTGTAAACTGTTGACTGGAATATTTGCGGAGAAAATTATGAACATCTAGAGAGTAATGGTGTTTTTCCTGACGAACAAAATGGGTGCCGAAAAGGCTCGAGAGGTACTAAAGAGCAACTACTAATTGATAAAGCAATAATGCAAGAAGAAGAGAAATCTGAGCGTAGCATGGATCGATTACAGAAAGGTTTATGACATGGTTCCTCATTCATGGATACGTGAAATATTATTGATGATGAAGGTTGCTGAGAATGTGGTAGGGCTTTTGGAGACAAGTATGGCTCAATGGAAAACGGTGCTGACAGCATACAGAGAGGAGATGGGGCAGGTTGGCATTAAAAATGGGATATTTCAAGGAGATTCGTTATCGCCACTTCTTTTTGTAATGATAATGATGCCACTGAGCATCCTCTTGAAGAGGCAAAAACTGGGATATAACTTTGGATCTGGTGACAGACGCCTTAACCATATGGAATATTTGAAAATATTCGGTAGAAATGAAAAGGAAATGGAGAGACTGGTAGAACTTGTGGGGACATACTCAGGAGACATTGGGATGGAGTTTGGGATTAGTAAATGTGCGGTGCTGGTGATGAAAGACAGTGGGAGAGGATTGAAAAGTGTAAAAGATTGTGTTAGAACCGAGGAGATATCGTTGAAGCAGCATGTGGTTAGAAGTGGGGAGAGGATGGTTAAGGTTGTGGCCAATGAAGTGAAGGTATGTGAGATAAAGGCTGATTATGTGAAACGTATGGATAGAGAAAGGGCAGAGGAACTGGTTAGGAAGAAAATGCATGGAAGGTTCTTCCAGGATATAGCAGAAGTGGCTGATGAAAGATCATGGCAATGGCTTAGAGCTGGGTATCTGGCAAAGAGTACTGAAGCTTTTGTTTGTGCAGCACAAGAGCAGGCATTAGGAACACGATTGTTCAAAAAAGTGGTTCTAGGAGAGGAAATTGCTGCAGAATGCCGGATTTGTGGTAAGACCTCAGAATCAATTTTGAACCTTGCAGCAGGGTGAAGTGGACTGGCCCAGAAAGAGTACCGCAAAAGACACTATCGCATGGGACTCCGGATATATTGGGAGGTGTGTAAGAGGGTTGGGGTGAAGTATGCTGGAAAATGGTTTGAGAAGGTGCCTGATGAAGTGAGAACAAGTGAGGATGGCAAGGTAGAGGTATGGTGGGACAAAAGTGTCATAACGACCAAGCAATTTGAACATAATCGTCCGGATTTGGTCGTCATTGACAAGGTCTCAAAAAACTGGGAGATTGTAGACTTCTCAGTACCCTGGGACAGGAATGTGAGAGAGAAGGAGAATGAGAAGTGGAGCAATTATGCTCCATTGGCTTTGGAGATAAGGCGTATACACGGGGTTAAAACACAAATAATCCCGGTCGTAGTTGGTACACTAGGAGTAGTATCAAGTCGTCTGGAAGTACAATTGAAAAAACTAGAAATCCCGGATGTTTTAGGCGGCCTTCAAACCTCTGCAATTATAGGTACCACCAACATCCTTAGGAAAACCCTTGATCTTTGAAGCTCCTGGTTTGAAGCCGGGATGGGAAATCCTCTGGAAATGAATCCCATCCCTTTCCAGAGAGACTTCATAAACGAAATCAGAATTATTATTATTATTATTATTTCATAGAAGTCTTAACTTTGGGATGATTTTACTTGCAATTTTTTGAACATCAGATTAATTGCTTTGACTTATAAAATCCAAGCTGTACCTTAACGCTGTTCATAACGGGCAAGCGTTTTGCCAAATTAGAAAAGAAATTATCTCGTAAATTTGATTAAACCATTTATGGTGGCTTTTTGTTACGGTCCCAAGCGTTCCAATTACAATGGGAATCTTCTTGCCTTTCTTACATTTCCGTAGTCTAATTCCTAATTCAGATCTGGACGTGTGTGTGTTTTTTTTTTTGGGGGGGGGTCTTTTTCTTGCACTTTGGTATCGAAAGAGTAAGATGTGTCAATGATTGAACACATCCTCTTGTTTTTTATTAGAAAAATGATGTCCGGATTGGAGTATTGAAGGACATTATTATTATTATTATTATTATTATTATTATTATTATTATTATTATTATTATTATTATTATTTTATTATTATCATTATTATTATTATTATTTTATTATTATTATTTTATTATTATTATTTTATTATTATTATCATTATTATTATTATTTTATTATTATTATTTTATTATTATTATCATTATTATTATTATCATTATTATTATTATTTTATTATTATTATTTTATTATTATTATTTTATTATTATTATCATTATTATTATTATTTTATTATTATTATTTTATTATTATTATTATTTCATTATTATTATCATTATTATTATTATTATTATCATTATTATTATTATTATTTTTTTATTTTTTTTTTTTTTTATTATTATTATTATTATTATTATGATTATTTTATTATTATTATTATTATTATTATTATTATTATTATTATTATTATTATTATTATTATTATTTTATCATCATTATTATTATTATTATCATCGTCATCATCGCCATCATCATCTTTTTAATTATTTACTTTTTTTATTCGTTTTATTATTTTTTCTATTGTTATCATTCTTTTTAATATTTTTATTAATAGTAGTTATATCCATCATCCATTGTTTCATTCTGCCCTTCCCTTTTCGTTTGCTATTTCGTACGGGAACGAAACCGCTTCATTGCGTATCAGCACGCAGATACGTACCTGCAAGGTGAAAATTCGAGGTCGACAAGTACATAAACCGAGAAATACGCATCATCCCTAATCTGTTAACGATCCACACGTTTTATTAAAGGAACTGCAGGCAACAGGAAATCATCGAAATCAGTAAAAAAAAAAAAAAAGAAAGAAAAAAAAAAGAATCAATAGAAGTAAACAAGTTTAGTAAAACAGTAAAACATTGGAGGGGGGGGGGCTATTTATTTACACAACAATACCTTTAACGCCATAAACGTACAGCCCCGGTTCAAATATTTGTAAACACCATAAAAATCCGAGCACCGATAGTAAATCCCTATTATGTTGCTCTGCTATATTAAAATGAAAATTAAAACCATTTTCAAGTAAAAAAAATATATTTACATTCAGATTCTTTATAAATTTAATACTTAATGTACTTTCCTTTATTTTTTAGTACGAGTTTTATTCGTGTTTGCATTGATTCAATTACTGTTTCTAGATGGAAGGTGAGTTTTTACGATATTCAAGGGAGGATCGACATCTGGCGCGACCTTCTTTGTCTCAGCAGCAGTTAATAGTTAACAATTATTAAAAGAGTGATCCATTACTGGTTTAGAAGCTTCAAAGAGCAAAGTACGCTGGCGCTTGTTTACGAAAGGGTTGATGATGTCAAAGAGGTCTGCACGACAGTCGCTTTGACAAGAATAAATATTATGTCTTTCTTTCTTATTTTTTTTTTTGCCATGTTGAAGGTGTAAGCTTTACTTCGAAATATATTTATAAATTTCAATATAAATTTCAATATAAATTTCAAACAAAATAAATATTTGCTTATTTTGTAATAATACGTAGTTTTGACTTCAAACGTATCTAATACGTATTTATTTTATTCAAATTCAACAAGCGTTTCTATTCAAGGAAAACAAATCCTAACGTGAATCCCGCGCGACGAACGCACGGTTCCGACATTTGAAAAGACTACCGTAAAAACAACAAACGGACTGATTCTATGCTCCAACAGCAACATCGCAAAAAAGAAAGAAAGAAAGAAAGGCATACTGAAGATGAAGTTTTACTTCGAAATATATTTATAAATCCCAATATAAATTTCAAACAAAATAAATATCTGTTTATTTTGTAATGATGTGTTGTTTTGGCGTCAAACGTATCTAATACGTATTTATTTTATTCAAACTCAACCAGCGCTTTTATTCAAGGAAGACAACCCCTAACGTCAATTTATCGATTTTATTATATCAGTAAAGCTAAAATAGATAGAAAATTAGGAATCGGAAATTTAGCACGGAATCGATAACTGTATCGGAATCGGGGAAAATATTAGAATCGTCCCATCACTAATATATATATATATATATATATATATATATATATATATATATATATATATATATATATATATATATATATATATATATATATATATATACTAGAGGGTGGTGCCTGGCATTATCCGGGCGTAACATTCACTTACATAACATACACTTTTAATTTGTTCAGATTTCGTATATATTATCATAGAGTTGTGATTTCAAAAGCAAACAAAAACTAGAATCGATCCTGTAGCATTCAAATTTGGTGACGTTACGACTGTACCAACGTGACACGCATATAAACCGATTAAAAATTAAAGATTAAAAAAAAACACTAGGATGAATGTACAAAAATGTATTAAATTGGTGTAAAAATTATGTCGCTTTATATATATATAGTTGAACGTCAAAAAAAAACGACCTTATTTTTTCCCCAATCTAATATAATGATTTTTTGTCAATTTTGACTCATTTTTGATCCCTTTAAAACAAATTTAACTGGCTAAAAACCTGTAAAAGAACGGCCTGTACAAAATCCAATCATTTGAGGTCCCTAGCGCCGCTCGGCGAGTTTTAGTTTTCGGAGGAGATAGAGTTTGAAAATATGGAGACAGACAGACAGATCGGTAGACATCTAGCCATATATATATAATTATTTTTTTACTACAATAATTATTAAATACCTACAGGCACTAGTGTTTCATCCTTTCGGGAATCTTCAGTGCAGGGTGTCACGATTAATACCAGTCGAACGATTCGAACCTCGCATCACGAAACATCTCTGGCTCGGTTTAGCGAGGACCTAATCCATTCGGCTACCATTAACCGCGTGAAATAACGTCGAATTTAAACATTTTAATTTTAAATGTTCATTTACGTCAGTCAGAGAGTGATCTAATCGTTATACGATGATCTATGCATAAGAGCTAAATTGGCCGACTTTTTGATTCAACTGAAAGTGCTCAACGATAAGAAATATATATATAAAACTCTGTGGATCTTCTGGGCTTCCTTGCTTGCTTGGATCTTGTTTTATAATAAGCTGTACTTTTGTCTTTTTGTCTACAATTTAATTAAATGTACAAACTGTACACTGCTACAGAAATTAATTTTCCCGCTGAAAATGGACTTATATAAATTTTATAATAGCATGGTTAATAATTATATATATATATATATATATATATATATATATATATATATTATATATATACCTATATATATACACTCATTTGCATATTACATTAAAGAAAATCTATTTTAATAATTAGCTCGATGTTAATTATTTGTTATAATAAAAACGTTTTATTTGTTCTATTCATAAATATTATATAAAGTTAATTTATTTAATTTATCTTAAATTTTATTTCATTCATTTTGGATGTTTAATAGCTAACAATAGTTGCGTTTAATACCGGAAGTAACCCCATTTGTTTCTGGTTTGAGCTATGAGAGTTACTTTGCATTTGATTTTAATAGACCAAGATGGATGTGTTTGGGGTTTTCCCCCCCATTAATTCAACATGTAATCACTTTTCGTAACAAGTTAAGACAATCGGTGTATCTTAAATAAATATGAAATATGTTTTGACTGAGCAAGGCCAGACATATGCAGTAAAAGAAATATCTATATATCTATAAAAGTGAACGTTTCTCTGTGCGTGTGTGTGTGTGTCTGTGTCTGTACATTTCCTTACGCAATAACTCTGTCAATTTTTAGTCTACAGACTCGCAATTTTATATACAGGGTACTGAGATTTGGGAAAATCGACCTGATCGGTTTTGGGCCAGAAATTTGGCGATTAAGGGGTTGAAGTTCAATGATTTGATCTTTGAGAACTCTACCAAACTCCTCCGACAACTTTGGGTCTACGCACTTGAAATTTTAGATATAGGTTCCTTGGACATGGATCTAACTTAATAACTTGATTTGAGCCCAAATCAATAACTTTTAAAGGGTCATAATAGGGGTGAAATTTAAAAAAATTGACCGCTTTTTTTTCTCAACATACACCTTCAAATACCCGAGCAAGTCTGGGCACCCATGCTAGTAAGTGATAAAAATAAACAGTAAAATTGTCTAGTGATTCATTACATAATGCAATATAGTAACAGCAAGCTAATCTGAAGAGGGGTAGCGCTCCAAAATATGCATACCCTAGGTTACTCTTTAATAAATAAATAAAAAATTATATATATTATTTCATTATCACAAAATTTTAGAACGATATATATTTTGTGCGTCAATTTTCAGTATATATTTCAACAGTGCTCAATACGTAAATATAGCTAGGTAGTAAGTAATAAAAATATGTATGGCAATGCAGCCACACAGAAATTTTCACGCTTCAACACTCTAAAGATTTTGCATGGAGTTTACGTTGGGGGTATTTATGTACATCCAACAACATACGACTGCAAATTAAAAATAAATTTAAAACCGGTAATCGCAGAATTAACTGTATTTTGATGAAAGACTTATAGCAAAAATCAAGAATTTTAAAAAATGACAAGGGGAAATTGTACACTTTCGAGAAAGCTCAAGAGAAGGTATTGCACATAGAGCCTACTATGAGGAAAGTTATTTCCCAGTTAGGGGAAGGGGAAGGATTAAAGTTTTAAAATTTTTTCGACACTAAAAAAAATAAATAAAAGTGTAAAAATACTACAGAAATAAAAAAAAATTCTTAACACGGAGATGGAGGCTGATAACTGGCCCTAATTTTGTATCATGGAAAAAAATCAAACAGTAGTTTCATTTAATGTCGGTACTACTCGGTGACGACTCGTTCATTTAAGGCCTTTCAGTCAATCGCAAACTGAAATATTTAGATGATATGGATCTTCGATTAGAAAAGTTCCAATATTTCTTTAATTCTCCAAAAAGAATATTATATTTATTATTTTCTTGTGTTTCATTCATATCGCATTAATCAGGTGATGTTATTGTTGGCATTGGTTTTTCTTGTTTGAATTCTTTGTAGAAAAAAATCGGATATTTACGGGAGGATCCATGTGAAGACTACTAACATCAACAGTGTAAGTGTAACATACGCGTATAGCGCGGATATGAGAAAATCTGCAACCGTAGGATAACTGACTACCGAAAACATTGGCAGAAGCCATCTTAGCACATATGCAAATTAAGTAAGTGTGCACGTGCTGACGTCACGGAAGGAGGAGAAAGATAAAGGAGAAAAAAGGACAGAATGTGGTCGGGCAAAGGAAACTACCGGAGTGTTTTAACTCGTGTGCGCCGATAAAATTTTTTTTTTTAATGCGCTGCGGGGTCAGTGAAATGCGTTGTCGGAAATTACTGGAATAAATGCTTTTCACTTTAGAAATGCTGAGTCGTATATGTCCTGCCTTGTTTTTTTTTGTTTTTTGTGTTTTTTTTTGTTATTTCTGCGATGGTACTAGACAACGTGCGGGTCCGAGATGTTAGATATGTAACAACACGATTGTAACAGCACATTGCAAAAGTGCTTCTTTGAAACTAACTGGATTCGATCTTGATACACCTAGCTCATCAGTCTGTGTCGTTAAAAACTTAGCCAACGTCATCTCCTCTAGTCCTCCTGAATCTATTTTTTGTTTCCGCATTAAAATTTTTGATTTGTTCTATTCCGCATTTTTATGATTGGTAATTTTACATAACTCCCTTAGGAGGCCTGCCACCTCGTCTTTTCCGACTCTTTTTGCTATTGTTTGGAAATAATAAATAACCTAATAGCAGGAGTCTCTGAACTGAGATCGAAATTCTATATTAGGTGTAGAATCGTGACATTTTAAGGTAATATGATGTTACGCTCAGCCTATAACAATCGTAATATATGCGTGTGAATGTGTATCTGGGTGTGTATGTATATGTGTATGTGTATGTGCGTGCGCATATGTGTTTGCAGTACGTGTTCAGCTGGAATCTCATGAAATAATTCTATCTGTTATTAGGTAATTTTGGTGTACATCCATTTTAATGCCTCTATTCCGGTTTTCGTGTTTTCCTAATCAAATCTAAAAATATTCATTGCTTTATATATATATATATATATATATATATATATATATATATATATATATATATATATATATATTAGCAAAATTACTCGTCGTTGACTGGGTTCAAAAACAGCCTACAGAAAATGGACTCTGATTTATGAAAGTATGATAGGTTATGAAAAGGTAGGGTTGTAAAGAGATAGCTTCGAATTTGGGGGTATCAAAACCAAAGCAAAATATGATGAAAGTAAAAATAAAATAGATAAACCCCATAATTTATTATACCATACCTGTTCACACTGAAACACTGATCACAATATTATGTGGATCTATATTAAAAAACCTTGTTAAACTTTGTGACATATTTCCATTCTATGGGGGTCAGGCGCGAACGAACACCCCATACTTTTATTATACCATATTTCTTCAAACTGAAACATAATTATCAAAGTATACTTACGCAGGTAGATATAAAAAGTCTTTATTAAAGTGTGTGCCTATTTCCATTCTATGGAGGCCAGGTGCGAACGCAGACCCCACAATTTTATTATACCATCCCTATTTAAGTTAAAACATCCTTATCAAAGCATTATTATGTATATCTATATCAAAAACACTTGTAAACGTTTTTTTTTAATTTTTAAATATTTTATTTCCATAGTTTGTGGACCAGGCGCGTACGCAAACCCCACAGTTTTAATGAATCATCATTATGCCAGATCAAACATACACATTCCTGTGTTTCGATACATCTTCTATCATTATATGTGATCAGTTTTCTATAATAGTCAACTATATAGGAGCCTATTCGTGACCAGACACACACACTGACGTTCGGCGTTATATATATATATATATATATATATATATATATATATATATATATATATATATATATAGTCATCCACATACAGTACTGTTTCGCAGCTCATCAGTGCGGCTAGACAAGCAACTACCTCAAGCCAGGATTGAAACCCGACCGTTTGTACGATATATATATATATATATATATATATATATATATATATATATATATATATATATATATATATATATATATATTGCGTGTTTTCTTGGATCTGTGAAAGGTAGTGTAATTTCTATACGAAATTTTTGTAGAAGAGCTCAAATTTCTACTTTTTTAGTTTGTATATATATATATATATATATATATATATATATATATATATATATATATATATAATATTTTTTCTTGGTGCGTCTGTTCTTTTCATTTTTTCCTGACCCAAAAAGTACTGGGTCGATCTGGTTAAAATTTTGTTAGGACCTTTGTTATGATAAGGTGCGGAGAAGTAATTTTTATGGTATCCATACGATGCATAGTAAGAGATTAATATGAAATAATATGGATTAGTAACGATAATACCATATTTGCTCTTTCTTTTTCTTGGAAATTATAGATCGACTTGTCTGAAATTTGTATACGATGTGTTGTAGCGAACGAAATATAAATTTACTCTAAGTTAGGGGTTAATAAGGATTATAATATTAGTATACAGAGCACAGTCACGTTTACACGCCGGTTCTCGCAAGATCACCGAACTTAAGCAACGTTGAGCCTGGACAGATTTTACCTTTACGGTCTCTTGCAAACTATTCAGACAATTTTGGGTCTAAACATTTAAAATGTTACATAATGGGTATTCAGACATGCAGCAAGCTTTTTAATCAATTTTGGGGCATAAATTTGGCCGCCAGGAGGTTGAGTTTGAAGAGTTGACCTTTGCAGACTCTACCAAACTCCTCCGCCAATTTTGGGTTTAAACACTTGAAATTTTAGGTGTAGGTTACCTGTACATGTGTTAAACTTTTTAATATGCATATACATATGCACATAAAGTTATGAACTGTACATAGGGCCCGAGCAAAGCCGGGCTAAACTGCTTGTATAATAATAAATACGAAATCTGCATCAATCAAAATATCATATTTAAACGTATTTTTAGACCGGGCAACACCTGGTGCCTTGCTAGTATATATATATATATATATATATATATATATATATATATATATATATATATATATATATTAGTGCCGCCAAAAAGAATGCCCGCACTTGTCATTTTTTCGAAAAACGCAAATTTAAGCTAAATTAAATGTAGTTTAAACAACCTATACCTCATTTCATTCGCCTTTTATTCATATATGATTTTACCTGTTCATATTGGACATTTTTAAGTATCTTAGTGTTAACGTCGATTGAAAAAATAGCTTCAAATCGACAAGGCAAAGAGAAACTCCGCAGCAACAAACGAGCTTAAAACCAGCTTAAAATATCCATCTTTCAGCATCCTTAATCGTAATTGTTGTTCCTAGGTTATACAACGTAACATTGAGTCCATATATTAGTGATCGCCATGTTTATCACTTTGAAAAATCGGCCGCACATTGAAATGTGATGAGAAAATGATACGAATGACTGTGCAAAAGCACCAAAAACGTCTGGTCGTCCTAGAGTTACTTCTTGCAGAGAAGACAATGCTATCAAGGTCCGCAGCGCCAGAAATAGATTTGAAACGGCTCCCCAAATCCAACAACAGTGTAATCTTGTTAAAAAGTGCTCTCTTTCTACAGTTAAGAGATTTTATTTGCGAGGCTGTATTCCAATGATTTCTGTAAAGCACAGAAAGCGCCGTCTGGACTTCGTCCGATGAAATGAAGATCATAACTCTTCATATTAGTCGAAAGTGATGTTAGCGAATAAAACAAGTTCAATAGGCCAGGCAGTACTTCCATCAAAGGAAGGACGAAGAATTTAATCCTAGGTGCACAGTTTCAACGCTGCAAGGTGGTAGAGGTTCCGTTTTGGTGCAGGGCGTTATTAGTGCCAATGGTCCAGGACCTAAAGGTCGCTAGCAAGGTCGAGTTAATTCGACCAAGTACATTAATATGTTGACCGAGTATTTTCTACTCTAATTTGGCCAGAATTTGGATAATATCATCTTTATGCAGGATAATGCTCCCATTCACGCAGCTGGCAATGTCAAGAGGTTCCACGAAGAGCATGATATTACGTGTTTGGATTATTCTGCACAATCTTCAGGCATCAACCCTATCGAAAACGCATGGCATTGCATCAAGCAACAGCAACGCAATGATAAATTTTCAAGTCTGGAAGAAATTTGGACAACATTTTTTTAAAAAGCGGAATGTTCTTTCACCTGAGTATTGCCGCAGACTAATTCAAGAGAATTCCCCACAATTTGCAGGTTGTCAAATTGCAGACGGGCTATGCTACTAAACTTTAACTAGTTCATTGTATTCCTTTTGTATTTGTGTTGCATTAATATTCTAAAGTTACATTTAAATAAAAAAAAATCCATTATGAGGAGTTTCTTTTTGCCTTCTCGATTTAAAGTTCATTTTTTTAAAATTGACCTGAACACGATGATACTTCAATTAAAAGTCAAATATGAATAGGTAAAATGATAGAGGAATAAAAAGCGAATCAAATGAGGTTATAGGTTGTTAAGACAATTGCATTCAATTTAGCTTAAATTTGCAGTTTTTTTTTTTTTTAAGACAAGTACGGACTTTCTTTTTGCCGACACTGGACATATCCGTTGATGTAACAATTCATTTGGCTTTAAGTCATTCATGTGAAATTACGACAATGAAGGTTTCAATCAGCCTGGGTTTGTTGGCAATAATTGCATTTTCGTTTCTATTATCGTGATTCCAAGAGTAACTGCGTGTTCATGTCAGTCGATTGAGACATTTAATAGCGGACAAAACTTTGAGGCAGTAAATATCTTTCAAATGATTAATCGTTACAAAACTTTAAATTTTATTCATTTCTATTTTTGTTTCGATTTAGCTATCACATATTTTTTGCTCTTCTGCTTTTTCTTTATCTTTTTATCTCTCTCTCTCTCTCTCTCTCTCTCTTTCTACCTCTTATTCTATTATATATATATATATATATATATATATATATATATATATATATATAAGTGAAAGTGTCTGTGTGCATGTGTGTCTTCCTACACAATATATCTGTCAATTTTCAGTCTACAGACTCGAAATTTGATATACAGGGTACTGAGATTTGGGAAAATCTTTGTAATCCGTTTTCGGCCAGAAATTTAGCTGTTAAGGGGTCAAAGTTCAACGATATGACTTTTGAAACTCTGCGAAACTCCTCCGACAATTTTGAGTCTAAACACTTGAAATTTTAGATGTAGGTTACTTAGACATGGATTTAACTTGATTTGAGCCCAAAACAATAAATGTTAAGGGGTCATAATAGGGGTCAAAAAAATTGACCGCTTTTTTTTTTTTTTTTTTTGCTCAACATACACCTCCACAGACCCGAGCAACGCCAGGCTCCCAGGCAAGTATATATATATATATATATATATATATATATATATAAAAGTGAAAATGTCTGTCTTTCTGTGTTTCTGTGTGTGCGTCTGTCTGTCTGTGTACATTTCCCTACCAAATAACTCTGTCAATTTTCGGTCTACCGACTCGTAATTTGACATAAGATGTATTGAGATTTGGGAAAATCGTTTTAATCCGTTTTCGGATAGAAATTTGGATCTACATTTATAATTTGATTTGAACCGAAAAAAGGTTCAAAATTAGGATCAAAGTTTTAAAAAATGACTTTTGCGGTGTCTACCAAATTACTCAACAAATTTCTGGCCTAACATTTGAAATTTTACATAAAGGATATTCAGAGATAGCGCAAGCTTTTCAATTGGTTTGAGTCGAAAATTTGTTCTACCAAGGGATCAAAGTTCAAAAGATTTGACCTTTGCAGTGTCCAGCAAACTACTCAGCAAATTTTGGGTCTAAACATTCGAAATTGTATATAACGGGTATTCAGACATGCAGCAAACATTTTAATATGTTTTGGGGCGCGGATTTGCCTGCCAAAATGTCAAAGTTTAAAGAATTGACCTTTGCAGATTCTACAAACTCCTCCGCCAATTTTGGGTCTGAACACTTGAAATTTTAAATGTAGGTAACTTGGAGATGGGTCAAACATTTTATTTTGATTTGAAACCAAAATAATAAATGTTAAGGGGTCAAAATTGGGGTCAAAGTTTTAAAATCTCTGCTGTCTCTACGAAATTAGTCAGACAATTTTGGGTCTAAACATTTGAAATTTGACAAAAAAGTGTATTTACACATGGGGCAAGTGATGAACAGTACAAAGGCTCGAGCAAAGCTGAGCAGAAATGCAAGTAGGTTGGTTTTGAAAGTAATAGTAAATTAATAGGAAATAATTTTGGGTTTGAAATTAATAGTAAATAAGTTTAAAGCTGGGCAGGAGCTGCTAAAAACAGCCTATCCTACCTTGACAGAGTACAAAATAGACTCCGTGGCTTAGTGGGGATGCCCTTTTCTCTACCCTGCAACCTCTCTCCCACAGAAGAGACGTTGCGAGCCTATCCTTGTTTTATCGTTATTTCCATTGCAGGTGCTTGTCTGAACTCCAATCTCTGGTCCCCCCCCCTCGCCAATCTTTCATGAAAAACACCCGTCTAGCTGAATCCACTGTCAAAAGTTTCCCCCACTCTTTATCTGTGCCTAAATCAAAACGCGGATTCCATGAACAAAGCTTCTTTCTTAGAACTGCACGCCTGTGGAACTCTGTTCCGTCTGCCTGTTTCCCACCGGACTTCAACTTGGATGTGTTCAAGTCCAACGTTAACAAATTCCTAATGAACCGCCCCCTTAAGTAAACATTTCATCAAATCTCCACACTAACGTAATGTACTTGCAATAACCCTTATCCCTAAGTGGCTTCCGGGCCTTGATAAGTGGTGATCACTGTGTAAAAAAAAAGTTTAAAGCTTAGAGTAATAGTCAATAAGTAGAAAATAATTGCCGGTTTAAGATTAATACTGAATTTATCTATCTATATATCTATATAAGTGAACGTGTCTGTCTGTGTGTCTGTGTGTGTACATTTTCCAACGCAATAACTCTGTTAATTTTCAGTCTACATAGTCGAAATATGATACACAGGGTACTGAGTTTTGGGACATTCTATGGGATCTGTTTTTAGGCAGAAATTTGCCTGTTAAGCAGTCAAAGTTCAACGATTTGACCTTTGAGAACTCTACCAAACTCCTCCGCCAATTTTGGGTCTAAACACTTGGACTTTTAGATATAGGTTCCTTGGATATGGATCTAATTTAATAACTTGATTTGAGCCCAAAACAATAAATGTTAAGGGGTCATAATAGGGGTCAAATCAAAAAATAATTTGACCGCTTCGGTCTCTACCAAATTACTCAGACAATTTCTGGTCTAAACATTTGAAATTTGACATAAAGGGTATTCAGAGATAGGGCAAGCTTTTTAATCAGTTTGGGTCAGAAAATTTGTAGTTAACAATATATAAATGTATGTATGTATTTATGTATGTATGTATGTTTGCATATCTGCCTAAAACTTTCGACAAAGGCGACGGAGTTTTACTAGATCAGTATCATTTTTAAGTTCGACCTTTCAGACGACAAATATCGAAAAATTGGCTAAACATATTAATATCTTCACCTTCAACTGGGCACTTTTCTACAGGGGGTTGCTTTTTTCGCCGATATTTTTTAAATCCTTTCGATTGTCTAGCCTTAACTAAAACCTTCGTCACTTTCGGTTTGACGGTGGTTGTAACAGCAAAGACGTCACGTTTTCCCCCGTTCTGAAATGCTAGTTAATCTATAAAAGTTAGAATGTGTGTGTGTGTGTGTGTGTGTGTGTGTGTGTGTGTGTGTGTGTGTGTGTGTGTGTGTGTGTGTGTGTGTGTGTGTTTCCCTCCCAAATCATTCTGTCAATTTTCGGTCTAGAGACTCGAGATTTGACATAAGGGATATTGAGATTTGGTAAGATCTTTTTAATCGGTTTTCAGCCAGAAATTTGGCTGTCGAAAGGTCAAAGTTGAACGATTTGACCTTTGAAAACTACAAAACTCCTCCGCCAATTTTGTGTCTAAACACTTGAAATCTTATATGTAGGTTACTCGGACAGTGATCAAACTTTTTCATTCGATTTTAACCCCCACAAATAAATGTTAAGGAGTTAATAGTGGCGTCAAAGTTTTAAAACGATTGATCTCTGGTGTGTCTACCAAATTATTCAGCCAATTTCTGGTTTAAACATTTGAAATTTTACATAAAAGGTATTCAGACATATGGCAACGTTTTAATCGGCTTGGGTCGACAATTTGAGCTGCCAAGGGGTCAAATTTAAAAAGATTTGACATTTTTGATGTCCAGCAAACTACTTAGCCATTTTTGCCTCTAAACACCTGAAATTTATACAAAACAAGTATTCAGACATGCGGCAAGGATTTTGATCGGTTTTAGGGTGAAAATTTGCCTGCCAAATAGTGAAAGTTGGAAGAGTTGATCTTTAAAGATTCTACCGAATACTTCTGCCAATTTTGGGTCTAAAGACTTGAAATTTTAGATGTAGGTAACCTGGATAAGGCTAACACTTTCTATTTGGATTTGAGGCCAAAATAATGAATGTTAAATGGTCAAAATTTGGGTCAAATTTTAAAAATTGACCTTCGCTGTCTCTACGAAATTACTTAGACAAATTTTGGTCTAAACATTTGAAATATTACATAAAGTGTATTCACACGTAGGGCAAGGTATGAACAGTGAAAAGGACCCAAGCAAAGCTGGGAAGAAATGCAAATAGTAAATAAGCTTGGTGTTGAGAGTAATATTAAATTAATAGCAAATAATTTTGGGTTTGAGATTAATAGTTAATTATTAGTAAATAAGTATGGATTGAGAACAATAGTAAATAAATAGCAAATTATTTTGGTTTTTGGATCAGTAGTGAATTAATAGAAAATAAGTTTGGATTTAAGAGTAATAGTAAATTTGCATCAAATAATGTGGGTTTGAGATTAACAGTGAATTATTCGTAAATAAGTTTGGAGTTGAAAACAATAGTAAATTAATAGCAAATAATTTTGGGTTTGAGATTGATAGTGAATTAATAGTAAAATGTTTGGAGTTGAAAAAAATAGTAAATTAGTAGCAAATAATTTTGGGTTTGTAGATTAATAGTGAATTAATAGTAAATAGGTTTGAGTTTGAGAGCAATAGTCAATTAATAGCAAATAATTTTGGGTTGAGATTATTAGTGAATTAATAGTAAATAAGTTTGGATTTAAGAAAAATATTAAATCATTAACAAATAATTTTGGGGTTGTAGATTAATGGTTAATTCATCAATCCATTATATCTATTAAAGTAATATTGTCTGTGTGTGCGTGTACATTTCCCCAGTAAATTACTCTGTCAATTTTTTTATCTACAGACTCGAAACTTGGCAAAAGGGTTATTGGGATTTTGGAAAAAATTTTAATCGATTCTTGGCTAGAAATTTGGCTGTCAAGGGGGACAAAGTTCAACGATTTCAGCCTTGAAAACTTTACCAAACTCCTCCGCCAAATTGCAGACGGGCTAAACTTAACTAGTTCATTGTATTCCTTTTGTATTTGTGTTGCATTAATATTCTAAAGTTACATTTAAATAACAATTTTCCATTATGAGGAGTTTCTTTTTGTCTTCTCGATTTAAAGTTAATTTTTTTTTTAATTGACCTGAACACTATGGTACTTCAATTAAAAGTCAAATATGAATAGGTAAAATGATAGAGGAATAAAAGGCGAATCAAATGAGGTTATAGGTTGTTCAAAAAATTGCGTTCAATTTAGCTGTCTTTCTGTCTGTCTGTTTGTCTCCATATTCACAAACTTTATCCCCTCCAAATCTAATAGTCAAAGAGTGGTGTTAGGGGCCTCAAATGATTGGATTTTTACGGGCCGTTCTTTAATGGGTCTTTTGCCAGTTAAAATTGTTTTTAAGGGGTCAAAAATCTATTAAAATTGGAAAACATCATTAAACACTTTGTACATTCATCTAAGTTTATTTTTAATTTTTAATTAGTTAATATGCGTGTCGCATTGGTACAGTGGTAACGTCACCAGCTTTGAATGCTATAGTTTTTGTTTTGGTTTTAGCTGATGGCTCATAAATACTTTTTTTTAAATACGAAATCTGGACAAAGTAAAATATCATAGTTAAGTGTTTTTTTACGCAAAGCCCCCCCCCCCTGCTAATATATAAAAATAATTCCAAGAAAAATATCAATGTGCTTGTGTAGACTGGTGATCTTTTAAACTAACGCATTTCAGGTGAAAACATTATAACCTACTTTCGTGCCAAAGGCAAGATAAGTTACTTTTTTATACTTACATGGATACGTTTATGCCTTTTAAATTGTTTTAAATTGTTTTAAATTGTTTTCCTACCAACTTAAAGTAATGTAGAGTACATTACTTTTACCAAAGGCAAGTTACTCTTAAATAAGAAATAAGATACTTCTACAAATTCTATCCATATGAAGAAACAAACCAAATCTTGCCCGTGACGGAAAGAAAAGTTTGTACGACAAAAGAAAACCACGTAAAAAATCAAATAGTTGTACTTTAAGTAAGTAATAAGGTTCTTAAAATAGTTTTAGTGGTACAGGTGATGCCTCCTTAATTTTAATTAACGCGTTTCTAGTGATCTATGTATCTTCTAAATTATATATATATATATATATATATATATATATATATATATATATATATATTCTAAATTATATATATATATGCATATATATATATATAGCGTGTCCAGGGGTGATGAAAAAAATCCAATAAAGTGCTCGATCGTAGATGTGAGAGCTGAAGATACAATATTTATTATGACACTATATATACATATTTCAAGGTTGTACCATTGGTTTCGATACACCGAAAACAGTAATAATATACTGTGGAAAATCGGTATAATCTCTTCGGCGACAAAGAAAAATTTGAAACTAATGCAAAATGAACGAACATAGAAGAAACGCTAGACGAGCGTTTAAGACTCAGAATTTCATATTTAAAAAAATATCGTTTTAAAACCGCAATCATGCCATCCACCTCGTGTTTTCAAGAACCTTGTCCCCAGCATCAGCAGAAGAATCTCCAACCTTTCATCCAGCAGAGAGATTTTCCAACAAGCTGCGCCATATTATAACAGAGCGCTCCGAGAAAGTGGATACCAGGAGGATATTTCATATATGCCCAATCCACCCACCAGGCAGCGCAGACCCAACAGATCCAGGAACATAATTTGGTTCACCCCTCCGTTCTCCCTCAACGTCAGGTATAATATAGGTAGACAATTCCTTCTTCTAATAGATAAGCATTTTCCACCCACAAACAAACTCCATAAAATCTTTAATAGAAACACCATCAAAACTAGCTATTCCTGCTCTCCCTCAGTCGGCTCTATCCTGACATCTAAACCCCCAATCCCTATTAACCCCCCTAACCCTCGCTGCTCATGCAGGGGAGGAGATACCTGTCCTCTGGGGGGAGGCTGCACAATCAAATCTATCGTTTACCAGGCCAAAGTCATTCCTGAAAATAACCCAGGTAAAGAAGAAATCTACATTGGAATGACTCAGGGTACCTTCAAGCAGAGGCTGTATGCACATAACTCCACTTTCAAATATCCCCAAAAGAAATTTGACACATCTTTAGCCACCAAGATTTGATCGCTTAAAGAATCTAATACTCCATATAAAATAAAATGGTCAATCATGGATATTAAAAAATATTACGACCCAACCTCCAAGACCTGCTCACTTTGCACTACTGAAAAATTTAGGATCCTTCAGGCTATCAATAACCCATCCATAGCCTGTATGAATATTAAAAACGAAATCTTCAGACAATGTCCCCACAAAAGAAAATTCCTCCTCGCCAAATGGCCTAACAACAGCATAACTTAACCGATTCACACTCCATTTACACAAAGACTCCTAATTCACACATAGACACCTAAATACCACATTCACCTCTCACTCTAAACCTCAAACCATCTCTCTTCTAATCATACCTCAACATTCCTCGCCACCTTACCTCCTTACTATCACACACCCTATTTACACAAAGACACCCTATTCACGTATAGACACCTAAATTCCACATTCACCTCTCATTCTAATCTCCAAATCAACTCTCTTCTACTCATATCTCAACCTTTCTCACCACCTAATATCCTTAACTTTACCATATAACCCCCCCCCCAATAATAAGGATAACCTTTATAGAGAAACTATTCCCCTTCCCCCCCCCACAACCTTCGCATCTGATAGTTGTATAGTCTTTTAATATTTATTAATTTCCTTTAATTATTTTAATTATCTTAAATTTCTCCATTCACTATTATTCTCTCATAATTAAAATATTAATATTTTTTAAAAAAATTTAAAATTCTTTTAAAGTTCTTATTTCTTATTTATTTATTAAATTTACCTTATTTATCTTTATCCTTATTTTATTTAATTTAATTAATTAATTTAAATAATTTTAAAATTTTTATAAATCATATTAATATATTCATGCCTTTCTCATTATTTATTACCGTTAATTGTCCTACTTTTATTTATTAATATGGCTTTAACAGGACCTTTATATTTTTTAGAGAGATTTCCATCGCACCCCCTTCCCCGCTATGCATGCACACACACACACACACACACACACACACACACACACACACACACACACACACACATTCTTCCTTTCTTTCTTCTATAATCATAATCTATCAACGTCGGTTTTAAAACGATATTTTTTTAAATATGAAATTCTGAGTCTTAAACGCTCGTCTAGCGTTTCTTCTATGTTCGTTCATTTTGCATTAGTTTCAAATTTTTCTTTGTCGCCGAAGAGATTATACCGATTTTCCACAGTATATTATTACTGTTTTCGGTGTATCGAAACCAATGGTACAACCTTGTATATGTATATATAGTGTCATAATAAATATTGTGTGTGTGTGTATATATATATATATATATATATATATATATATATATATATATATATATATATATATATATATATATATATATATATATATATATATACATACTTCGGAATAGTTTTTATTTAACAATCGGTTGTTATGGAAACGTGAGATTGTAAAGTTTACAAAATATTGCTGGAGTAATATTCTATAAGTTATCCCAGCTAAATAAGAATTGCTCGATATGCAAGATAGAGCAAATAATTAAATTGTGATTCAATGAATTTCAAAAAACTCTCATTGAAATGAAATGAAGTGGTTGAGTTTCATATCAAATAATTTTTATTATTCTAAGCAAGACAAAGAATACTTTAGAACATTATCTCCTTAACCTTACCAAGCAAGATGGATCTAAAAAAAAACTTTCATATCCTTTTTCTGCAAATCCTTCTGCTACAGGACTTCTGATAAATGTATTATTTTGACTTTGACTTTCCATGTCTCACTGACTTTAGCAAATAGGGTGCATACCTTTATAAGTATTTGCTAATATATTCTCTCTCCTCTGATGAGATGGAAGACATCGAAACCCTATAGGTTAAGGAGATAATGTTCTAAAGTATTTTTTGTCTTGCTTAGAATAATAAAAATTCTTTGATATGAAACTCAACCACTTCATTTCATTTCAATGAGAGTTTTTTTGAAATTCATTGAATCACAATTTTATATATATATATATATACTAGCAGGGCGGCCGACATTGCCCGGTCGTAAAATACGCTTAAATATGATATTTATATATTATAGGAGGTATCCATTGTCTTTCGAGATTGAACGGAGGCGTTTTAATCACGTTAACACATACGTATACATCTATATGGGGAATACACTTCCGTGTATGAAAGCTTTGCGTACAACGACCTTTTACCTCGGGATGATTCAGGGCGCTCTTTTGACGCGTTGTGTGGTTTGCATCAACATCATATGACACCTCCACGGACGAGTATTACCGCTGCCATTTCTGTTGATGTCGTTTCTGCCTTCTTTCCTACCAATTCCCTGGGCATTCGGTCGTTGTCCTTGCATTAAGTGGAAAATTTTAATTATCTTTTAGACAATTCACTCTCTCTGTACAAGGTTTCGTCAAGAAAACCTGACACGAGGATACTTCGTTGCGCAGACAAATCTTGGCCAAATATTACAAAATAACATAGTATTTGTAGATTAAATCAGATCTCATCGACGCGACTGTACATTGGCACATACGAGGAACGGTCTATCTTCCAGGGTCCTGGATATGATCTTAAACTATATCCGATGGTGAGGTTCCAGCTTGCGGGCTTTGGGGAGTGTGAAGCAACCCTTTAATTGCCATTGCTCCCAGGTCCATTCTGACCCGGGGTGGTAGTATCTGTTAGGGTCCTAACTATGGGTGAAATAGAAACCGACTTGAAAAAAAAATATATATATATATTCTATTAAAAAATTGTTCTTAAAAATCACTGGATTCGGCATTAAATAACCTGAAAAGGGTTGATATGCCGTAAAACAAAAACGACCAAACCAAACCAACCTATCCTCCAGTAATGTTATCCTAAGTAACAGCATTTAGCTTGATACTCCACCAGACTAGATGAATTCTTGTTCTGTGATCCATCAAAATTCAGAAAAGGCGACACTAAAGGTTAACTATAACATAAGAAAATAAGAGTTGTTCATTGTTTTACGAACTCAACGTTTAGCCGGTAGTGAAGAATCTTGATTTGAGCACAGGGATATCTATGTATCTATGTATCGCGCCTAGAAATCAAGTGGACCTTTGGTTTCTGAGAAATTGCTGAAGCAAAATGAAAATAAATACATATCATATTACATATAATGATTCCCACAATCAAACAACGCTGCAAACCATAAAAGTCGCAGACCAGAAGCTCTAGACTCGAACTTCGCCTGGACTCATAATTAGAACATATCCGAATATGAAAATCGAAATCCGAGTTACTTGCATGCTAAGCAAGTACACTGCCACTTGAGCCACCATGTCACATAGAAGAAAGTCCATTGACCTACACAGATCAATCAAACCGCAATGAAACCTGACTATAGAGTGTACCTAATTCTCAACAAGGGGTGCAGTTATCGAACTACTAAGAAAACAGGCCGATATCTCACAAGTAGAATATTATTCTCGCTAAAACGATGTTATCCAATAATCAAATACCGTGAGTAAATTAATCTTATATTTTTTAATGTGAGATTATATATATATATATATATATATATATATATATATATATATATATATTATATTATATTATATTATATATAATGCTCCTTATCTTAAGTTGAGCATATTGAGAAGTGATACACGAATTACCATTAGCGTATAAAGCGATGCTATTTGTGTAAGCAAATCGGGCTTAGGTATTTCGGACGATGTCAAAACATCGTTAATTCACGATACGCACAGCAGCTGCCGATTAGCGTAATGGTTAGGAACCTTGACTGTCGTACAGGCGGTCGGGTTTCAATCCTAGCTTGAGATAGTTGCCTGTCTATCCGCACTGATAATCAGCGAAACAGTACTGTATGTGGATTAATATATACTATATATGTGTGTGTATATATATATATATAAAATATCCACTTATCTAGTTTTTCCTTTTCAGATTAAATATGTTTTTAACGCATTTCAAAGTGTTTTTAACATGTTTTATTAACTGTTTGCTCGTGTATATATATATATATATATATATATATATATATATATATATGTGTGTGTGTGTGTGTGTGTGTGTGTGTGAGTCTAAAACAAACTTTCTATTTAAAAAAAAATCCAAGCGTCTGTAATTCATATCAACTGAACTGTTGTTTTTCGTCTAATCGTATATTGAGTTATTTGGAAAATTATGTGTGAATTTGTCAACATCATCATCATTATCATGTACTGCATAAGTGTGAGTCTAAAACAAACTTTTTATTTAAAAAAAAAAGGAAGGAGGAAAAAGATCATGAAGGAAAAGGGACAAAAATGGTCGAGCCGCTGATCACTTACTATTTATGACTTTTTGAATGTTCCTTCGTGTGTATTTTACATGTATATGTGTGTGTACGTACGTATAAGCGTATGTATGTGTGTGCGTATATGTGTGCCTCTACGTGATTATGGTTGCTTGTGTGTGTGCACATGCATACGTATGTTGGCATACATCTGTATGTGTTTATTGTCATGTGTATGTGAGATGGAGAGGGCTCCTCTAAGCCGTGGTGAAGGCAACCCCTCTAGGAGAAGCAAATCTTAAATTAAAAAAAAAAGCAAAAAAAAACATAAAGCGGGAGACCAGTAACTGCACAAAGCTGGTCTGCAGTTTGACTTGTTACTGGCTATCTTGCTCTTGCTTGTTGTTTGATGACAACATTTTGAATCGAGAGAGAGAGAGATTTAGCTGCCGTACAAAGCTAAAACTCTGTAACCTCATCTGTGTATAGATACTCCCTCAGCCATGGAAAAGTTGTGACGCGTGTAGGCCTGAAATGCTGGAAGCATGTAATAATTGATCTGCCATCATTATATGTATATATGTATGTATTGGTGTATGTATGTTCATGTACAGGTGTATGTATATGTGTGTATATCTATGTGTATATATATGTATATGTGTATATGTATAGATATATGTGTGTGTATGTATATAAGTATATATATTGTTTGTATGTATGTGTATATATGCATGTGTGTATGTGCATATATGCATGTGTGTATGTGTATATATGCATGTGTGTATGTATATGTATGCATGTATATATGTATGCATGCATGTATATATGTATGCATGTATGTGCATGTTTGTGTATGAGTGCAGATTTATGTATGTGTATGTATATGTAGGTAAGTGTATTTATATATATGTGCATATGTGTACATATGTGTATATGTATGTATATGTGTATGTATTTGTATATGTGTGTGTATTTATATGTATGTACATGTGTATGTATGCGTGTGTGTATGTATATGTATGTATGTGTATTATGCATTGTGTATGTATATATGTATATATGTGTGTATGCTTACAGATATGTATGTGTGTATGTGTATATATGTATATTTGCATTTATATATATATATATATATGTATGCCATTGACCGTCTTGTGTATTTTTATGTATGTATATTTATGTGTATTATGTATTGTGTATGTATGTATGCATATATGTGTGTTATATGTATGTGTGTATGTGTATGTATGTGTGTATGTGTATGTATGTGTATGTATGTATGTGTATATATGTATGTATGCGTGCATGTATATATGTGTTGTATACTAGTGATCGTCTTAAGTGTCAGTTTGAGCGTGTGAATTTTGCCGGCAGGACTAAAGTCATTTTCGGCTCATGGACTTTCAGTACCTGAGGGAGTGGGACTCGTCTGACAAGACGTTGCAATCATCATATATATATATATATATATATATATATATATATATATATATATATATATTATGCGGTACTCCTGCAGTATTTTACCCACCGATTTCACGATCTTAGCCGAGCGTTGACGAACGCTTTCGGCGTTAACGCCGACGAAAGCCGAGAATTCGGAGCTATGGTGCAAGAACGCTAAAAGTATGTGAATAATAGCAACAACATTACAAGGAAAAGATATTACACACACACACAACAAAATGGATAAAATTAATACAAAAAATTTGGATAAAATAAATCACAAACACTTACCGTAAGTTTTTTTAAAGTAAAATAAATTTATTTTGTTGAATATTTTTTTTTTTTTTGGTTCATTTTGTTTTCCGATAGCTTTTTTTTGGGGGGGGGGGTAAGCAACAGTAATAAACACTTCAATGCTTTTTTTTTTTTTTAACAAAACATTATTAAACAGTAACAACAATGTTTTTTTTTGTTTGTTTTTTTTTCAGTAATGTTTGTAGGGGGGGGACAACAATTACTGTTTATCTTTAGTTCCGACTGGAAGATTTTCTACTGACTGTAGAGAGGCAAAGTAGGGAGCAAAGGGTTTTCAGAGGATGTGGAAAGAAGCTCCTTCCCAAACCGGGTAGCCTTCCGCGATTTGATTTATTATGGAGACAAGAGGGTTGTGTCCAAATTTTTGTCTCCACATAAATTCGCATAAATATGTTTCCAACAGCTCCCGGTTTTTTTGTTTTTTTTTTATCGCTAAATTAAATAGCTGAAATGAAAGGCTGTGTATTTTTACTTTGAACAATAAAATAACTGAAATGAAACGCTATGTGTGTAATTCCAATGAAAATTATTCGTCTGCTGCGCGTTCGTTTGAAGCGCCCTGATTATTGGCTGATAGAGTATCGTACCGCTCGCCATGTTCCGGCGTTTTCCGACGGATGTCGATCAACGCTCGGCTAAGATCGTGAAATCGGTGGGTCAAATACTGCAGGAGTACCTATTATGCCCCCAGTAAAATAATATATGCATATATATATATATATAAGTTAACATGTACGAAATACCTTAAATAAGTTTCCACTTTTTCCGTATGGGTACTTTTATTGATAGTACACACAGGAAACTCTAGTCCCCTTCAAAGTAATTTCCTCCGGCTGCAATGCACTTGTTGTACCATTCCAACAATTCCTGGGAGGCTCCATGGAAGTCCTATTGTGTGAGCGTGTCAATGGCCCTCGTCACAGCCTCTTTCATCTCTTCAATTGTCTCATAGTGACAGTCTCTTAGGTTTTCCGTGACTTTAGGGAATAACCAAAAGTGACAGGGAGCAAGATCTAGATAATAGGGAGGGTCAGGAACTGTCTTAATGCCTATCTTGGTCAAACAGTCTGTGACAAGGATGTAGTTGTGGACTGGCGCAGAGATGGAATCTTTACCTGAACTTCCTTAAAACATAAACATGGTATTTCTTGTTTACTAGTGTTCCAGTAGGAACCCAGTTCATGTGGATCATGAATGTGCTATCAAAAAAGGGGATCATCATAAGTTTCTGGTATATTTGCTCTGTCTGG